>NC_044036.1:84373048-84674881 GCF_901765095.1 Microcaecilia unicolor
AAAGAATCCCAAGAAATGAAATTAAGGGGGTCTTTTACATAGGCGCACCGGCATTTTTAGCGCTCATTAAAAACAGGCGCATGCTAAACGCTAAAGACGCCCATAGGAATACGTTTTTTACTGCTTAGAGCACATGCCACCTTATAGAATTACCCTGATATGGTTTCTTTGGAGTTGTAGCCATTAAAAGACAAAAGATTTGAAGGACGACAGAAAAAAAGTATTGTACAATTTTATCAAAAACAGTCAGATGGAGTGAATGTTGCTAATTTGATATTGTAAGATCATGTAGGTGACATATGCCTCTGGAATATATATGGATAGATGAGTGATGAAACTGTGATAATATATTAGTATGTAAGGAAAATAATTAAAAAAAATCAATCAATCAAACAGAGGACATCTTAAACGACTATGACTAATTATTATTTAACATTGTTAAGTTTATTGTGCATGAAGATATATTATTATTGGAGCAAACTGTGGACTTGTGATCTGGTGGCATTTAAAAAAGGACTGTTACAAAAGTAGTTTAAGTAGAATATTCTATTTTATACAACATGTTATTGCTCTGCATCAGCTCTGAAAAAAGCCAAGTTCATGTTTAGTTTTTCTGCCCTGAAAAAAATACACAAAAGGTAAATACTCCTGGAAGCTTAGCTTGGTCTCTATTAATCAATTTCTCAGCTGCACAAATCCTTAGTACTGTGTTTGTAGAATGAACCAAAAATATTAGACTATGGATTCACTGAGTAAAAGGGGCTGCATTAGGTTACATGGCTTGTCTACTAACTTCAAGACACTAGATCAATAGAAAGGGTGGTTTAATGAATGCTTAAATTGTTATCGATTCTGCACAAGTAAATGGGGCCATGTCATTACAAAATTCAAGCCTTTAATTGAAAAGAAAGTTTCTAATACAATAACAGTTTTCAGATAAAATCTCCTCCAAAATATTTAACAGTTTATGTAAGTTTAATTTAACTAGATATTTTCTTTGCTTCCAGGAATGTTTCATATTTTCCTGAGATGAGGACCTGGTTGCAATACTCAGAAACAACTATTTTTAAAGGTGCAACACTACTTAGATCAGACGCATGCTACGGGGATGGTACTTGATTAGGGTCCCAGTAGCAGTCTGGCTTTCCTCTCTATAAACTGTCTGATCCCCCCTTCCTTTCCCTTCTCCACTCTGTTCCCTCTTGCATGATTGGCTCACTTTCCTATCAATATTGTAGTTCTCCCCTTTTTCTTTTTATTGTTTGTTTTTACCTAGCCTGTACACCACTCTGCTCTGCCCACCAGTTAAGAGCGGTATAGCAAATTTAATAAAACTATAAACTAGAAGGTAATGAGAGCAGCAGAGAAAAGGTTAAGACTACATTTCACATGATCCTAAAGGGCTGGTGAGTATGCAGGGGGAAAGTGGGGAGATTCCTTAGATTCCTAGTAGCCCTAATAAGCAAACAGATTTCCAAAGAGCAGGCAATCCTTTAAAGGAGGGATTTCTCATGGGGAAAAGACACACCCAGAAAGAGAAACGTTACCAGTGGAAACTATTTTGAAGAATAAAATTACGGAACACATAGACAAACATGGTTTAATGGGATGGAATCAGCATGGATTCAGCCAAGAGAAGGCTTGCCCCACCAATTTATTTAATTTATTTGAAGACGTGAATAAACATGTGGATAAAGGTGAGCCAGTTGAGCGGTGCCTAATACTGAGTGGTATTGTTTTGCTGGATTTGGTTTGGATTTGGTTGTTTCTGAGATGGGTGTCCTCGGTTTCCATTATTGCCGAAAACCGGGGACGACCATCTTTAAGGACAACCTAAGGACGACCATCTCTAAGGTCAACCTAAATGTTGAGATTTGGGTGTCCCCGACCGTATTATCAAAACGAAAGATGGACGCCTATCTTGTTTCGATAATACTGGTTTCCCCGCCCCTTCGGCGGGACGTCCTGCGAGGACATCCTCAGGAAAACTTGGGCGCCCCGTTCGATTATGCCCTTCCACGCCATACTTTGTATTGTTGTCTGAATATTGTTACTGCTATAATTCTCTATTGCTTATGTTTGACTTATTCTTGCTGTAGATCTCCTTGACTGAATTCCTTCAAAAAGGCTGTAAATAAAGCCTAATAAATAAATTATCCCTGAACCGATCTTCGATAAAATCACAAACTTGTGGCTCAAAATCGGCACATACCCGAAATTGACACAATTCAAAACTCATGCCCAATATGTTCTCATGTTTCAAGTTCAAGTGTCATCAGGAGGCAAGACTAAAATAAATGAAATAAATATACAAATACATGCACTGTAAGCTTATTGTATCCCCTTTTATAATATTACAGTTCTTAACACAACCAATTCTTACCTTAAATGACAATATCAAACTTTTCACAGTCACCTTCAGATAGAACTTTCCAAGTATAAATGAACACCTCTGCCTTGCATCTTACTCTTAACTAAGACACCAGTGAGTGATCTTGGCATACTGACAATATGTACAATTACTGCATTGACAATGACCACAACGATCTTCATTGGTACAGGTCTCCTGTCTATTAACTGATAACACTTCCTCTAAATTGCGGCCCCTTAGAGTAATTCCATTCAATATGGCGCTGCTTTTGAATATTGGACCATAACTCTTGACATGTATTATGCTTTAATATTAAAGCTAACATGTCTATAAAAGGAGGAAATTCCAGTTGAAACACTGCCATAGTAAAACCTAATTGAGGTGAGAGTTAAACAAAAATGGACAAACCAAAGATCCCCTGGTTTATGAAGGAATTTGTACATCTTTTAATTCACCCAGCAGAATAGATGCACACAAGCAATCTTTGCACATTATATAATGTGTTTTTTCTGTAATTGAGGAACTGAACAGTAAGGACACCCTCTGTGAGCTTGACCTTTCCAATGGCAGTAATATATTCTGCACAGATAATTCATCCTTATGGACTGCTTCTTAGAGCAAAAACCAGTTGCCTGATCACCATGCAAAGTAAACAGGCCAAAACAACATAATAGTGAAAAATATTACAGAGCTGAAACAAGAGAAGTAATGTTTGTTTAAACTGTTTTTAAAATGACAGCCTTGTCGTGCTATATAGAATCTGGGGGAATATGCTTAACCTGCAGATTTGCTAATTTAAAATCACATTTTTAAGCTTATCTTGGAGTAACGTGAGCCTCTGAATGAAGGTCATTAAGGAATGCGTTGGATGAAAACATAATCCTTGGCAGAAGACAAAGTAGGTCCTTTGCAAATTGAGGGCTCCTTTTACTAAGTGGTGGTAAGCCCAATGCGGGCTTACCGTTCGCTAAACAAGAAGTACCGCTGAGCTACTGCAGCAGCCTGGCGGTACTTCCCACCCCTAGTGCGCTGTCATTTCTGGCGCTACAAAAATTTATTTTTGTAGTGTCGGATTGTACCCAGCGGTAATAGGGCAGTGGCAGTAACGGCTCCCCCCCTCCCCCGAAATGGCTGCGTGGCAAGTGCTTTACTTGCCGCCCAGCCATTTCCTGTAGGAAAGAACCAGGCACACCCATTAAAGGGGGCCGACTACAACCGGGCTGAAGGCCAGCGAAGACAGAAGTGTGGGGGAGGGTACAGGGAGGGCCTAGCTAGAGAGCAGAGGTAGTAGTGGGAGGGAAACAAGGGGTAGCAAGGGGAGGGGGCAGGAAAGAAGGGGAGGAGCAAGGGAGGAGGAGAGAGGAATTTGAACTGCACAGGAAGTCCTTTTGAATTTGGAAGCAGGAGAAGAGCAACCCTGGGCAGCAGCTCCTGAAATTTTTACAAGCACATGTTTTGTGTCTGCCCTGGGCAGAGCTTGTGCAGAGTACAGCTAAAGAAGCTCTTAAGGCAGAGCACGATATTCCAGCAAATTGAGAACAAATTTTACGGTATGTAGACATTTAAAACTTTGTGCAGCTGCAAGGCATTTTAGCTTTCTCCTGCCGACCCCCATTTAGCTTTTCCAGGATGGCCGGCCATCTCGGGTTAGCTGCCTATCTCACGGCATTACGCGCACTAGGCTAGAGTCCCACATACGCTGCCCATGGCGCATGGCAGATGGGTTTGCCACAGCGCGGTTGCCGTTTTTGGCCGGCCATGCAGTGCTCGCAATCCGCAGTGCATAGCACGGCACTGAGGCACGACTCGGAAGACCTTGTGCACAGTACTGAACCGAGGCGCAAACGATCTCAGGGAGACGAAAACACCTTTAATGGTACGTCATTTTTGCTCTTCTCCTGCCTCAGCGGCACACCGCACGTTAAGATGCGGTGATGGCCGGCCACTAATACTTGGCCGACAGTTACGCACTATACGGCAACGGACCTTCGAGCCCCGTTGTGGCCGGCCATGCCGTGTTATCTAATTTAAAAAATTAATGCGTTATAAGCTGTCCATGCCAATACGGCGACGGACCTTAAAACCCATTATGGCCGTTGATTGTTCTACAGGCACACATGTCTAGGCCCATTTTGGTTGATCCGGCAGACCTAGTGCATAGCACGGCACTGAGGCATGACTTGGAAGACCTTGTGCACAGCACTGAACCGAAACGCAAACGATCTCAGGGAGACGAAAACATCTTTAATGGTACGTCATTTTTGCTCTTCTCCTGCCTCAGCGGCACACCGCATGTTAAGATGCGGTGATGGCCGGCCAATAATACTTGGCCGACAGTTACGCGCTATACGGCAATGGACCTTTGAGCCCCGTTGTGGCTGGCCACGCCGTGTTATCAAATTCGATAAATTAATGCGGTATAAGCCGTCCATGCCATTACGGCGACGGACCTTAAGCCCCGTTATGGCCGGCCACACCAGATTTTCGATGTAATGCAGCAAAAATGAGTGCAGTATAAGTCGCTCATGCTGTATAAGCCGCCCAGGCCACGCAGAGCTATACAAGCCCCATTGTGGTCGGCCACACCGTGTTATCTAATTCGGTAAAATTTAGTGTGGTATAAGTCGCCCATGTTGTATAAGCTGCCCATGTCACGCAGCACTATGGCCATGCCATGTTTTCTACTCGGTCGACTATGCTTCATCCTAAACGTTACTTACCGGCGCCATGTCTGTATGATTGGCCTGCCATGCGATATTTGAGATGCGGGTTTTTGCAGAAACGTCCACATTGCGATCCTCGCTAGTCAGGGTCTTCTCTTGTGGGCCACTTAGGGGGAGTCCCAAATTGGCGGGACATGCGCTTCGCTAGGCGTTGTAATTGCCCGCCCATACAGTCGGCCATTAACCTACAGAGGCACGTACGGCAGCGGTGAATTTCGATAGGGTGGCCATTTGCATGAGTGCCGATTGTAAAAACGGTGGCCACTTTCAATACACCACCCATTCCGACTAGCAGTAAAATTTGGAAAAGGCAGCCAGTTTTATGGCGCAAAAATTCATTAGAATGGACATTCCAAATACAAATTTAACCGCAGCGGCCACCTTGGATACCGCACGCATGTGTCTTTGACACATGGCATAGGCTGGAACAATTGATATCATACCGTTTGGTGCCAGCATAGCAGGACACAGTACTTAGGGGCATCAGACAAACATATCGGTTACAGTATGCTACTCTCAGCTGCCGTTAGGACCAGGTCCACGGGGGGAAGGGTTGGTACAACAGTGTTAGTCCTAGAGGGCCATGTGCACTTAGCGGCCATTTTGACTAGAGCGGCCACGTGGACTAAAGCAGCTAATTTGAAAACGGTGGCCATTTTGATAGAAGGACCACCGGACTTACTGATTTATCTGCCGGATTTACAGGGGCCCGGCCATTTTAATTTTAGCGGCCCATTTTGCATACGGCAGCCGTTTTGACTACCAGGCCAAATTTGAATGTAACAGCCATCGCCCGTGGGGCTTTAGGCCGGCCATTTAAGGAAGGGCGCACTGCGCAGACAGCACGCAGTCGGATATGTAGCTGTGAGCAAGGAGGGTACAGTTTACACAGGCACCATAGGATGCACGCAGCGATTGGGGAAGCCGGCGTCACCACAATCAGTTATTATGAGGTCATTTTGCTTTAAATTGTCTATTCTTTTAGTCTCTCCATTGCAGTAATGTCATTGTAGTGTGCGAAGGAGACCTATGCACCAGCAAGGCCAGCCAAGCGGCCCACCAAAACTCCGCCAGCTAAGACGCGGAGTGCTGCGGCCCCAGACCTTAGAAGTCACAGTGGACCTACACCACAAGCACAGACAGTGCGGGGGCCTGCAAGGGAGGTAGCAGCACCGCAGACTCCACCTCCATAGTTGCGGGGCTACCGCCAGTACCGGCAAGGGGTAAGTCTAATGACAGCACCACACTCCTTCCAGTGCAGACGCATGACATAACTAGATATGCAGTACGGGACGATAAGAACGGGTAACGGAGCCCAATATGGCAGGACAGAATGCGGTTGTGGCACCGGTCGGTGCACAGGGGACCAGTCAGGATGTGGGAGTACTTAATCACAGGAGCGATGCATTAGGTACCGTTCTCACAATACAGGTGGATTGATATCTTCTCCCTCCTTGTGTGGGAGTTGCATGAGGAGGGTACCGTAGGCAGGGATAGCGTAACAGATAAGACCCCAAGATATTCGGGTCCTTCATGGACTGGTCGTAGGCTGTTCACATACTTAGGACACTCAGCTGTTCACATACTCAGGACACTCACTATAGTGAAGGAAACGGAAAGGGGCCCGGACTTGGTGTGGGATATGGAATACAATTTTAAAAGCACATGAGATATTTAGGGGACAGGCATGGCTTAACTAAGATATTAAATTTACAAGAAAGCAGTGCAGACAATCCATTCATATCGGGTCAGCACCAGTGGTAGTCCTGTCAGGCAATGCCGTCAGGACAAAGGCAGGACGGAGGCAGCGGACATTGCACCTAGCACTCGACACGCCCGCGCGGGCAGGCATGCTGCAGGGCAAGGCAGGCTCCCCAGAGACAGGGAACAGCAATCTAGTAACACGGGACAGGGTACTGAGGGAGCTAGCGCTCCCCCCATCAAGCTTATGAGACAGGAGAAAGCAACCTATTAACTCAGGACAGGGTCCGGAAGCCATCAAGCTTCAAGGTTAGCCCGTTACCCTGACAGAACGGGTGCATCACCACAGGTTTCCAATCAGGTTGCATGATTCCATATTAGAGGACAACACCACAGTGACAACACTCCCCCCAACAATGCATCCTCGATTCACATGCATCGACAGATAGCTGCAGGCAAGATTACCAAAGAACTATTGCTAGGCTGCATAGCGGGGCTGTTTGAGGACCCGCCCTTCAAGGCAACAACAGTGTCCCCGCTAGGCATAATACCAAGGAAGGAGCTGGGGAAAGGTAGGCCCAGTCGTAATTTGTCCCGCCACATAGGAACATCAGTAAATGACTACATTGGCCATAGCAGCTGTACAGTACAATATGCATCTGTAGACAATGCCATTCAAATAATTCGGCGGCAAGGCAACTAGGCACATTGGGCTAAGGTGGACGGAGATTCGGCTTTTCGCACCTTGCCTTTACACCCACAGCCCTTTCCCTTGTTAGGTGTCAGGTTCCAGGAGAGGTTTTATTGCGATAAATGTGTCCCCATGTGTGGCCACATCTAGTGCGCATACTTCAAAGAGCTTAGCATGTTTGTGCAGGGGGTAGTGGAGCAACTAGCCCCCGCTAGGTCTCTGGTCCTCATCTGAAGGACTTCCTGTTCAAAGACCGGGAATCACAAGAGTGGACGGATGTGTTACAGGTCTTTATCCACTTGGCACAGAAATTGGGCATCCCATTAGCCGTTGAAAAAACAGTAGGCCCACGGCGAATCCTTACGTTATAGGTATTGAATTGGAACTAGATGTTCCAGACTGCCGGCTGACAAAATTGATAAGCTTGCCAGAGCGGCGAATACGAGGTGGCACTGTAAAAAAGCAAGGCTGAAGCAGGTACAGGAACTCCTGGGTCCAGTAGGCTTCGCAATAAGGGTGATTCCCAATAGCTTTAGCAACATCGGGAACAAACAAAGCGCATTTTCATCTCAGACGTACACAGGACATCAAGCGAGATTTAGCAGGTTCTTGGCCCATGGGATTTCATTTTGGCACGATTCACCCACTCTCACGGAAGCCCTGCATTTTTTTTACAGATGCGGCAGATTTACTTCCAGGGAGCATGGTGCGCAGCAAGCTCGGGTTTCAGCAGGGACCACGTAGGATATCATGTTTCCTGGGGGGACCTGGCATATCTCACAAGTCAATTGTAATTCCCTCAGACAATATGGCAGTAGTTGTCCGCCATGCACTTCCCACAAGTTATGTGCGCAGACAGATAGTTCCGCAGTGATTACAGCTAAACATATACCAGGCAGGGAGAATGATTATAGTGGATGCTCTTTCTCGTTTTTAGAGCGCAGACCCGGAAATGGGACCCGATGCTGCGATAGTTAACAGATACCTCGCGGACAAGATACACAACCGCACATATAGTCAACACTTAGAAGAGAAGGGTGGTACTGATATATTCCCGGCCCCCGGCATGTATGAAGGGAATTAGCAGAAACCAGGTCTCAATCATGTTCGCAGCCATCAATTTTCTCGCCAAAGCGGTGGCTGTTCAAAATCCATCTAGGTCATTTGTTGTCACGAGACTGATGAAAGGATGGGGCAGGCCGGGAGTACCCTACCCAGGTAAAAGAAAACCCAGTACCGGCAGGGAAATGGGCTGTCTCTTTGCATCATTAGAGGAGATAAGTGACACTGAGTTTGAGGGCCGTCAAGTCAAATGTGCATTCTCATTAGCTTTGCATGGTGCTCTGCGAGTCGGTGAGTTGGTGGCTACGTACAAGCATGCCCACCATGGCATGTCCCTCTTAATACGTGACGCGGCCATTACAGCCGCGGCAACTGACCTACTTATTCGCAAATCAAAATGGATCGGAACGAACATGCCCTGTCTTGAACCTTCAAGCAGACTTAAAACAAAGACCAAAGACCAGCCTGCTGATTCATACACTATGTACAGTACCCACTCATTTAGGATTAGGGCAGCTACGGCAGTGGCAGCGCTAGGAGTGTCCATAGAGGCCATCAAAAGACTGGGCCGATGGCGACCTAATGTATACAAGCGCTACATCAGACCCATCTAGTGTATACAAGCGGTACATTGGACCCATTAAGGCATCCACAGCAAAGTGATAATGGTTGCTTGCACTGTGCTAACATGTCGCTTCCCATTATATTCTATTACAGGTATCCATATCCAGAATGAGCTGCAGCGGATTTGGATATGCGGTCACTCATCACTTGTATGTGCATTAGGCACAGGGAAAGGCGGTGGGCGCATAAAAGGGCAGCAGTGAGACCGAACAGTGAGAGCCTGGGTTGTCAGGGCGATAGAGGAGCCAGGGCGATAGAGTAGCCAAAACAGGGTATAGGTAAGGGAGGGATGCTTCAGGCATTCATGTGTGCATTAAAAGTCATACGATCCCACATGACTTGCGAATAGATACAAGCCATAACGTTAGGGCATGACCGCAGCTAGGAGGGGTGGGGGACCACGGCAAACGAGGTGTCGTTGCCGTGGCCTGTGGCGTTAGACTACAATGTTTACGCACAGCCAGCAATGGGTACACAGCAGCTTGACACATAACAGTTACAAGTTTGGGGTAACTACTGCTGCAGAAAGAGTTGTGTGGAAAATTATCAAGTTGATGCAAATGGTAGGCTTGCATGTGAGCAGCCTTGTTATAAGGAAACAACGTGTATACAGCTTGTCTCCTGGCTTGGGCGGCCGGGAGGCCTAGAACGTCATTTTGTAAATGTGGTAGGTGCCTCCTTCAACAGGAAACAACGTGTATACAGCTTGTCTCCTGGCTTGGGCGACCGGGAGGCCTAGAACGTCATTTTGTAAATGTGGTAGGTGCCTCCTTCAACGGGAGACACCAAGTGACGTCGGGTGCTTGGAAAACAGCACAGGGGGCCACAGGGGCTTGGTACGGCTTGGCCTGTGGCCCAGAATATGCAACTACGTGTAGAAGCTGTGTACCCGGGTAGAAATGCATGCTGGCATAATGATTAGTAGAAGATGTAATGTAATTTGTTTAAGTTGTAACAATTTTGATGTTCCTGGCTGCGGCCAAAATAAATCCAATTCTATCGAAGATACGGCTTGTAGTGTGGTATTGAAGGGGGCGGGGGTTGATACGTCTGAGTGTGTGCCGAATGCCAGAGTTGAGAACCAGGCACACCCATTAAAGGGGGGCCGACCACAACCGGGCTGAAGGCCAGCGAAGACAGAAGTGTGGGGGAGGGTACAGGGAGGGCCTAGCTAGAGAGCAGAGGTAGTAGTGGGAGGGAAACAAGGGGTAGCAAGGGGAGGGGGCAGGAAAGAAGGGGAGGAGCAAGGGAGGAGGAGAGAGGAATTTGAACTGCACAGGAAGTCCTTTTGAATTTGGAAGCAGGAGAAGAGCAACGCCCACCCGCCCACCCACTTGAGAGGCAAGATTTGTCGCAGCGAGGCGTTAGACTACAATGTTTACGCACAGCCAGCAATGGGTACACAGCAGCTTGACACATAACAGTTACAAGTTTGGGGTAACTACTGCTGCAGAAAGAGTTGTGTGGAAAATTATCAAGTTGATGCAAATGGTAGGCTTGCATGTGAGCAGCCTTGTTATAAGGAAACAACGTGTATACAGCTTGTCTCCTGGCTTGGGCGGCCGGGAGGCCTAGAACGTCATTTTGTAAATGTGGTAGGTGCCTCCTTCAACAGGAAACAACGTGTATACAGCTTATCTCCTGGCTTGGGCGGCCGGGAGGCCTAGAACGTCATTTTGTAAATGTGGTAGGTGCCTCCTTCAACGGGAGACACCAAGTGACGTCGGGTGCTTGGAAAACAGCACAGGGGGGCCACAGGGGCTTGGTACGGCTTGGCCTGTGGCCCAGAATATGCAACTACGTGTAGAAGCTGTGTACCCGGGTAGAAATGCATGCTGGCATAATGATTAGTAGAAGATGTAATGTAATTTGTTTAAGTTGTAACAATTTTGATGTTCCTGGCTGCGGCCAAAATAAATCCAATTCTATCGAAGATACGGCTTGTAGTGTGGTATTGAAGGGGGCGGGGGTTGATACGTCTGAGTGTGTGCCGAATGCCAGAGTTGAGCGAGACTTCCCTTTTACCAGCTGCAGTAAAAGGGGGCTTCGGTGTGCTTGTAAAACACACACCGACGCCAGCGCTGGCCCCCTTTTGCAGCAGCTTGGAAAAGGGGACCCTAAAAACTTAGGAAGAACAAGCATTAGTAGGCAAAGGTCTGGAGCTCTGAATCTGCTCCCATCTGTTATTTGCAATATTAACAATTATATGCCTTTTCGATGCAGTTTAAAGACTTGGTTGTTTTTGGTCAGAATTCCAACCCCAGATATACTGCTCTCTCTTTAGAAAATCTAATAACTACAAAAGAAGTAATTATTATGTAAATGAGGGAAAAGTCTCAACTACTACAGCTATATTCACACGTCAGTGTTAATTTTATAGCATGTAGAAAAAGTCATCACCGACTGAAAAAGCCGATAATCTTGTAAAACGATAATAATGACGTAAAGCATGCCTGGCGTTGAAACCTTGGTGTGAGCGGGTTCCCTGATGAAGATATTTGAAACGGGACCGTAGGAACCGGCATAGTACTGAGATGGAACAGGCGCAGTATTGAAAAAAAGAAAAAAGAATATGACAAGATAAGTGAATGGCTTTACTTTTTCTAATAAGTGAACAAGTTATTTTTTAGTTTCACTTAGACATTACAGTCATTCAATTTAAAGGATATTTTTTTTTTAATTTTTTTCAATAAAAAGTATAGGGATAAAAAATAAATATTTGAGGGTTTTTCAGTCAGTGATGACTTTTTCTACAAGCTATAAAATTAACACTGGCGTGTGAATATAGCTGTAGTAGTTGAGACTTTTCCCTCATTTACATAATTACTGCTTTTGTTTTTGGTCAGGCCTACTTAGCTAATAACTCCTCACTTTAACAGCTACTGCAATTTGTTTTTCCTTTGTCTGTTTGATCGTATTGATATATTGGTTTTTATACTATCTCTATGAATTAATTATTTTTTTTTGTGTACTTATCCTTCTCTTTCTGTAATCCACTCTGAACTGTATGGTTAAGCGGAATAGAAAAGATTTGAATTAAATTATCAACTACACCTATAATTTGGAAATCACTTGCTTTAACTTCATACTTATCTGAGACACATAAACATTTATCTGATTTCTTAATTTCTATAGCCCTGAAATTAAGCATTACTCATTGAAAAGATAATTCAAACTCAAATGTGATTACATGGTGGAAATGGATACTATTATACCGAAAATATGAAAGATTTCTAGAATATAACTACCCATTATTTAGTCACTTTATTAAAAATGGAAAAAACTAGGTAATTATATATATCTACTACATCCAACAAATATACTCCATGTTCTTATGCTTCATGTATGATTATGCTCACATATGTTAATATGTTGATACACTGATTGTTCTGTATTATGCTAATTATTCTAAAAAAGATTTGACAAAAAATTTTAAAATGGTATATTTTGAAATCTTGTTTTATTTTTTTATAACTATTCCTACAAAACTGTGATCCCTGAGAATGGTTAACCATAGATTACTGGGAATTTAAGTATTTTAAAGTATGATAGTCAAAATGTTTTATCTTGGTAAATGTTTCTCTATACAATAAAGTTTTTCAAGTACCACAATTTCTGGTTGCTATCAAATACTATAATACTTTAATTTTAAAACGTATGTTTATTATTGTATTAATCTCTTCAAGCAATAAACCAACCAGCACTGAAGAAGAAGATCACCATTTAGGGCCCTGTTTACTAAAGCGCATTAGCATTTTTAACGCGCCTACAA
This sequence comes from Microcaecilia unicolor, assembly GCF_901765095.1. Classification (NCBI taxonomy): domain Eukaryota; kingdom Metazoa; phylum Chordata; class Amphibia; order Gymnophiona; family Siphonopidae; genus Microcaecilia; species Microcaecilia unicolor. Next base: position 84,385,993 of record NC_044036.1, read on the forward strand.
TTAGCACGCACGCTAACCATGTAGGCGCCTATAGGGATATTGTAGGCACGTACACGGTTAACGCACGTTAAAAATACTAACGTGCCTATAGCGGCTTAGTAAACAGGGCCCTTAGTAAGCAACCTGTGCTCTATTATAAGCAATACAGATAAGATAAATCTAGGTGTGGGTGGCTTCATGGATGTACAGAGTATTAAATACCCTAGGTTAACCTTCAAACTTAAACCCCACCCCTTAAGTTAACTTCTGGCTCTTAGGTCCTCAAGAGTCTGATAATTAAACTCAATGACGTTCACCCCCTCCTCCTCTACCCTCAAAAGAGCCTGTAAACATGCATAATTGAACATTAAGGGGTCAATATTCAGTATGGTTCAAGAGGGCAGGAGAGGTCTCTGGCCGTTAAAACATGTACAGTGGGTGATCTGTCAATATTTATAAGTCCTAAACTAGATATGACTGCTGAATATTGGCTCTGACTACCCCCGCACAATCCATGCAGTGTCGAGGTGGTTAGTAGTTAGAGACGATTTAGATCCAGAAGTCATACAGGCAATGGGGCCCACATAGCTAACTGGGCAAACAGAACTACATAAATAGCAATCCTATCTTTGCTGGTTAGGTATATGGATACCAGCATTGAATACTAACTGGCAGCCACATAAAGTATGGGTCCAACGATGACCCTTACTCTGTGCAGAATGACCTTTACAGAACACTAGCTTATGGGTCCTTTTACTAAGCTGCACTAAAAAAAAGCCCTGTGCTAGCGGTGGGGGCTATTTTTCCCATGCACTATGGTCCATTTTACTGTAGCAGGTAAAATAGGCTGAAAATTGCCATTGCCATAAGGTAAGATTGATCTTACTGTGTGGCCATGCAGGGGGAAGCACTTACCACCATCCACTGAGGTGGCAGTACGCATGCCCACATTAACCTGGCAGTAAACGGGTAGAGCGCAGCGCTGCCCAATTACTGCCAGGTCAGCGCCATGCTAAAAAATATGGGCCGATTTTTCCCACCACAGGAAATGGCGCATGCTGGGGCAGGAACTAACATCAGCACCTGAATTAGGCCGGCAGCAGCTCCAGATTAGCGTGCGGTAAGCCTGGGTTGGGATATCGCCACTTTGAAAATGTTTGCCAGAGGTGGGGGTAAATGCTCACACTCAACTGATGGCAGTTAGGCATACAACTTTGTTTTGTACACACACATATCATAGAAGTAATTTTATAAAGAGTTTACCACCTATAAATGCCATTGATCAAGGGCGGCTCAAGGCAATCTGTTGCCTGAGGCGAAGGATGAGATGGCGCCCCGCCCCAGCATCCAAAATATCAGTGACAACTTTTTCAGGTAAACCTCACAATGCACCAGAGAATACACACAGGAGTGAAACCATTTACATGTCCTGAGTGTGGAAAAAGCTTTGGTTGGAAAGAAAGCTTCACATGGCATCAGAGAATCCACACAGAGATGAAACCATTTACATGCACTGAGGAGGTAAAAGCTTCAGTTGCATTGGGACAGGTAATTAGGGAATGTACACTCTTGCTATGAAGTATGGAAAAATAGCACTCTGGTATTTAGATATATGTAATGAGACCTCCTTTTCATCTATAGATCTGAATTCAAAGGCCAAATCTAATGATAAACAATAGACACAAGGCATACCCTACCGACCCAACATAAATGCCTCAACTCTGCAACACATCTATACCAAAGATCGTATTGGACATTATCTAACCCTTCCTATCTTAAACCCCTAATGTGCCTGAATCTTACCTACCCTATTCCACCCTAACATCTAATTGTATTTGTTCCTCTACCAGACTAGGCAATTGCCTTTACAGTACTATGTAAGCCACATTGAGCCTACAAATAGGTGGGGAAATGTGGGATACAAATGTAACAAATAAATAAATAAAATAAATAAATGTTATAAAAAAAATAGAAAGCTTGGCATCAGGTATAATAGTGGCTGATAGTGGCTAACATGTCTCCCTTTTTCTCCCTGTACACCCTTCTAATTCTAGCTTCTCACCTTCTAATCCTCCCCATGCATCTGAGATCTAGTGTCTTTCCTTTTGCTTCCCTTGCCCCTGGTCCGGTACCTTTTGTCTTCCTCCTACCCCTGCAAGCAGTCCAGCATGCATCATTCTATCCACCCCTACCCCACAAGCAGTCCAACATCTTTTCCACCCACTCTCTCAAACCCCTCCCCCCAGTTTATTTACATGTATTGCCTGCCGCTGACCTCTTCTTCTCTTTACCATATCCTGCCCTGTTTCTCTCAAATCCCTTCCCCCCCAGGCAGTCCAACATCTTTTCCCCTATCTCCCTCAAACCTCTTCCCTCACATCGATTTATTTACATTCACTGCCTACCGCTAGCCTCTTCTTCTTCTTCTTTTTACCATGTTCTGCCCTGTCTCTCTCAAACTGCTCCCTCCCCCCTCGGTTTACCTCCACTTGCTTGACAGAGATGCCAGGCTGCGGCAGCTATTCACATTTGCTGCCTGCTGCTAGCCTCTGAGTCTTCTCTCTAGCACGTCCTGCCCCTGAGGAAACAGGAAGTTACATCAGACAGGGCAGGACACGCTAGAGAGAAGACTCGACAGCCAACAGCAGACAGTGAATATGAATCACTGCAGCAGCCTGGTGGCTCTGCCAAGTAAGCGGAGTTAAACCTGTGGAGGGAGAGGGGTTTGAGGGAGAAAGGGCAGGACATGGTAAAAAGAAGAAAAGGCCAGCAGCAAGCAGCAAAAAATAAAAAATAAACCAGGGGAAGGGGTTTGAGAGAGAGGGGGAAAAAGATGTTGGACTGCCTGCTGGGTGGCCTTTGTGATGCCACTCTCTCTAAAGTGCCGGCTGAGGCCTCCACCTCAGCTGGCCTCATTATAGGGCCGCCCCTGGAGCCATCCATCAATTTACAGTGGTACTATCCACTGAAAATCATTACAGATTGCCCTGGGGCTATCTGGAAGTGCAAAAGTGGCATGGAGGCAGACTGAAAATTATCCAGATAGTGGCAATATTCAGTGCCGCTATCTGGATAATAACGTAGACAACTTCAGACAGTAAAATAATTGTCCTGAGTGGTCTGGATAATTATCTGAATATTGGCACTGAATACTGCCATTATCTGGATAGCTTTTATGATCAGCAGCCTACCCAGATATTCAGCACTGCTATCCAGAGAATGGCTGGTGCTGAATATCTGGGAATATTTTTAAATACTTTAGCCAGTGCTTAAAATACATTCCGATTGCGAACTTCAAATACCAACTCACAGGTTCTTATTTAAAACCTACAACTTCTGTCAAGGTGGGAACAAGATAGCAAAGGAACACTTGACCATCTGCTAGTGCCAAATTATTTAACCTACTGGCAAGAAGAAAGGGTTAGGATTTCTTAAAGAAAAATTGACCAGTAAAAAAGCATATTCTTTCAAAAGAATGCATAAACCTATACAATAAAACAAGCCAATGGACAAAAACTCAGAATATTCATTTTCTTCAGAGTTATGCTTCCATTTCATTATAGGCCCAGCAGTTGCTTCTCTATAGGAGGGAGCCCCGATATAGTGTGAAAACAAGAAAAAGCAATATAGCTCAAGTTAAATTACAGTAGGAGGCTGGCATGCCAATCAATATGAACAAGAACTATGTTTTCAATTATGTATGCTGCTCTTCGGGGTTAAAAGGTCACCAGTGTCAAGTCACTATTCATTCTGACTATAAGTATTTATGGCTCCATCTCAGATTTACATCTATTCAGTGATAACATTAATATTATCTGAATAAACCAATCAATACACCTAAAGAACTCCTGCCCTCTTATCTGCATGCTCCACTATCATTACTATAGAAAGGACACTCTTTTCCCCTTTCAAAGGGCTAAAAATGCATGTCAACAAATAAAATACAGGTGATTCTTTTTTTACTGGACTAACTTAATACACTGATGACTAACTTTTGAGAACTACGCTGCATTCATCGAATCACTGCACATTTTGCCAACAGGAAAGTATTGCACTGACCTGTAGGTAAAGACAGTGCTTTCTGCTTATCCATAAATCCAGTTAGTCATATCCTTGCTGCTAAATAGATTCCTCCTCTCCAAACCTACTGCCATACTTCAGCTATTCTCATTTCTGAACACGTTGGCCTCCTGTGTTGCTCTTTCAGATGCCAATGCTAACTATTTCTCCATCCTGGATCCCCAGTTTGAAACCTGTGCTCCTTCTGAAGATACCAACTTTTCTGTCAGCTGGCATCCTGCTAGGCGCAGCGGGGGGAGGGAGTGGCATCATAGCTAGGCATCACTGGAGTGAAGCCAGCAGCTTCCTGTTGGGCCCAATGAGGGTGAACGCAGCGGTCCCATGTTAGGTCCAACAAGGGTGGAAGCAGTAGTACTCAATCCAACTGAGGCCAGAGAGGAGGACGGTCCTCAGACAAAATTGGCCAGATAAGTCAAAGTTTATCTCATGTATATTCATTACTGCTATTACTTGCTGATTAAATTAATTCTAATACTACTATCTATAACTCTATAACCACTAATACTCCTGGCTAAAAAATATAAAACATATACATATATATGTGGAATTAGTGCTCAGTATATCCCCATAATTCCAACCCTGGAACAAAATGGCAAACCATTGCACCAGCAGCTATAATTAGATGAAAAAAATAATATTTTTAAAAAGGTTATCTTAAAAGATGAAGAGGCAATCACTATCGCTGCTGTCCATGTGCTCTTTACTGTATATAAATCATAATACTTATTCCAGGGAAGGAAATGTCACCCTCTACATGAATACTCTGAACTTTGCATAGGCTAACTCCAAAAAATAGTCTCGACCTTGAGAGATCTCAATCCATCCAACCCAGGAAACTCCAAACAATAGTCCCATGCCTGAGAAATCTTAGTCCATCCAATCCACAAAATCTTTTGTGAGAAGGCGCCATATTCTGAGAAGCCTAGATTTTGTCTGGATATAGCAGTCATTTGGTCTCATGAGGAAGCATTTCGCAAAACATGGCCTATGTTGAGACTGAAAACATTTGCGACGTAGTACCAGATTAATCAGCAATCAATGAAGAGCTGATAGAGGGAGTTCCGGTGGAATCAAGAACATTGAGTTCATTAGTAGAAGGATTGATTTTTTTCATAAAGATTAATTTTTTGTGGACCAGGTTTTCTTTTTTTCTTTCCTTTTTGTGGAATGGATAGACTAAGATTTCTCAGGTGTGGGACCATTTTTTGGAGTTTCCTGGATTGGATGGATTGAGATCTCTCAAGCATGGAACTATTTTTTGGAGTCAGCTTATGTAGAGTTCAGAGGGTGACATTTCCTTCCCTGAAAGAAGCATTATGATTTATATACAGTAAAGAGCATATGGATAAAACCAATAGTGATTGTCTTTTCATCTTTCAAGATAAATAAATAAAAAAAAAAAAAAAAAAAAAAAATATATATATATATATATATATATATATATATATATATATATATATATATTTCATCTAATTATAGCTGCTGGTGCAATGACTATCATCTGTATGTCATTTTGTTCTAGGGTTGGAATGATGGGTATGTAGTGAGCACTAATTCCACATAATACCATCAGAAGCAGAAAGCCTGCGAAGGAATCCGTGGGACCGGTAGATCACAAAGGAGCAAAAGAGGCACTCAGGGAGGACAAGGCCATAGCGGAGAAACTGAATTAATTTTTTCTCCTGTCTTTACAGAAGAAGATATAAGAGATCTGTCTGTACCAAAAATGGTTTTCATGGGTGATGATGTGGAGGAACTGAAAGAAATCTCGGTGAACCTGAAAGATGTACTGAGCCAAATTGACAAATGAAGAGTAGTAAATCACCTGGACTGGATGGCATACATCCAAAGGTACTCATAGAACTCAAGCATGAAATTGCTGAGCTGCTGTTAGTAATATATAACCTGTTATTAAAATCGTCCATAGTACCTGAAGATTGGAGGGTGGCCAATGTGACACCGATTTTTAGAAAGGTTTCTTCAGGTGATCCAGGAATTTATAGACTGGTAAGCCTGACGTTGGTGCTGGGCAAAATAGTGGAAAATATAATAAAGAATAAAATTACAGAACATGTAGACAAATATGGTTTAATGGGACAGAATCTGCAAGGTTCAGCCAAGTGAAGTCTTACCTCATCAATTTGCTTCATTTTTTTGAAGGCGTGAATAAACATGTGGATAAAGGTGAGCCAATTGATGCAGTGTATATAGATTTTCAGAAAGCTTTTGATAAACTTCTTCATGAGAGAAAATTAAAGAGTTGTGGGATAGGAGTCAAAGTTCTGGTGTGGATTAGGAATTGGTTATTGGACAGTAAACAGGGAATGGGGTTAAATGGTCATTTCTCTCAATGGAGGAGGGTGAACAGTGGAGTGCCACAGGGTACTGAGACCGGTGCTATTCAACATATTTATAAATGATATGGAAATCTGAATAACGAGTGAGGTGATTAAATTTGCAGATGATACAAATACATTCAAGGTTGTTAAAACACATGCAGAATATGAAATATTGAAGGAAGAACTTAGGAAATTGGAAGACTGGGCATCCAAATGGCAGATGAAATTTAATGTGGAAAAATCACACGGGAAAGTATAATCTGAATCATAGATACCTGATGCTAGGGTGCACCTTGGGGTCAGCACTCAAGAAAAAGATCTAGTTATCATTGTAGATAATACGCTGAAATCTTGTGCTCAGTGTGCGATGGAAGCCAAAAAAAACCAGGATGCTAAAAATTATTAGGAAAGGGATGGTGAATAAGACTGAAAATACTATAATGCCTCTGTATCGCTCCATAGTGTGACCGCACATTGAGTATTGCGTTCAGTTCTGGTTGCCTTACCTCAAAAAACATATAGAGGAATTAGAAAAGGTTCAAAGAAGAGCGAGCAAACTGATAAAGTGGATGGAATTCCTCTCGTATGAGGAAAGGCTAAAAAGGTTAGGGCTCTTCAGCTTGGAAAAGAGATGGATGAGGGGGAGATATGATTGAGATCTACAAAATCTTGAGTGGTGTAGAACGAGTAGAAGTAAATCGATTTTTTTATTAGTTCCAAAAGTACAAAGACTAGGAGACAATCAATAGGAGGAAATATTTTTTCACTCAATGAATATTTAAGCTCTGGAACTCTTTGCTGGAGGATGTGGTCGCAGTGGTTAGCGTATCTGGGTTTAAAAAAGGTTTGGACTAGTTCCTGGAGAAAATATCCATAGTTTGCCATTAAGGAGAGGCAGCTGCTTGCCCCGGGACTGGTAGAATGGAATATTGCTAATAATTGGGTTTCTGCCAGGTACTTGTGACCTGGCTTGGCCACTGTTTAGAAACAAGATACTGGGCTACATGAACCATTGGTCTGACCCAATATGGCTACTCTTATGTTCTTATATATATTTTAGTGAGGAGTATTAGTGGTTATACAGTTATAGATAAAAGCATTAGAATTAATTTAATCAGCAAGTAATAACAGTAAATGTTTATTTGATTTGTTGATTTAGGATAGTTTGAGGAGCCCATTTGGTGTTAATACTGATATATATTCATTATGGGTATCTTAAAGCCCAACTAACTGGTGATCCCCCAGGATATGTTTGCTAATTGCTGGCCTAGAGAATATAGTAGCAGAAAGGATATGAGAGACAATTAAAAAGCCAAAATGTACATACAATGAAGAAGCAGCAAGGAAATGATGCTACAAGAGGCTACAGCATGAAGCTACAAAAAAGTCAAATGTAAGAGAACAAAACAGAAAATTATTTTTTCAGGGAGAGGGTGGAGGATGCATCGACTGGTATCCACTACGATACATGGAAAAATGATGACCAAGAAATAGGAAATGTTAACTGGAAGATGAACAAAGGGTTTATATTTAAGTAGTCTTCTCCTTCCTCCTTCCCCTCTTGCCTTCCTTTCCTCCCTCCTCCCCAACTGAGTAGCAGCTCCCCAGTAGAGGCTCCAATCCCAAAATGTCTGACATGATTTCCAGCTTACAGGTGTGTTGGGAGGGGGTATCTCTCTACAGGAGGAGGAGATGGCATGGGGGAGGGAGGAAAATAATACCAGATACCATGGGGGAGGAGGAAGTGGAGGAATTCCATCAGACTCAAGTATATACCAAGATTTAAGTTTTGGCCTTTATTTTTTGGCCAAAAAAATCTTGGTTTATACGCGAGTATATATGGTAAGTAGAAAGAATGTCTAGAGGAAAGTCAGTTTATCTCTAACTGGGGTTTAAGTCACTGCAGGAAACAGGAAGCAACCCCCTACGGTGAATCCTGACACTGAGAGACATGTAGGGGATGACCAAATGACTTCAAGTGAGTTGACATATGCAATTTCACACTTTATTGAACAAGAACCAGAGAAGGACCATCTTATTACATGTTTCGCTGGCAGCACTGATACCTGTTTTATTCACACGTTGGACGAGTTTTGGCTTTTTCAAGTGCAGCAGTCTTCTTTCACATTTCTACATCGTTTACATTTTTCCAGCTCCACAGTTGTTTATGACCCCTGAGGCAGGCAGTTTGATCCGCTAAAACACAGTCCCGTGTCAGGTCCTTCTCTGGTGTTTGTTCAATAAAGTGTGAGATTGCATCTATCTGCTCATTGGAAGTCATTTGGTTGTCCCCTACTTGTCTCTCAGCATTTAAGCACTGTATCAGAAACCAAATTAGGCAGACAGGTGGGCCTCTAAGTCCTTATCCATCATTTTCTTTTTTCTGTACACAATAGCCATGAGCTCTACTTCACAGTTTTGTGTTTATGAATAAACTCTGTTGAGGACCCTACCTTACAGATTTTGTAGAGTGACTCCTGTCCATCTCCCTCTGTATCCTTGAAATAATCATGTGCTGGGAATGTGCGATGAATGTCTCGGGTAATACCACTCTCCTGGGCAGAATCCTGTGAAAATACAAACAGAAAAGCAAAACAGTTATCCACTTCATTAGCTCTAAATGATAAATCTGAAGATGCGTTTCCAGCTTGAACAAACCCTACTGGTGATGGCAAATTATTACTATACAGGTCAATATTCATCCGCTGCCATCAAATGAATTTTTAAATGCTGGCTGAATAAATAAATACATTCAGCACCGTTGTCCAGGCAGTCAGTGCTACTAAATATACATATAGATTGCTGATCTGTATATGTGATATGTAGTGGCCTACTTTCATTTATAGAATAGACACCATATGCACTGTTAAGAAATTACCCTCCATGTGTGTACACCCCCTATTAATCAACAGACTTGTCCAACTATTGCCCACAGTCCAGAACCTGGCCCTCCAAGTGGAGGAGTAGCCTAGTGATTAGTGCAGTGGACTTTGATCCTGGGGAACTGAGTTTGATTCCCACTGCAGCTCCTTGTGACTCTGGCCAAGTCACTTAACCCTCCATTGCCCCTGGTACAAAATAAGTACCTGAATATACTATGTAAACCGCTCTGAATGTAGTTGCAAAAACCACAGAAAGGCAGTATATCAAGTCCCATTTCCCTTCCTTTCCCCTTTTTTTCTGGCCCTTGGAAGCTTGGCAATTCCTGTGGTGTTTACAGTGGGATTCCTGCATCCTCGTCACGACTCGGCACTCTGTAACCATGAGCCGCACAGTGCCGGAAGATTGGGTTGATCATGCAGTTTAAAGTCTCATATGAGATTTGAAACCACAAAACCAATCCGAACTTTTGGCACCGCATGGCTTAAGCTTGTAGAGAACCAAGTCATGGTAAAGACGCAGGAATCCTGCTGTTTCTTCTGCAGCCAAAGCCAGGTGAAAGCTGGGGGGGTGGGGGTTGTTACATGAGTGAGATAAACTGGGTGAAGGCTGTGAGGGAGTTACATGAGCTAGAGAGGCTGGTTGAAAGCTGGCAGAGGGTCATATGAGAAAGAGACACTGGGTGAAGGCTGGCAGGGGGGTTATATGAGTGAGAGACACTGGGTAAAGGCTGGCAGGGGGTTACATGAGCAAGAGACACTGGGTGAAGGCTGGCAGGGGGTTACATGAGTAACAGACACTGGGTGAAGGCTGGTAGGGGATTTATATGAGTGAAAGACACTGGGTAAAGGCTGGCAGATTATATGAGCAAGAGACACTGGGTGAAGGCTGGCAGGGGGTTACATGAGCAACAGACACTGGGTGAAGGCTGGTAGGGGAGTTATATGAGTGAAAAACACTGGGTAAAGGCTGGCAGATTATATGAGCAAGAGACACTGGGTGAAGGCTGGTAGGGGGTATATGAGCTAAAGACACTGGGTGGAGGCTGGCAGGGAGTTACATGAGTGAAAGACACTGGGTGAAAGCTGGTAGGGGGTTACATGGGCAAGAGATACTGGCTGAAGGCTCGCAGAGAGTGAGTAAAGGCTGCGGGGTACATGAGCGAGATAGTGAGTGAAGGCTGCGTGGATTACATGAGAAAGAGTGGGTGGAGGCTACAGTGGGTTTACATGAGTAAGAGAGTAGGTGGAGGGTTTACATGTACAAGACTGAGTGAAGGCTAGGGGGGGCTACATGAGCAAAAGTGAGATTGGGTAAAGGCTGGGAAGGGGATGATGCAAAATCATATTTTGCCACCATCTGATGAAACATGAGGCAAAATACAATGGTGTATTTGGCCCTCTGAATGTTACAAAATATAAAATGTGGCCCTTGATAGAAAAGGTTGGACAAGCCTGATCTAGATAGTGCTGGGGTGGGATGAGGTTATTTTGCCTAGTTATATATATATATATATATATATATATATATATATATATATATATAGATATATAGATATATATATATATAGATATATATATAGATATATCTATCTATCTATCTATATATATATATATATATATATATATATCAATGGTCTATATGTATATTCAGCGATATTGACTATTTGGATAATGGTGCTGAGTGTGTATGGATATTTGGAAACATTGCAGGCAACATTTAAACAAAAACTTCACTGAGAGCAGACTACTTTCCTTAATAGAACACTAGTATAACAGGTGAAATACACACTTATAATTTAGGCAAGAGCACTTATGCTGGTCACAGAGCTGGTGTAAGCTCTCGGGCCTAAATGCCACAGATACATATTTAACTTATAGCACTCTATAAGTTACAGATAAAAGTGTGAGTTCAGTCTTGCCCATGTATACGTCTACCTGTAAAATGCACACCACTGCTTTTGGCTCCTAGCCACTACTCAATTGCCCTCCGCTTGTTCCTTCTTACCCAGTACTTCCCTCGCCCTTAATTGTCTTGTCTGTCTGTATTTTTAGATTGTAAGCTCTATTGAGCAGGGACTGTCTCTCTGTGTCAGGTGTTCAGCGCTGCGTGCGTCTGGTAGCACTATACAAATGCTAATAATAATAATTAAGACATGCACGTATTTAAAGAATAGCAGAATTTTGCACTTCTGTGAGCAAACAACTGTGTATATGCCATTATTCTAATCATAACCACATGAAATCGGTGTATAAATATTAGCACCCACTTTACTGAATCCCCCCATCTCCCCAGGATCCATCCAGGGCTTCCTTGGAAGTCTAATGGGATAGGATGGGAGTGTCAAAATGGTGTAGATGACCCCTAGAGTAGTCTCATGGTACTATCACTAGAGTCATCTTTCCCGATAAGGAGTGATTAGCTTTATAGCGGTAGTAGCGCGAGACTATCACTAGGGGTCTGCAGAACAATTTTGACACCCAGAACCAGGTGGGGCAGGAGCAGGGGACATGATATAAGTACCTCCACAGACAGTGCAAAATCTTTCATTCCTCTAGAAAAAGTCTTAAAAGTTATTTGTTTTCAAGGCAAAGATTGTATTAAATCTCAGTGCAAAATGTAATTGTATTTTTAGCCTGTTAGACAGTAATGATATTATATTAGAGAGTCAGTCTGTTGTTTGAATTGAATTATCTTTCATTTATACGAAGCTTCTATTGATTGTGATCCACCTTGAAGTCTTGTGTTAAGGTGCAAAATATAAATCTGTTAACACAATACAATACATCACACCTGTCCAATCCTACTACACTAACAGGGAACCCCAGGGTGAGTTCCAAAAAGGGTTGGGGTAGAGGAATGAAGGGGTTGAACTGCATTGGCTTCCTCTTTTTTTGATAGTTGACCAGTGTTGGGTGTATTTAATGCTTCTTCTTGATTGTACCCACAATAAAAGGGCAATTATATAACAGGGCATGGTAGAAGCCTATTCTATCTGCGGAAAGTCTGTGCCTACTTTCCTTTAGAGAATACTGGAGAAAATATATTAGCGAGAGAGACTGGGTGAAGGCTGGGGGGGGGGGGGGGGGGGTTACATTTAAAAATTATGAAAAGGGTTTTTTTTCCCCCTAAATGAATTCATTTAGTTTACACTGAACCCAATGCCAAAGTTAAATATCTGAAACATTCAAAAGCAAAAAATATGTAAACCTCTCCAAATTAAACAGCAGCTCTGCAGACTGCATGCCTCACTGCCAACAACATTAATCTGCTGTACTGCTGCAGGAGGAAGCAATCAGTAATTCAAGCTGCTATGACATTACGACCTGTTCTTCACAATAGCACAATGCACCCTGTCACTGATTCTTCGACATCATCAACCATTTAATTACTGTCCATATGCCACTGTGCATGAGAAAAAGAAATGAGGGAGGAAGGAAGGAAGGGAGGGAGGGAGGGAGGAAGGAGGTAATATAAAAAAACAAACATACAGCAAGTAGCACATCATAAGATCAGAACAGACAGCATAAGAAGAGAGGCACAACCAGCCATGAACAACTGTACCCTTACAAACAGCTCCACTAGAAAAATTAACTTTAAACTCCTAATGGAATAGGACTTGCTCATTTTCATCCAACTGTTTACTGCCTAGGTCAGTGCTCCCTAAACGTATATCCAACATGATCCCATTTGAAGACGTAAGACATCACGTGACTCCAGATGATGATGATGATGAATACAGCAGCCTGCCACTCCCTTCTCCTCCTTTATCCATTTCCGCCTCACTCCACTATCCACAGCAGGAAGGCAGCAATGGTGGCAGCAACCAGCACAAGGCCCTATGTGTCAATATGCTTTCACAGATCCCAGTACTCTACATAAACCTGTGCGGAGGAAAGAGCAAGGCCTGTGAACATCCATTGACTATCAAGGTCCATGCCAGACATCACTACTGGCCACAGCCCACAATGCAGGTCCAGACGGAGGGGGAGCAGCCCTGTTTCTGTGACCCCCATGTACTGTTGACATTACCCCATTAGGGTCCCAACCCACAGTTTGGGAACTACTGGTCTACATATTGCATCCTTTTACCTGTGCTCCCAGCAATTGCCAGTAGTTACCCAGAGAGGCATTACTAGCGCAGAACAGGTGATGGTATTTTGAATTTTGAAATTACATTGGGAGTAATTCCATAATTTGGTGTCTCATTTTAGACACCCCAATATCACGTGCTGAACACCAATTCTGTACCAGCATCTGGGCACCAGGGTGCCATTAAAAAATCCAGCATTAGTCAGAACTGGCATACTTAAATGAAGACACCAACAGTTGCACTATGTCTATGGAAGGCATAGTTGTTGGCACCTAATTGCATTAAGTGACACAGGTAGCCTACAGTATTCTATAAGGTACAATGCACGATCAGGAGACCCAGTTATGCCTTGCCCATACTTCGCCCACCTTGCATTTATATGCTAAGCAAGTTGTGCACATAAGTTATAGAATAGCACAGTGGCTCCCAAACCTGGTCCTGGAGGCACCCCAGTCAGTCAGGTTTTCAGGATATCCACAATGAATATTCTTGAGAAAGATGTGAATGCAGTGGAGGCAATACATGCAAATCTCTCTCATAAATATTTATTGTGGGTATTCTAAAATCCTGATTGTCTGGGGTACTTCCAGGATCGGGTTTAGGAACCACTGGAATAGCACCTAGCACTCATGCGCTCTGTGAGCATTATACACACATAACTGCTATCGTATATTATACACACATAAGGAATATCATATATGTGTGGAACTCACACCTAACCTTGGGTGACAGGTTACAAAAAGACGGAGATTGTATTTTAATGTTTTTTTTAATTCCCTTTTATCCAGTTTTTAACAAACATTAAAATGAAGGCTGGGGCGAGGAGGTTACATGAGCTACACTGGGTGAAGGCTGGCAGAGGGTTACATGAGCAAGAGAGACTGGGTCAAGGCTGGCAAAGGATTACATGAGTGAGAGAGACTGGGTGAACACTGGCAGAGGGTTACATGAGCAAAATAGACTGGGTGAAGGCTGGCTGAGTATTACATGAGTGAGAGAGACTGGGTCAAGGCTGGCAGAGGGTTACATGAGTGAGAGACACTGGGTCAAGGCTGGCAGAGGGTTACATGAAGTGAGAAAGACTGGGTCAAGGTTGGCAGGGGGTTGCATGAGTGAGAGACACTGGGTCAAGGCTGGCAGGAGATTACATGAGCGAGACAGACTTGGTGAAGGCTGGCAGGTGGTTACATGAGTGAGAGAGACTGAGGAGAAGGTTGGAGAGGGGACGACGCAACATCATATTTTGCCACTATTTGATGAAACATGCAGTAAAATACTATGGTGTGTGTTTTGGCCCTCCGAATGTTACAAAATATAAAACGTGGCCCCTGAGAGAAAAAGGTTGGACAAGCCTGAATACAGTTTTCATCTCCACTTCCTCCACTGGAAGGCTGTTCTACGAATTCACCACCCTTTCCGTGAAGAAGTACTCCTCAGGAAAGGATGTGACCACTTTCCTACTGTATATAGAATACTAGCATAACTAGTGTGTATACGCCTAATATTCAGCTGTTTAAACTTGCATCAGCCATAGAGCTGCTCTACGTTTGAGCAACTAAGTGCAGCAGATACCCACATAACTTACAGTATTCATCTGAACAGAAACTCTGAATTGAGGGCATAAAAAGAAGTTAAAAGGGATTTAGGAGTAATCTAATAAAATACTTTTTTATAAGAAGGGAGGTGATTGTGTGAAACGACCTCCCAGTGGAGGTAGTAGAAATGAGGATTGTATCTGAATTTGAGAAAGCACGGGACAAGCATGTGGGATCTCTAAGCGAAAGGAAGAGATAATCAATGATATGAATGGGCAGACTGGATAGACCATATGGCCTTTATCACCCATCCTTTTCTATGTATGTATGTTTCTATGGCAGAATCCCAAAAAGTAGCAAGATTTCATGCTACCGACCCCAGGGATAAGCAGTGGTTTTCCCCAGGTCCACCTAAATAAAGAGTCATAGCAACAGGTGGGAAACAGGCAGCAGCAAAGAGAAAATGCATCTGCCATTCTAACTCTTTGTCCAACAAAAATTTGCTATCTGGCTACACCACTGAATAACTGTCTATGAACTTTACCTTGAGGAATTTATCCAAACATTTTTTAAACCCAGCTACACTAACTGCTTTTACCTCACCCTCTGATAATGAATTCCAGAACTTCGCTATGTTTTAAAAGTTGTTTTAAAAGTATTGCTGTGTAACTTTATGACTTGTCTCCTAGTCTTTGTACTTTCTGAAAGAGTAAGCAATCGATTTTGAATTTACCTGTTCCACTCCACTCTCCAGCTGAAGAGCCCAAATCTCTTAAACCTTTTCTCATACGAGAGAAGTTCCATTCTCTTAATCATTTTGGTGGCCCTTCTTTCTACCTTTTCTAATTCCACTATATTATTTTTAAGATGCAGCAACTAGAACTGTATACAACGCTCAAACTGAGGTTACACCATGGAGCTATAAAGAGGCATAATATTCTTTAATGTATGTTCTATTCCTTTTCTAATAATTCCTAATGTTGCTTGCTTTTTTTGGCTGCTGCCACACACTGAGCAGAAGATTTCAACATATTGTATACGATGAAACCTAGAACTTTTTCATGGGTGGTGATTTCTAATGTGAAACTTACCATCATGTAGCTATAATTTGGGTTAATCTGCCAAATGTGCACTTGTCCACATTAAATTTCACTTGCCATTTGGCCGCTCAAATCTTCCAGGCTTGTAAGGTCCTCCTTCAGTTTCTCACAGTCCGCGTATGATCTAACAACTTTAAATAATTTTGTCTCATCTGCAAATGTGATCACCTCACTCATCGTTCCCATTTTCAGATCAGTTATAAATATATTAAAAAGCACCAGTCCCAGTCTAGATCCCTGTGACATGCCACTATTCACCCTTCTCCAATTAGAAAATTGGCCATTTAAACTTACTCACTATTTTCTATCTTTTAACCAGTTTCCAATCCAGAACAAAACATTGCCTCCTATCCCATGGATATTTTTTTTCTATTTTCTTAGGAATCTCTCATGAGGGAGTTTGTAAAAAAGCTTTCTGAAAATATAGATACACTATATTAACTGGCTCACCTTTATCCACTTGCTTATTCATGCCTTCAAAAAATGCAGCAAATTGGTGAGGCAAGACTTCCCGTGGCTAAATCCATGTTAACTCTGTCTTCATTAAGCCACATTTGTCTACGTATTCAATAATTGAATTCTTTATAATAGTTTCTATCATTTTACCCAATACTGACATTAGGCTTACCAGTCTGTAGTTTCCCAGCTCAACCTCTGGACTGACCCCATCCTGTATACATCTTTCTGAAGTTGTGGTCTACAGAATTATACACATTCCTCCAGATGGGGCCTCACCAGATATTTACACAAAGGCATTATCACCTCTTTTTTTCTTGCTCGCCATTCCTCTCCTTATGTAACCAAGCATCCTTCTGGCTTAGGTCACTGCCTTTTATATCTGTCTGGCCACATTAAGATCGTCAGGTATGACCACCCCAAGTCCCACTTTTCCTTTGTGCACAGAAGTACTTGACTCCCTATATGGTAACCACTCCCTGGGGTTTTTGCAGCCCAAATGCATAACCCTGCATTTTTTAGCACTGAACCTCGGTTGCCTATTTCTGGATAACTCTTCAAGCTTCACTAGATCCCTCCTCATTCATCCCCACGATCAGAGGTGTCTACCCTATTACAGAGTTTGGTATCATCCACAGAGAAGCAAATCTTACTAGACAGCTCTTCCGCAATATCACTCACAAAAACGTCAAAAAGATTAGGACCAAAGACCAGTGGCATAGCGGGGGCGGCTGCCACCCGGGGCGGATCGCCGCTGCACCCCCCCCCCCGGGTGCAGACCAACACGGCACCCCCCCCCTCGGCGCAGCGCCACCCCATTGACACAGTCCCCACCTGCCTATGAGCTCTGTCCATCTGCAGACGAAGATGGCACCCCCCCTCCCCACCGGCGTGGACCCCCCAGCATAGCGCCACCCCCCCCGACACGGTCCCCACCTGCCTACGAGCTCCATCCATCTGCAGCGCTGCTGTAAAGAAGAAATCGCTTCGTCGGCCCTTCCCTCACTCACTGTGTCCCGCCCTTGAGGAAATAGGAAGTTACGTCAGAGGGCGCTGCAGATGGATAGAGCTCGTAGGCAGGTGGGGACCGTGTCGGGGGGGGGGGTGCCATCTTCGTCTGCAGATGGACAGAGCTCGTAGGCAGGTGGGGACTGTGTCAGGGGGGAGGCGTTGCGCCGGGGGGGTGGACGGATGCACCCCCCCCACCCGTTGACACCCGGGGCGGACTGCCCCCACCGCCCCGCCCTTGCTAACCCACTGCCAAAGACCAATCCCTACAGCAAACCACTAGTAACTCCTCTTTCTCAGACTGAACATTTACCACTATCCTCTGTCTCCTTGCACTCAACCAGTTTCTTACTCACACAGTCCCTTTAGGGCCCAAGCCACTCCTTTTATTTATCAGTCGCTTATATGAAACTGTGTCAAAGGCTTTGCTAAAATCTAAGTACACCACATCTAGCACTCACCTTAAATTCAACTGTTTGGTCACCCAGCCAAAGGAACTGATCAGGTTTGTCTGACAAAGGGGCTTATTTTCAAAGCACTTAGGCTTACAAAGCTCCATAGGTTACTATGGAACTTTGTAAGTCTAAGTGCTTTGAAAATATGCCTCAAAACCAACCTCTAGTGAAACCATATTGCAATCGATTTGATTCCAGAAACTTCACTATCCTCTGCTTTAGAAGCGTTTCTATTAAGTTGCTTGCCACAGAAGTCAGACTAACTGGCCTTAGGTTTTCAGCCTCCTCCTTCCTTCCACTTTTGTGGAGAGGAACCACATCTGCCCTTCTCCAGTCCTACGGAACTATGCCAGACTAAAAAACCATTCCAAAGGTCTGATGGCAGAACTGCCAGAACTTCTATTTATCTACTTTTAGTTTAGCTAGCTCCTGATGAACATAGTCAGTCCAGGTCTACTGCACATCCATTCCTATTAGTGTTTGTTTTCTGCAGCCCTACTCCCGGCCCTTCATCCGTGAACACAGAACAAAAATATTTGTTAAGCAATTCCACTTTATCCTTATCAGTTACAATGCATTGCTCCCCTTCAACTTTGAGCCTCATAATGCCACTTTTGCACTCCCTCCTATTATTTACATATGTAAAAAAAATGCCTTGTCTCCATCCCCCCCCCCCCCCCCCCCCCCCAAGTTTACTCCATTGGTTATTTTTCTTCCATTTGCATCTTTGCATGCCTGGCTACTTCATCAGTTTCTCTTTGCTTTTCCAGGTATTGTTTCCATCTTTCTCTTTCTGCAACGTCTTGTAATTTATGACGGCTAACCTCTTTCCCTTTACCTTTTCAGCTACTACTTTTGAGAACCAAAGCGGAATTCTTTTGGGTAGGAATTAATACAACCAGAGATTAAATTATGATCAAGATATAATAATTCAAACATATTTGGCAGTTATTATACTTAGGGGCCCTTTAACTAAAAAAGAGTTGGCGTGCAGCAACAGGCTTGCCACGTGCCAATCCAGAACTATCACCGGGCTACCGCAGAAGCCCAGCACTAGTTTCCAACCCCCACCAGGTTAACGCAGGAGCCCTTACAGCCACCTCAATGTGTAGCGGTAAGTGCCCCCCCAAATGGCCATGAAGCAAGTGGTTCATTTACAACATGGCCATTTCTTTTCCAGCAAACAAGATAGCCTGTTACCCGCTGCGATAAAAGGGGGCCTCAGCGCTCATCAAAAACATGCGCTGACGCTAGGGCAGGCCGCCTTTTACAGCAGCTTAGTAAAAGGACCCCTTACATTAGACATAAGACATAAGTATCGCCACATTGGGACAGACCAAAGGTCCATCTAGCCCAGCACCCTGTCTCCGACAGTGGCCAATCCAGGTCACAATCACCTGACAAGATCCACGGCGCAAAGCATTTTGTACTGCTTGTCCCAGGAATAGTGGATTTTTCCCTATGTCCATTTAATAACATTCTATGGCCTTTTCCTTCAGGAAGCTGTCCAAACCTTTCTTAAACTCTGCTAAGCTAACTGCCTTAACCACATTCTCCGGCAAAGAATTCCAGAGTCGAAATATGTGCTGAGTAAAGAAAAATGTTCTATTTGTTTTAAACTTACTGCACTCCAGCTTCATCGCATGCCCCCTTGTCCTAACATTTTTGGAAATCGTAATCAGATGCTCCATATCTAACTTTTCAACTCCTCATTATTTAATATACCTCTATCATATCACCCCTTAGCCGCCTTTTCTCCAAGCTGAAGAGCCCCAGCCGCTTTAGCCTTTCCTCATAGGAAAGTCGTCCCATCCCCTTAATCATCTTTGCCACTCTTCTCTGCACCTTTTCTAATTCCACTATATCTTTTTTGAGGTGTGGCGACCAGAATTGAACACAATACTCTAGGGGGCAAATCTATAATCAATATATACATAATAATTCACAGATATATATCACTGAAACTAATTTTAGAGAATGACATATCTAGACTTGTGATCAGTTAGGAAGAATCACGTAAGCGAAAAAAAAGTAATTGTGTAAGGTGGGCTGGAATAAGGTGCTGGTGCGTAATACCACAGATGGACAATGGGAGGAAAAAAAAGAAACCGTTTGCTATCAGCCTGCAGAGAAACTGGTTTGGGAAGGAGTCCAGATGTCCAGTAGTAGACAAGAGACTTCACATGCAAGAAATGCATCAAGGGCCCAACCTGACCTGTGCAAAGAACTGACAGCACTTGATCATATTAAGAAGAAGAAGTAAGATGATGAAAACAACAAGGATTTAAATGGACTAGGCATGGGAGGCAAATTTCAAAAAGAAAGGGAAAGTTTGATATAAAAACTGCTGGTTTGTGTGCTTTGTTTGCTGGCCCAACAGTTGTTGTAATAAATCATGAATTTCCTGCTTTCTCTCTTTAGTTGTCCTGGTCCTTTTACAGCACTTATGTTGGGTGGCTAAAGTCTCTGCATCCATGAACTTAGTTAAGCCTCCAAACAAGTGAAGCTTCATACTATGTGAAACTATGTGAAAGTGGTGGAATAGCTTAATGGTTTAGAGCAGTGGGCTGAGAACCAGTAGAACCTAGTTCAAATCCCATTGCTGTTCCTTATGATCTTGGGAAGTCACATAACCCTCCACTGCCACATGTACAAACAGATTCTGAGACTTCTAGACACAGGAAAATACCTAGTGTACTTGAATGTGCACAGCTTTGAAAGCTTTCGCACTTGCAGGCCTGTATAAGAAATTAAATAAATTAAAACAAGTACTAGCCATACACTCTTCTGGGGGAGTGGGATGGGGGGATGACAAGGACTGTAGATAAATTCAAGAAAATATGGGACGACAAACTCAGAGCATCTCTGAGGAAGAGGAAGGGACTGAGCAGCTGGTATGGGTAGGCAGACTAGAAAGACCATATGGTCTTCATCTGTTGTCATATTCTATGTTTCTATGGTTCCAAAGTAATCAAGACATCCAAATTGTCCTGCATAAACCTCCTACAGGCATTCAGCAAGACCACATTACAGAGCCAGTTGAGAGACTGGAATCTTGCATGTTGTTTAGGAAAAAAGTTAGCTATTTAGCTTCATCTTGCAGAATCACACTGAACCCTCAAGAAGACCATGCTAGTTGTCCCAATACATAAAAGATGGTAATTTTAGGTTAACTGGGCAGGAAGGTGCCCACAGTGAAACACCACTTGTATGCGTACCATTATTGGGTGGGTCCAGATTATGCGCAATGGCATAATCATATCTCCCCCCTGTTGCAAAAATTCCATTGGCTTCCCATCAAACAACTCGTTATCTTTAAGCTGCTCACTCTTACTTTCAAAACTCATAGAACTGGTCTCCCAGATTACCTTGCCTCCTTTACTATACCTTACTCCCCTGTTTGCCTACTTTGCTCTATAAATGATCACAGATTGGTTCTCCCTAACCCTAGGTCAACACAAATAGAATTCACTCATCACCATGCTTTTTTTTTTTTTTTTGCTGCTCCTTTTTTCTGGAACTCTCTTCCTCTCTCTCTCTCTCTCTCTCTCTCTGGGTCGAATCTTCTTACCAGACAGCTGAATTGAAAGAATGTCTCTGCCATCAAGTTAACAACAAAGAAAATCACGTTTAATAAGTGACTTCACACCACATGTGGCAATGATGTCCAAAAGGTTCCCAAATGCAACCAAAGACTTTCCAGGCTTCAAGTCCAAAGTGTTCACTAACTGACACTCCATCAAAAGCAAGGAAATCATGTAGGAGTGCCAATGAAGTAAGAGGGACTATCAGCAGATAACCATTAATACAAGATTATCTTTTTCCCCATCAGGACAGCCCTTTGCAAAAAAACCCCAAAGACCTTTGGGGCTAAGGAAGAAAACTGAAATTTTGTAAACAAAAGAAAAACATTGACCAAACATGTACAGTTCCACAGTCTTGAAATCTGAGCAAATAATTGTTTTTAAAACATGCGAATTTTTGGGCAATGCCAGAATATATGTCCTAAAGAAGCATCAGACATAAAACACTTAGGACAACAGGACGAGCCAACCATACCAGTGCGGTGAGCTCTTCTCAGTGCAATACAAAACCTCAAGTGTCAGACGTAAGTTATCAATAATTTTCCAGTACAGTGAAGCAGATCAGATCAGATGGAGCTGGGGAGCTCACAGCTGGCCAAAGATATAAGTATTGCCATACTGGGAAAGACCAAAGGTCCATCAAGCCCAGCATCCTGTTCCCAACAGTGGCCAATCCAGGTCACAAATACCTGGCAAGATCCCAAATAAGTACAAAACATTCTATACTGCTTATCCCAGAAATAGTGGATTTTCCCCAAGTTCATTTAATAATGGTCTACGGACTTTTTCTTTAGGAAGCCGTCCAAACCTTTTTTTAAAACTCTGGTAAGCTAACCGCCTTTACCACATTCTCTGGCAACGAATTCCAGAGTTTAATTACACGTTGAGTGAAGAAACATTTTCTCTGATTCGTTTTAAATTTACTACATTGTAGCTTCATCGCATGCCCCCTAGTCCTAGTATTTTTGGAAAGCGTAAACAGATGCTTCACATCTACCCGTTCAACTCCACTTATTATTTTATAGACCTCTATCATATCTCCCCTCAGCTGCCTTTTCTTCAAGCTGAAGAGCCCTAGCCACTTTAGCCTTTCCTCATAGGGAAGTCGTCCTATCCCCTTTATCATTTTCATCACCCTTCTCTGCACCTTTTCTAATTCCACTATATCTTTTCTGAGATACGGCGACCAGACTTGAACACATTAACGATCTTTTGGGTTGCTGGTTGGGCTTCTTTCAGAGGCTTTTTCCCCTTCTTCTTAAAAAATTTTTCAAAAATTAAAAATTTGAACGCACTTCACAGAACTATAGTTTTATGAAAGTGCCTACTGCCATTATATGAGAGAAACTGTCATGTTACATAGCATTAATACTCTCTAGCCCTTGTTGTGATATATATGTCAAATTTTAGATGACACACCAATGTGTCATATCATCCTGACTTGGGAACTGTTGATTTAGTCCCCGTTACTGTAAGAGCACTTGGTCATACTGTGTGCTGTGGCTACAATATTTAAATTCCCTGTTGTTCTTTTAGAACATTCTCTGACCTATTTTCTCACCCCAAAACCATGGGAAGGAAAACAGTTTTTATGTTAATGTTATACCAATGGCCAGTAGCTAAGGTTGAAGCATTGATAAACGTCATTAATGATTAACGCGTAGGGATGAGAGCAGGGAAAGGGAGGGAACACTGGAAAATAGAGTCTAAGCTCCAGCAAGTCATTGCCATCTGCTGCAGTCTCGGTGACGCAGCAGCTTCTTTTCTTCTTGGCAGGTTCTCGAAAAGCTTAAGTTCTGCTTGCACTTTAAATCTAGGAAACTCTTACTCACTTAATTGCTGTCATTTTATTTCAGGAAAAAAAACATGATTACTGTATCCCTGATTGTTATGGGCCCTGATTGTTATGGGATATAGAAATTCATTTGACTCTAGACTTACTGATCAAATAATACTAGCTCATGCACTTTTAGTTACCCACCAAAAACCAGAGATAACTGCAAAATGAACTAACTAAAGCATTATATACTGGAGCAAGTAATTACATTTGTGTTTTCTAGCATTATTTCAGAGAAAAGGGGAAAATTCTGAAAAACACACAACTCTGGCTTGTTAAGAAAATGGCAAGGAAATTTTGTACTGTGCTCCGATAAAATATTTTCTCCTCAAGATAAACGACTGATATCACTGGGCTTTTTTTCTCACAAACTTCATAGGGCTTTACAAGCTATGATAAATCTACACGTTGGTCTTTCAAGGCATCTACAATGAAATGGTCAGATGTAGCTACAGAATGCTGTGAAATATAAATGATATAAAAATGAAAACTGGCAAGAAGCAAAAAAAAAAAAAAAATATATATATATATATATATATAAATTTTGTTTTTAATCAAAATTACTTTAATGGTTTACTGCAGGTACCCACTCTTCTTGACTATCCTCTTATCTCATATCAGAAATATGAAATGGGTCTCTGGACAGACTTCAGCAAAGAATTAGAGAACTGACAGGCAGAGAACCATTTCTGACAGGTGCAACAACCTTCCAAATTATTTACTTTTTTCAAAATTAGAGTTTTTATCCAATTTTTGACAAAAGAACCCCATCTCAGTTCTCAAACAGCTCAAGACACATGCTGATATCTCTCTTATAGCTTTACATTTTCTTCTGTTCAGTCTCTTTTTCCGGAACATGCCTGTCTACTCCCTCTCTTTCCCTTCCTATACATTTACAAGGCAACTCTCTATATTCTGCCATGAGTTAAGTGCCTAATTTTGCGGCCTAAAATGGGAGTTAAGCATCAAAACAGGAGTAAACAGCAGTTAGGTCCTAACCACATTTAGGCGATATCTACATAAGTACATAAGGTTTTGAAATTCATTCATAAGTATTGCCATACTGGGAAAGACCAAAGGTCTATCAAGCCCAGCATCCTGTTTCCAATAGTGGCCAATCCAGGTCACAAATACCTAGCAAGATCTCAAAAAATTACAAAACATTTTATACTGCTATCCCAGTAATAGTGGATTTTCCCCAAGTCCATTTAATAATGGTCTATGGACTTTTCCTTTAGGAAGCCGTTCAAACCTTTTTAAAACTCCACTAAGCTAACCGCCTTTACCACATTCTCTGGCAATGAATTCCAGAGTTTAATTACACGTTGAGTGAAAAAAACGTTTCTCTGATTCGTTTTAAATTTACTACATTGTAGCTTCATTGCATGCCCCCTAGTCCTAGTATTCTTGGAAAGTGTAAACAGATGCTTCACATCTACCTGTTCAACTCTACTCATTATTTTATAGACCTCTATCATATCTCCCCTCAGCCGCCTTTTCTCCAAGCTGAAGAGCCCTAGCCGCTTTAGCCTTTCTTCATAGGGAAGTTGTCCCAATCCCTTTATCATTTTCGTCGCCCTTCTCTGCACCTTTTCTAATTCCACTATATCTTTTTTGAGATGCGGTGACCAGAATTGAACACAATATTCTAGGTGCGGTCGCACCATGGAGCGATACAAGGGCATTATAATATCCTCATTTTTGTTTTCCATTCCTTTCCTAATAATACCTAACATTATATTTGCTTTCTTAGCAGCAGCAGCACACTGAGCAGAAGGTTTCAATGTATCATCAATGACGACACCTAGATCCCTTTCTTGGTCTGTGACTCCTAACGTGGAACATTGCATGATGTAGCTATAATACGGGTTCCTCTTTTCCACATGCATCACTTTGCACTTGCTCACATTAAAAGTAATCTGCCATTTAGACGCCCAGTTTCCCAGTCTCGTAAGGTCCTCTTGTAATTTTTCACAATCCTCCCACGATTTAACAACTTTGAATAACTTTGTGTCATCAGCCAATTTAATTACCTCACTAGTTACTCCCATCTCTAGGTCATTTATAAATATGTTAAAAAGCAGTGGTCCCAGCATAAACCCCTGGGGAACCCCACTAACTACCCTTCTCCATTCAGAATACAGACCATTTAACCCTACTCTCTGTTTTCTATATTTTAACCAGTTTTTAATCCACAATAGAACACTACATATAAGTTAGTGCATAACTGCTTCAGGGATCCTTTTACTAAGCTGCGGTAAAAGAGGCCTTGCGCTAGTGGGGGCCTTTTTTACTGAGCGCTGAGGCCCTTTTTACCGCAATACCTTAAAGGACTAAAAAAGACATGACCATATGGTAAGATTGCTCTTATCGTGTGGCCATGTGGGGAGAGCACTTACCACCATCCACTGATGTGGCGGTAAGGGCTCCCACGCTAACCCAGCAATAACTGGGTAGAGCACGGCGCTGACTGATTGCCGCTAGGTAACCCCCTGTGGAAATATATTTTTTAACATTTCCGCTAGCACCAGAAATGTCATGCACTGAGGGTGGAACTACTGCCAGTGCCCACGTTGGGGCAACAGTAGCTCCAGATTGGTGTGTGGTAAGCCCATGGTGGGCTTACCATCACTTAGTAAAATGACCCCTCAGTGTGTAACTGCAAGGGGGACGAGGGGCATGGGCAGGTCACACAGACACCAAACTTCGAGAATACTGCTGCATGACTAGATGCCAACTTTAGGTACTAACATTTGTTCCTGCCTTTTACATCGCATAAGTGTGGGCAAACTACATGTCGGTGCCCAAAAGCCAACCTGGGCGCTTATCTTATAATGGAATCTGGGCGCCCAGATGACATAATAGAATACTATCTTAGCACACACAATTTGGATGTCTAACTTTTAACATTCTGTCACAGCCCTGGGGGCCTTTGCAATCTGTCACGGCCACCGGTGCCTTTGCAATCTATCATGGGTTCACGGATGGTGAGAACCTGGACTGCAGCCGGAGTTCTGGCAGACAAGTCACCTGGGCTGGTTCAGGGCAGGAGTCACAACAAGTCAGAACTAGGCAAGGCAAAACAAGACTGAGCTACACAAGACAGGACTAGAATAAACCAGGACACTAGACTAGGCTGGACTAGGCAAGGCAGAGGTAACAAGGTACAATAGACAAGATAGGGACTGGATCCAGAGGCAAAGGGGCTAGAACTGGAACCCAGACAGAACAGGGCAAGACTCAGAACTAGATTAAAACTGGGACTGGGACCCAGGTAATACAAGGCAAGACATGGAACTAGATTAAATCTGGGTCCAGAAAAGGAAAAACAAGGACAAAGCAAGAACTGGATAGGACAGGACTGGACAAGGCAAGGCTAGGCACAACTGGACAAAGCAGAGAAACAAGACACAAGCTGGATCCAGACAAGGCAAGAAAGCAAGCAAGGCAAATGGCTAGAACTGAACCCAGACAGGAACACAGCAAGACACAGGGCTAGAAGTGGGTTCAGACACAGCAAGGATAGGCAGGGCAAGAACTGGATCCAGACACAAGACAGCAAAACAAGACAAGGCACAAGGCTTAGCAGAGGAGTGGAGGAGTGGCCTAGTGGTTAGGGTGGTGGACTTTGGTCCTGGGGAACTGAGGAACTAAGTTCAATTCCCGGCACAGGCAGCTCCTTGTGACTCTGGGCAAGTCACTTAACCCTCCATTGCCCCATGTAAGCCGCATTGAGCCTGCCATGAGTGGGAAAGCGCAGGGTACAAATGTAACAAAAAAAAAAAAAAAACCAGGAACAAACAGAAGCAAGACTATAATACAAAACTTGACTTGGCAGGAACAGGATCCATGAACAGGACTTGGTTTGGCAGGAACAGGGATCAGGAATGGAGCTTGACTGTAGCAGGAACCAGGAACGGAGCTTTGGCTGTAGCAGGAACCAGGAACAGAGCTTTGGCTGTAGAAGGAACCAGGAACAGAGATTTGGCAACAGCAGGAGCAGGGTTTAACTGTAGCAAGAGTCAAGAGCAGGGTTAGACTGTAGCAGGAGCCAGAAGCAGAGTGAAACCTTAACAGAAACCAGGAGCAGGATTTGACTATAGCAGAAGCCAGTCTTTCAGGAACAAGGTTAAAAAACAAGACACACAGGAACAAGGATTCAGGTACAAGACTCACAGGAACAAGGTCAGGCAGGAATC
Organism: Microcaecilia unicolor; assembly: GCF_901765095.1. Classification (NCBI taxonomy): domain Eukaryota; kingdom Metazoa; phylum Chordata; class Amphibia; order Gymnophiona; family Siphonopidae; genus Microcaecilia; species Microcaecilia unicolor. The sequence continues at coordinate 84,413,538 of NC_044036.1, forward strand.
AAGGCACACAGCAATAAGACTTTTATGAACAAGGTTTGCAAGAGCAAGGCTTTCGGGTTCAAAAACAAGGCATTCAGGTATAAGAGTCATAAAAACACAGGTAGGCAGAAACAAGACTACACAGGAGTAAAGCTTCAGGAACAAAGTTTACAGAAGCAAGGCTTTCAGGTACAAGACTCATAGAAACACAGTTAGGCAGGAACAGGACTACTCTGGAGTAAGGCTTCAAGGACAAGACTCACAGCAACCAGACTAGGCAGGAACAAGAAACACACAGGAGTAAAGCTTCAGGAACAAGGTTTACAGAAGCAAGGCTTTCAGGTACATGGTTCAGAAACAAGGATTCAAGGACAAGACTCACAAGAACAAAGCCAGGCAGGAAACAAAGCCAAGCAGGAATTGGATCCAAACAGGGAACACAAAGACATGGCTAAGAGACCTATTGCAAAGGCAAAGCATGAAAGTTCCAAGGTGCATTATAAAGGACTTTGCTGATGATGTCACGACTTAGAATGAGGTTTGAATAGAATGGAGCGAGGCTTGGATGCAGGAACATCACAGCAAGGCTTGGATAAGAAACTTCACAGTGGAGAAACAACCTGTCAATTCGGGGTACAGTGAGGTCTCCAGAAGAAGCTGGAAGGGAAACGGGTCTGTTGGGACCGCACTGTTTCTTTTCATCCTGCCTAGACTGAGCGACCATCCATTGAGATACAAATATCATTAAGGTAAGTGTTCACATATTGAGACTTTATTTTGAATGACACACAGGTGTTGAAGATTTGTTGAAATACTAGATTTTTTTTCTATTTTGCTTGCATTTTCCATTTTTGATTGCATATTCATGCAAAGTTAAAGCAGAAGTTTTTTTTGTGACCTATGATTAACATTTTTACCCATGTGCATATGGATTCGCTGATTTAGCGATCCTTTTCTTTGTGATATTTGCCGCAGTTCTATGAGTCTTTTTCTTCCTTTATTTTTATATATATAAAAAAGTGTGTGCGTTTGTATTGCGAGTCACTGTTTGAGGTTGTCCTGAACTTTTGTATAGTGAATCAGATCTGTGTTTGATTCTTAGATTGAATGCAGAAACACCAGAGTAAGGCTTGGATAACAAGGAAACAGGCAGCAGATGCATCAATGCAAGCAAAAGGAAGTCCGGAGAAGCCACAGAGCCAGATCATTGAAAAAAGGTGAGTCTGGACTAGAGAGTTGCATAGGGACAGAAATCTTACCCATCCCTGCCCGTCCCTGCTGGAATCTTACCCGTCCCCACCCGTCCCCGCTGGAATCTTACCCATCCCCACCCATCCCCGCAAACATTTAACCCATCCCAACCCGTCTCCACCCGTCCCCGCAAGAATTTAACCCATCCCCACCCATCCCCGTAAGAATTTAATGGTACATAAAAGAAAATTCCAGTCAGCTCCCTCAGTCTGTCTCTGGATTTGAGCCACAGCACTGTAGGCAAGGAAGGAATGGAAGTTGGAAGTTGGAACACTCTGGTGTGCACATGTAAGACTTGTCTCCGATTCACTTGCACTGTGTGCTGAGAGGTCGCCACATGCACGCGCCAGTAGGTCAGGTGACATCTGATTCTCGTGCCTGTGTCAGAGCTGAGGTCTGTGCACCAGCCTGGTAGCAAAGAGGATTAATAGTAACATAGTAAGTGACAGCAAATAGACCTGAACGGTCCATCCACTCTGCCAATAGTCACACTCATGATCAATTCATCATTAAATCAACGAGTGTGATATTATATACTTGATTATGGTCTTTCTTTCGTGTTTCTGGAACAAAGACCACAGAAGTCTATCTGGCCCTATCCTTATGTTCCAACTACTGGAGTTGCCGTTGAAGCTCACTCCAGTCTATTCGTCTTCTCATTTGTGGGACACAGACCGTAAAAGTCTGTCCAGCATTGTCCTCATGTTCCAGCCAATGAAGTTGCTGTGTAAGCCCTTTCCAGCCCATCCTAAACCAGATTGCCTTGTATGAGACACAGACCATACAAGTCTGCCAGGTATCAGCCCTAGTTCATCACAGCCAGAGTCGCCATCTAAGCGTCACTTGACACATCCACACACATGCAGCCATTTAAGGTTAGATTTTATATAACTTCCACTTTCTACTTAGAGATCCTCTGTGTTCATCCCACGCCTTTTTGAATTCCGTCATCATTTGTGACTCTACCACCTCCTTAATGGAAGACTTTCCACATTTGTGCTGTTAAAGCAAGGAAGAAGAAGAGGAGGAGAAGACAGCACTCAAAGAAATTGGTATTCGGTAGATGAGAGGCTGGTGCAGGTGCAGCTTACACTTCTACGAGAAGACCGCAGAACTGCTTCCATCCCCGCGGGAACCCCGCAGGAACTACCTCTGTCCCCGTGGGAACCCCGCAGAGCTGCTTCCATCCCCGTGGGAACCCCGCAGGAACTGCCCCCGTCCCCACGGGAATCCTGCGGGTTCCGTGGGATTCCAGCGAACCCCGTTCCCGTGCAGCTCTCTAGTTTGGACGCAGGGGCACAGCCACAACACATCCTTTATAGAATTCCCCCTTATAGTACAAAAAATATCACTGGGAGATTTATAGGATATCTTTACTCAAGGCACTATGTTATGTTATCTGAGATTTATCTCTCGCCAATTCACCAGCATAAGTTTCAAGGCGAATTACAGAGATGTAACAATAAGAAGCTGATAACAAACATCAGGAAGTACAGAGAATAAAATTACGAACGTAATATTCTAGTGATTATTATTATATTTTGTTTTCTCTAAAACCCTATGGGTCTAGTAAACAAATATGGTTTTAAAGCTTTACAAAATTGAAGGTAATTTCTCATTAGAATTATCGCCCTAGGTAAACTTTTCCAATAGCGGAGAGCTAGAAAAAAATGATTGTGTAAACATTGCTTTAAATCAAACTTTTTGAGTATAAGGAAAACCAAGTAGTAGTAAATAATTACATCTTCTAGTGGCTGCCCATGAGTTCAAGACATTTACTAATTGACATAAGCCATTCAGAAACTTAAATACTAGACAAAGCACCTAAAAACAACTCGAAATTTCACAGGTAATCAGTGCATTGTGTCCAATAGCGGACTCACATGATCTAAATGAGTCTTCTGAAATATCACTACTGGCCTAAAGCTGGAAACTGAAGTTAAATCCCCAACAAGCTGTTTAGTAAGAACAATATTTCCTATGTTCTGTGAGAACCGACCCAGCTTTAATGCATTACTAACAAACAGAACTAACCATGTCAATAGTTCAGCGGGAGGATCTCTCAACAAATACGAGGAAATAGAATCTAAAGAACAACCTGATCGAGACAGCCTGCTTACTAAAGGACGTATTAAAGATACTGATACAGGCTCAAAATTAGACCAAAGTCTATCTGAAGGAATATCAATAGAAACATCTTGAACGCCTTTACGGTACTATGTAAGCCACATTGAGCCTGCAAATAGGTGGGAAATTGTGGGATACAAATGTAACAAATAAATAAATAATTTGAACATGGTTGTCCAACAACAAAGATGTCTGAAATGATTGATGTTTATTATTCACTTTAGTAGCAAAGTAAGCAGACAAAGCCTCTGCGGTTGGATGAGGTGGATTAGAGGAACTTGACAATACTGTATTTTCCTCTAACAATCCAAATAACTTTCTTAAATTCTTTCAACACCCACTAACGAGTAGTAGGTTCGTTTTGCTAAATTTATACCTTTCTTATATTCTGCATAAGCAGCTTTCTAATTACTCCTATTTCACATTTAGATTTTCTCCAGCATCACTCTAGCTTACAACACTTTTTCTTTGATTCTAACAGCTCATTTGAAAACCAAGGAAACTTTACTCACTTCGAGACTTTGGTAACTTTTTCAGGAGCTAGCTCATCTAGTATTCTTAAGGTTATAGATTTCCAGTTAGACAGTAATACATCTAGATGATCCTCAGATGACCACCACAAGTTTAACAGGTGGGGTGGGGGGTGTGGATGGGTCTGGGTCCGCCTGCCTGAAGTGCTCTGCAGTACCCACTAAAACTGCTCCAGGGACCTGCATACTGCTGTCATGGAGCTGGGTATGATATTTGAGGCTGGCATAGAGGCTAGAAAAAATATTTTAACATTTGTTTTTAGGGTGGGAGGGGTTAGTGACCACTGGGGGAGTAGGGAGAGGTCATCCCCAATTCCCTCCGGCGGTCATCTGGTCATTTAGGGCACATTTTTGTGGCTTGGTCGTAAAAAAAAAAAGGACCAAGTAAAGTCGGCCAAGTGCTCGTCAGGGACGCCCTTCTTTTTTCCATTATCGGCTGAGGACACCCATGTGTTAAGCACGCCCCAGTCCCGCCTTCGCTACGCCTCCAACACGCCCCCGGGAACTTTGGTCGTCCCCGCAACGGAAAGCAGTTGAGGGCGCCCAAAATCAGCTTTCAATTATGCCGATTTGGGCGACCCTGGGAGAAGGATGCCCATCTCCCGATTTGTGTCGAAAGATGGGCGCCCTTCTCTTTCGAAAATGAGCCCATTAGTATCTAGCACATCCTAATCATTAGCGTGTGCTAGAAACGCTATTGTGCCCTTAGTACTGCTTAGTAAACATGGCCCTAAGTGTATTCTGTAATGTGGTGCATGGAAATTCCAAGTCACATAGTTGAAAAGGAGGCGTGGTTATGGGTGTGGAATGGACATTTCTAAAATCTATGTGCATTATTATAGACTACATCTGCTCTGCACCTAATATAGGCATTGGGATTTACACCAAGTAAAACATGGCTGAAATGGACACGATCAAATTTGGCCATGTGGCTAGGCGCTCGGTGTAGTCTATAAACCACATAGAAATTTAAGCCTATGCAATAAAATTTAGGTGTAATTTAGAGAATACACCTAGGCGTATTTTTTTTCCACATGGACTTTACAGGTACCAAATATAGAATTTAGAGTCCTTTGTAAACACATAAAGGTGCCTATATTGCTTTTACAAAATAAGCTTAAATATTGTAGATGCCTTTTTGTTACTTTCACATAGGTGCACTCTTATTAAATTAACACCATTATGGGAAGTCACATGAGCAAAGTTGAACAAGTTGATAACTGCATAGTACAACAAAAGGAAAACAGAGTTTTCTGTTAAAAGACTAAAGATGAGGCAGACGATAAAGGATGGACCTTTGGACATTTAAAAGTGTGATTCCAGTAGTATAGAGCAGTCAAGAAGAAAGAATGACAGCAGACATGGGCAAAAGGGAGAGGGATGCAGAAGGGCAGCGAACCTTCCCAACCCAAGCAGAGACAGAGAGCTGGAGAGCTTCTGACCCACGTGGACCCGAATTGTAGCACCAGGGACAGCCTACAAGCCAGACCACAGCGAACAAACAGGTACTATAGAAATGCATAGGCTGTGGAACTATTCCCCTCCCTATATATAAAAAAAACATAAATATCTTTTTAACTGAACAGCACTATGTCATTCGAGTTTCTCAGATCATGTTAGGTAACAACCAAACAAGCATTTCACACTTGGAAAAGCTGGTTACCGTATTGAGCCTTTTTTATAGTGTTGGAACAGTTTCCAGGCATTTTAAGCATCTGTGAACAATAAAGTCTTTATGCTTTTGTAAAAGCTTGCCCACTCATGGACCGATTCTCAAAACCTAATGCCACTGCTAGAACTGAATAGCACCGGAGTTCAACTGCACACAAAGTTTATAAGGCTCTAGCTCCAGAAACAACCTGCCTGCCACAGATTAGCACAAATTATATTTAAATGTAGGCAAACAAATGTTAAAGAGGTCATTAGGTATTCCCCTCTCTTCCTCTTCTCCAGTCCAGTTAATTTCAGTTTCAGTCTCTCTCTCTCCCCACCTCCCTTCTTTTCCTTTCCTCCAGTCCAATCACTCTCAGTCTCTCTCACTTCCCCCTCCTTCCATCTCTCCTTCCAGTGTCTGTTCCTCTCCTCCAGTCTAGTCAGCCTGAGGCCCAGATGCCCACCAACGTGGTTATTATACCAGTTCTATCGGGTTTAGTGAGCAAGAAGTATGACGAGACATGAACAAACGGGTTCTCTGAGCTCTTTTCCTGTCACAGTAGCAGCTAACAAAAATCGTATGCAAAGCTATTATAATGAGCTAATTACTATACAAATGTGCATGCAAGGCGATGCACAGCCGTTTTCCTTAGTGATGCAAAAAAGCAGCTCCTACCATTACCGTGGAAAATTTAATGGGTGGTCAGGAGCTACCAGTGCTGCTACAAAGACAGCTGTGGTATAATAAGTTCTAGTTAAAGAGGGCAAACTGGCAGGTGGACATAAGCTTTAAAGGCAATGTAATATAAACGCTCCCATGCTCTAGTAGCTTTCATTTCTGATTTTCGGCAAGAGGCAAGATCCCCAAACCACAGCCACTTAAACACCACCCTGCTACTAACACGTAACTACATAATAGTACTTGGTACGAGCTCCCGAGGAGCGAAGGGGTAAACACTCACCCACGAGGAGCCTCTTGATGCTCCTAGCAGTCCCGAGTAAAGGCTGACTTTCTTCTGATAAGTGGCATGCCCTGCATTTTCCCGATTTCCACCCTCCTTCACTTTACAGAGCAAAAAAAAGGCTACTTTCACACAGGAAGCTTATCTGTATGTATGAAAGCCGTCTGAAGCCCGTGCAGAGCAGCCATGCTTAGCAATTGGCTGCTCTGCGCATGCTCAGCTGAGCGACTGGCTTCCCCTCTATGGAGGAAATCACATGCAAGTGAGCTAACAGCGAGCAGCTCATTTGCATTCAATTTCCTTCGTGCATGCCTGGCTTTTTAAAAATCAGTGAGCAGCAACGGGATTGGAAAGGTAAGAGGTAATTGCAGGGAGGTTAATGCATCTGGGCCTCAGTCTCTCTCTCCCTCCCTCTTCTTAAGATCCAACATCTATCCTCTTCCTCTTTCCTTGCTCCCCTCTCTCCCCCACTCCAGCATCTCCCCTCCTGGGTCTAGTGTCTTCCCCTTTCTTCTCTTCTTCCAGTCCAGTCTCTCTCCCCTCTTTCTGGCCCAATATCTCCCTCTCCCTCCTGGGTCCAGCACCTCTTCCTGTCTGACCCCCCCCCCCCCCCCCCCAGGTCCAGCAGAGCAACACCTACTCATCTCACTCTCCCTGGGACCAGCACCTCTTTTCTTCTCCATGGTCCAGTATCATTCTCATTTCTCCCCCTCCCCCATTGCATTCCTCCCTAATTTCCCATTGCATCATCTATCCCTCTGCCTTGTTTCTCACCCCTCCCCCATTGCAGCTGCAGTGAAAGTAAAACAATTCACACATTTAAAGAAACAACAGGAGGTACTTTTACCAGTAGGGAGGGTAGACAGTTTTCAAATAGCTCATATACCCAGATTATTCTGAGTGGGGTGATGTAGGGTAATCATAATTTTTTTTTGGGGGGGGGGCAGGGGAGCCAATGGGCCTAAACATTAATGGGAGGGGGGTGCAAGGCTGAAGGTTTGCTTAAGGTGCCTGATATCCTTGCATCAGCCCAGGGAATATTCCTACAACATGCAAGAACTAAGTGTCTGACCTCACTGACTGATATGGATGTTCTGCAGATACATTTTCACCTATGCAGCATGGGCATAGACTGGGGGGGGGCGAGGGGGGGCATTGCCCCCCCAAACGAGGACGACTGGAACGGCGACTTTTTTACCTGAAGTCTACTACTACTACTACTATTTAGCATTTCTATAGCGCTACAAGGTGTACGCAGCGCTGCACAAACATAGAAGAAAGACAGTCCCTGCTCAAAGAGCTTACAATCTAACAGACAAAAAATAAATAAAGTAATCAAATCAATTAATGTGAACGGGAAGGAAGAGAGGAGGGTAGGTGGAGGCTAGTGGTTACAAGTGGTTATGAGTCAAAAGCAATGTTAAAGAGGTGGGCTTTCAGTCTAGATTTAAAGGTGGCCAAGGATGGGGCAAGACGTAGGGGCTCAGGAAGTTTATTCCAGGCGTAAGGTGCAGCGAGATAGAAGGCGCGAAGTCTGGAGTTGGCAGTAGTGGAGAAGGGAACAGATAAGAAGGATTTATCCATGGAGCGGAGTGCACGGGAAGGGGTGTAGGGAAGGACGAGTCGCAGCGACGAACGGGCAGGCAGCGCTGCGGTAGTAAAATCAACAAGGAGGCAGGTTCGACTCCGCCCTTCACTTTTCTCCTGCCCTCTCTGCGTCCCGCCCGAAAGGAAATGACATCAGAGGAAGGCGGGACACAGATGGCAGGAGGGAAGTGAAGGGCGGAGTCGAACCTGCCTCCTTGTTGATTTTACTACCGCAGCGCTGCCTGCCCGTTCGGAGCTGTGAGTTCGGGAGTGGAATGGAACTGTGAGCCAGCCTATCTCGTCCACTGTAAGGCAGGCATCACTGTTTCCACTCCCCCGCGCAGCCGTCGCCGTTCAGTTAACACAGCAAGCAAACCTGTGAGCTGTTGCATCCACATTGTTTTACAGATGCTGCTAAGGGGGAGAGAGGGGGGGAGACACTCTGACGCTGGATAGAAGGGGGAAGGGGATGGACAGAAACAGGATGGGCAGGGGAGAATTGCTGGACAACAGGGATTGATGGAGGGGACAGGGGAGAGAGGAAATTTGCTGGAGATGGATGGAGGAGAGGGCAGAGGAGAATGGAGAGTTGCTGGATGCAGCGGAGGGCAGGGGAAGGAGGAGAACTGCTGGACATGGATAGATGGAGGAAAAGGGGAGAGGAGAGAGGAAATTTGCTGGAGATGGATGGATGGAGGAGAGGGCAAGGGAGAATGGAGAGTTGCTGGACGGAGAGGAGGGCAGGGGAAGGAGGAGAATTGCTGGACATGGATAGATGGAGGGAAAAGGGGAGAAATTTGCTGGAGATGGATGGATGGAGGAGAGGACAGGGGAGAATGGAGAGTTGCTGGACGGAGCGGAGGGCAGGGGAAGGAGGAGAATTGCTGGACCTGGATGGATAGAGGGGAAAGCGGAGAGAGGAGAAATACTGGACATGGATGGAGGGGAAGGAAGACAGAGGAAGTAGATGCACATGGATAGATGGAGGGGAGGGGAGTGAGGAGAAATGTTGGATATGGATGGAGAGGAAACATGCATTTAAGGGCTGAATCAGAACACTTTGAGGGCAGATACTGAAACTGGAGGAAGGATAGGGACAGGGCTACAGATGGTAGACTGGACGCATAAGGACACAGGAGGATGGTGGACATGGTGAGTGAAAAAATATCAAATGGAAAGAAGACACTGGGACCAAAGCGAATAGAAAAACGAAATGATCAGACAACAAATGTAGAAAAAAGTATTTTATTCAGAATTTATTAATTGGAATATGTCAGCTTTTGGAAATGTGCATCTGTGGTATGGGAAAGGGGGTGGGGAAATACTACTGGTGAGGAAGAGGGAGTGCTGGGTAAGGAGGAAGGGAGAAAGAGCTGGCTTTTTTGGGAATAACCATAATGTATATGTATGAGATATCTCATACATATTCATTATGGTTATTCCAAAAAAAAAGCCAGCTCGAGCTCCCTTCCTTCCTCCATTTTAGCATAATTTGCATATACATATATGCAAATGAATATGCTAATATGCCCCACCCCTTCCTTTGCCCCCCCCCCCAAATGAAACAGTCAAACTACGCCTATGCTATGCAGTAATTAATTACAATGATCAGAGAACCTGTTGTTTCAATGCATAGTTTGTACAAGGAAGAACGGTACAAATTCCTGCCCCACTTGATACATCTTTTAGCTTAAAGCACAAATCAGAAGATTAAGGATAAAGGAGATGATGTGTAAGGAAAGCAAAGAAGTTAAATGGTTCACTCAGGTCATATAGGAAATGTCTTAGGGCTTCTTTTACAAAGTCGCGCTACCGATTCCTGCACGGCAATTGACAGAAAGCCCATAGGAACTGAGGGGTCCTTTTGCTAAGCCACGGTAAAAAGTGGCCTACGGTAGTGTGGCTGCATATTTTTTTGGGGGGGAGGGGGGGGCGCTGGGCCATTTTTTTACCATGGCTAGGAAAAAGGGCTTTTTTTATTGGGCTGGAAAATGGGCATGTGCTGAAATTAAAACTAGCGTGTGCCTATTTACAGCCCTTACAGCCACCCATTGACCTAGCGATAAGGGCTCACGCGCTACCTGCACGGTAACCATGCAGCGCATGCCAACTGCTGATTACCACCGGGAACGCTCTCGCAGAAGAAAATAGCAAATAATTTTCTACCACGGGATTCGGCATACGCAAAACTCAGAATTACCGCCAGAGGCACATGCTAACCCGGCGGTAATGCCGATTTGCTGTGCACTACCCATGCATTAGGCCTCCCACACCTTAGTAAAAGGGATCTTGAATGGGCTTACTCTCATTTGCTGTGCAGGAATCATTAGTGCAACCTTGTAAAAGAAGCTCTAAATTGTAAAAATGATCGGAGATGATATCCAGCAGAAGGCTATTTTCCCTGTTATGCACTGTAAAGATGATAAATTTATGACATTCAAAATGTAGTCTGGATACATTTTAGCGCTCCAGCCCCTTAAAGAAATTTCTTTCTTTCTGTTTCTCATTCAGTTTTCTGCATTTTGATGGCTTAGCAGCCTTTAGTCATCTGACAAGTCATGATTACAGATTAGGTAAGTGAGATCTAACAATGTAAACACAAACCTGAGGCTCAGCGGGATTCCTCTTAGACATGTACAAAGCATCACTGAGGCGAAATCAATATGTTCTGAGAAAATACTTCCAAAGGAAGGAAACACTTGGACTGGAAAAAATTTTCTAAGAGATATCCTACATTTAAATAAAGCAATGTAGTAGGTCAGTTACTGTATCTTTACGTTTTCTTTACCTCTTTCTTTTTCCCAACACCTCAGCTTCTGCAAGAAAAAGAAACCTTCTAAATTGAGGTAAGTTGAAGCCCTGTTGCTAATTATGATTCATTCTCTCTGCAATTGGAACAACGAAGAGAAAGTCTGCAGCTGATTAGTTGTCAGTTAAATCCACACTTTCCCCTTCTGCCTCAGTTTAATTGAGCTGCCATTTCATGCTGGGTAATAATGAGACCTGAACAGTCATGTGGAAGGAAATAGACTGAAAAACCTTAGGTTTGTCGGAGGAAAAACAAAACAAAATACTACTTCACAGTCCAACTTTGCAATCTATGAAGAAAACTAATTACCTCAAAAGCGTCCCATGATATATACAGTATAGAGGGGTGAGAGTTCAAGAACGTGTCATATATAGAGAGTTTACTGAAACAAAATATCACCCATCTTTTAACTGGACATCTCAGCTAGAAGAGAAAAACTCCATGATTTCACTTAATCAAGGAACAAAGTCAATTGTAATACACACATGTATTTAGATGTAATGCAACAAAAAAACCTGTAGCTGTGATTTGGTTGAAATTTCTAATCCATAATCTTTAAAATGAATTTGCACATATTTCCTCACTTTTTGGATTTAAATGTCAAAAATGGGGTCACTGAAGTCATCCAGTGTTATCTAATCAAAGAATGAAATGCTCGTGACTCAATTAAATACCACTAATATACTGTCTGGCCAATATTCAAAACTATTTAACCGGCCAGGAATGACTCCTGGCCAGTTAAACAGCGGTTTAGAACCTAACCACGGATATTCAGCGGGAGATCACCTCTCCCACTAACCAGCTATATCACGCAAAAAAGCCGGTTAGGCGTGGATATTCAGCACCAGACCAGCCATGTTTAGCGGTTAAAATAGGTAGCATAAATAGCAGGCCTATCTTTAACCGTTAAGCACTTAGGGTTTTTTTTTTTTGCTAAGGTGCACTAGCGTTTTTAGTATACACTAAAAATAAGCACGCGCTAAATGCTAGAGATGCCCATAGGAATATATTGGCGTCTCTAGCATTTAGCACACACCTATTTTTAGCGCACCTTAGTAAAAGAGCCCCCTTAACCAGTTAGTGCTGAATATTGGCTTAACTGGTTAAGTTGCCATTGTCAAAAATGAAACCGGATATTCAATGCTGGTCGCTGCAAATGGCCCAGCATTCAACATCTGGGTTTAACGCCAGCAGTGAACAGCAAAAGTGCTGCCTGTCACTGGCTGATCAGGGGAGGAGGTTTGTGCTCAGAAATAGAAATCACATAAAACAGAATATGACCTTGTAGAAGGAAAAAGCCTCAGATCCAATACAGGCATACAAAATTTAAAACCTGCTAGTATCTATCATTAGCAAAAAAGCCTTCATAAGTCTTTGAAGTGTAAACCAGTTTCAAAAAAACGTAGCTTTTGGGTTCAGATGATTGCAGAGCCTGTCCTCCTGACGCTGGCCACCGTTTCATATTGCCAACACTGCTGCTTCAGGGGATTCCTCGGACCATGCAGCATTTATGCACTCTGTCTCAAAAGGCTTCTCTGAACATCCAATTGTGCAGAAATACAAAAGAGATGTACCGGATAGGAAGGGAGAGATTGGTAAGCTTGGATCAGGAGACGGACCTTGGAGTCATGGTGTCTGATGATCTGAAGGTGACGAAACAGTACGACAAGGCGGTGGCCGTGGCCAGAAGGATGCTAGGCTGCATAGAAAGGGTTATAATCAGTAGAAGAAAGGAGGTGTTGATGCCCCTGTACAAGTCATTGGTGAGGCCCCACCTGGAGTATTGTGTTCAGTTTTGGAGGCCTTATCTCACTAAGGATGTAAAAAGTCTCGAAGCAGTTCAGAGAAAAGCAACTAAAATGGAAGCGGTTTACGTAGCAAGATGAACATGGAGAGACTTGCTGACCTAAATCTGTGTACTACTACTACTACTATTTAGCATTTCTATAGCGCTAAAAAGCATACGCAGCGCTGCACAAACATGTGTACCCTGGAGGAAAGGAGAAAGTGGGGTGATATGATACAGGTGTTCAAATATTTGAAACGTCTTAATCCGCAAACAAACCTTTTCCAGAGACAGGAAGGTGGTAGAACCAGGGGGTAAGAATTGAGGTTAAAAGGGGGCTGACTCAGGAATAATGTCACTGAGACGGTGGGATACCTGGAATGCCCTCCTGCATGAGGTGGTATAGATGAAAACAGTAATGGAAGTCACCGAGGCTAAATAGATTTGGATGGGCTGGAGTGGAGCTATTCAGGGGCTTTGACAACAACTTCAGAAATTTTAGGCCAGTGCCGGGCAGACTTCTACTATCTATGTCCTAAAAATGGCAAGGATAAATCAAGATCAGATATACATGTAATATATCACGTCATACCATATGCAACAAGTTTATCTTATTGGGCAGACTGGATGGACCTACAGGTCTTTATCTGTCATCATCTACTATGTTAGTAAAAGGAGCTACAATATCTTGAAACAAGTAGGTTGCTTGCTGTGTTAGTCTCCTTTGAACAGCTGGAAATAAAGATTAGGGAGGTGTATGGAAAAATATTTGAATCATTTTCAGGCAATGTTTATAGTTTTTCTCTGATTTTTGATCTTTGTCGCAAGGCTCATAATTTTTTATGTCTTTATTAATGAAAGATTATTAACTAGTTTGTTTCTTCAGATAAAAAATGGATTATATATAACATCAATACTGATTCTATCTAGACAAGAGGTAAAACTAATGACAATTTTTGTTTGGACCAATATATAGTACGTATGGCTAATATGTGGCAAGATCAGGATGTATGTTCAATTTGCATTTCTCAAAGACATACTGCCATCTATGATGTACCTAATATAGAAGGACTTGATGGAATGAGATGGTGAGCAAACATCTCTCAACCATATATTCTGCAATGTTGACTATGAAAATCAAGGGAATTGCACCCAAGTGTCTTGTCTAGTAAAAGAAAGCAAGAACATGCTACTTTATCACTCCTAGAATTCTTAATAAAACTTTGTTTCCAGAATAAAAGAGTCTTAGCTAGCAAGAAGGGTGCTTGAAATTGATATATCTGGACAGCACTACACCCATGCTGTCAGCTCAATGTAATTGATGGAAACACTATTTTCACACATCCTCCACCCTAATAGATAAGATGTGAAGATAATTTCCTGATCAATGAGCACTTTGTCACATTTTTAAAAGGACTATGTGTCCAGAACTGCTGCAGTAATTATACTATGAGACTATCAGGCTTATTTTCAAAAGAGAAGACGCAAAATGGGCGTCATTCTCACAGGGTCACCCAAATCGGCATAATCGAAAGCCGATTTTGGGCGTCCCAACTGCTTTCTGTCGCGGGGATGACCAAAGTTCCTGGGGGCGTGTCAGAGGCGGGATTTGGCCGTGCCTAATACATGGGCGTCCTCGACCCATAATGGAAAAAAAAGGGCGTCCCTGACGAACACTTGGACGACTTTACCTAGTCCTTTTTTTCTTACGACCAAGCCACAAACAGGTGCCTGAACTGACCAGATGACCACCGGAAGGAATCGGGAATGACCTCCCCTTACTCCCCCAGTGGTCACTAACCCCCTCCCACCCTCAAAATAATTTTTTTTAAATATTTTTTCCCAGCCTCTATGCCAGCCTCAAATGTCATACCCAGCTCCATCACAGCAGTATACAGGTCCCTGGAGTGGTTTTTAGTGGGTGCAGAGCACTTCAGGCAGGCAGACCCAGGCCCATTCCCCCTACCTGTTACACTTGTGGTGGTAAATGTGAGCCCTCCAAAACCCACCTGAAACCCACTGTACCCACATATAGGTGCCCCCCTTCACCCATAAGGGCTATGGTAGTAGTGTACAGTTGTGGGGAGTTTTTTTTGGGGGGGGGGGGTTGGGGGGCTCAGCACACAAGGTAAGGGAGTTATGCACCTGGGAGCAATTTCTGAAGTCCACTGCAGTGCCCCCTAGGGTGCCCGGTTGGTGTCCTGGCATGTGAGGGGGACCAGTGCACTACGAATGCTGGCTCCTCCCATGACCAAATGCCTTGGATTTGGTTGTTTTTGAGATGGGCGTCCTCGGTTTCCATTATCAGCGAAAACCGAGGTCGTCCATCTCTAAGGTCGGCCATGTCAACATTTAAGTCGACCATCTCTAAGGTCGACCTAAATGTGGAGATTTGGGCGTCCCCGACCGTATTATCGAAATGAAAGATGGACGCCCATCTTGTTTCGATAATACAGGATGCCCCGTCCCTTTGCCGGGATGTCCTTAGAGATGGGCGCCCCTGTTTGATTATGCCCCTCCACGTGCGCGTCTGATACGCCATGCGGTAACTCCATTTTGGCGCATTACGCAGCTTAGTAAAAGAGCCCCCTAGTTACTAATAACTGGAATTAACTCTAAAATACAACACAGATCTTCAGAGTAGGGATGGACCAAAAGGTTTCCACAAAAAAAAGAGACAAGAGGTAGTAATCAAAAAGCTTTTAATAAAAAGTCCAATGTTTGGCTCATAATAAAATTAGATCATGTGAGGAAACTCTGTCAATGTTTCCCATATGGGATGCTATATTATATTGTTTATTACTACCACCATTGAAGTTGTTTTTTAGATCATAAACCCTAGTATTGTACCTATAAGATACTGTGACCCCTGAAGCAGGCGTTCATACCTGTCGGGTCTTTGGGTTCAATTTGTTATCATCTGGTGGACATTTTAACCTCATTGTATCTTCTGGCCTTTGATTGTATTAAACTCTAAACATTGGGCTGTTATTAAAAGCTTTCTGATTATTACATCTTGTCCTTTTTTTTGTGGAAACCTTTTGGTCCATCCCTACTCTGAAGATCTGTGTTGTGCTTTTTGACATAGGGTTTTAGCTCTCCTGTTAACAGTAAAATAACAATGGTAGCCCACATTGATAACTTCCCCCCTAAATGACATTGTAGTAGTGCAGAAGATTTTGACTTCTTTTTTTAATATACCACCACTCATAAAAAAATGTCACAGCAGTTTACAAAGTAAATAAAAACACACAGCTGCACATTAAAACATCAAATTATTATCCAACAATATTAAATTTAAAAAATAAAAGCCAGAAGATAATACAAAAGGCAATACAATAGAATCACAAATTATAATACCAAATAAAGGAGTTATTTTACTAAATTACATTAAATGTAAACCTTAAAGCAACCTTAAAGCAAGAAATTAATGCGTGGCGAGTGTGAATTTAATGTGCATCTATTAGGAGGCAAGTCCAGCATTTCTTTTGCAGGTCACACTTTAAAATGTCCATTAGACATGGTACCCTTGTCAAGTTAGTGCATGGTAGCTGCCTCATGTTACCTACAATATGCTCTCAATGCCCATTCTCTACCCCTAACACAAAATTCCCTTGACAAGTGAATTAGTGAATGCTAATTATAAAAAAATAATACAAAAGCAGTTACCACATTTGTGTGGTAGAAGTAAATGTGCATCAATTTCTGCATTAAGGATTAGCTTCAGTAAATGATGCTCAAAAAATGGCGATGAAAAAATCCACATGGAGCACTATTCTTATAAATGGTGCTCCGAGTTGTGCGCCATTTAAAGAATAGCGCTTAGAGCCAATTTCCATGCTAAACTTTGGGCACAAGGATTTATACCAGCTGTTGTAAATCCCGGCATGTAAGTTACATACAGATCCCCAGTATTCAGTAACACTGCATGCATCTTTAGTTAATGCTCCTGACCCGACTACACTCTTCCCATGGCCACGCCCCCATTTGAGTTGCACGCTATAAGATTTAGGCGTGCATCTTTATAGAATAGTGCTAAGCAAGAAGCATGCACAAACCCAAAATATTGCCAATTAACGCCAATAACCGATTGTTAGCACCCAATGATTAGTGCTAATTTGCTCGTTAGACAATTTAGTTGTATGTGCACCACAGGACAGTGAACAATTTTCAGTGCAGAAACGTGTGCACCATTAACTGAATCCATCCGTAACTGCCTAAGGCACTTTAGTAAAAAGGCCCCCAAGAGATTAGGGGGCTTAGGGGATCTTTTACTAAGCCGCGGTAGCATTTTTAGCTTGCGGTAGAAATCAGCTAGTTGTAAACGCTCTCTCTCTCTCTTGTGGTTTAATAACTGGAATTTGTTTACGGGGTGGTTATCAACATGTGCTACCGTTAAGATGTGGTATTTTACCACTAACTTGTGCTATTTTAGCTCAGTTCCCAGTTTATGCAATCAGATCTGGTTACTAATAACTGAAGTTAAGAGTAAGATAACACATCTTAATGGTAGCCCAGGTTGAAAACAACCCCTTAAACATCAGTAAAAATTCCAGTTATTTAACCACAAAAGAGAGAGAAAGAGAGGGGGAGGGCACTGAAATTAAAAAGAACAAGAAACTATCTAAAACCTTGAGAAAATATTCGGGTCTTTAAACCTGTTCTGAATCTGAAATAAGATTCCCTCTTGTGCTACCCTGTCTTCAGCAGGCATGACTGAAGAAGCTAGACATCTTGCAGTTCTAATTGCCTATCATAGCCCCTTGGGGCGTTTAGCGGCTGACTGCCATTCTTTTTGAAATAGGGATTTATAACATATGGGCTTAATGGGGCAGAGTGAAGACAGGCCCTGCTTTACTATTCTGTTAGATTTTTGTGAAGGTGTTGATATAAAATGTTGATAAGGATAGTGCATCTAGATTTTCAGAAGGGATTTGACAAAGTCCCTCATGAGAAAAGCCTCAGGAAATTAAAAGCCATGGGATAGGTGGCATTGTCCCACTGTGGATAGGAAACTGACTAAAAGATAGAAAACAGAGAGTAGGACTAAATGGTCTGCCTTCTTGGTGGAGAAAGATAAATAGTGGTGTGCACCGGGGAGTAAGACAGGTGCTTTTTAACATATTTACAAATGTGTGTGGAGGAGTGGCCGGTCTTGCAATCCAGAGGTGGCTGGTTCAAATCCCACTGCTGCTCCTTGTGATCTTGGGCAAGTCACTTAACCCTCCATTGCCTCAGGTACAAACTTAGATTGTGAGCCCTCCTGGGACAGAGAAATATCCAATGTACCTGAATGTAACTCACCTTGAGCTACTACTGAAAAAGGTGTGAGCAAAATCTAAATAAATGAAAATATGGAAAAGGGAACAAGAAAGGCAATTTAATCTGCAGATGGTACAACTGTATTCAAAGTTGTTAAATCATGAGCAGACTGTGAGAAGTTGCAGAGGTGGGCCCTGTGAGACTGGGGGACTATGAAACTACATGGGAGATGAAACGTAGTACAATACCTCTATCAATCCATGGTGCAACTACACCTTCAATACCATGTGCAGTCCTGGTTGTTTGATCTCAGAAAACATACAGAAGAATTATTAGAGATACTGAAAGGAGCAGCCAAATATAATAAAAGGGATGAAATGGCTTCCACATGAAAAAAGGCTGAACCAGCTTGAGCTCTTCAGCCTGAGAACATATGAAATAAGTCAAAAACAACAAAGTGGGGTGGAATAAATAAAGAAGAAACAGTTGTTCATTATTTCAAGCAATACCAGGGAAACACTCCACGAAATTAATAGGTTGTACATTTAAAATAAACTGGTGAAAGTATTTTTCACTCAACATATAATTTAGCTGTGGATCTTTGTGGCTGGATGATGTGGTCAAGGTAGTTAAAAGAGCTGAGTTTAAAAAGGGATTAGATAAGTTCCTGGAGAAAACATCCATAAATCATTCATAGCCATGTAGGCTTGGGAAATCTCCAGTTGCCTCTGGATATGAACAATAAGGAACGGCTCTACTCCTGGAGATCCTGTCAGGTACTTGTGATCTATTTTGGCTACTGTCAGAGACATGATGCTGGACTGGATGTACCTTTACTTCTGCTCTTATCCAGTATAGCACTTCTTATGTTCTTATGTAAGTAATATTGGGAAGCTCCTGACTACATAATAGCAACCAGAAAAGGGTCATTCAGTTAGAACATAAACCTCCAAATTCTTTAAATGGCGCTTAAAATTGTTTGCGCAAATGTAGACACATGTCAAATAGTGAGCCAAGTAACACCGATAATTGGGCCCTAACAATTATTGATGCTAATTGCCATTAAATTAAATTTACGTGCGGCTCCAAAAAGGAGGCGTGGCAATGTGAGGGTGATGGGCAGATCAGGGGCATTCCTGCAATTTATGCAGGCTGTTACAGCATAAGGGGGATCTACGCCTAAACTTAGGTGCGAGGATTTACACGTCTCCATAATAGAAATAAGGAAGAGACAATTTTAAGCTAAGTAAATTTAAATTAAATTAAAATAACGTTTGCACTGAGAATAATAAAAGTTGGGATCAAAATGAGGAATATCTGCCCACCATAAAAGTGCCTGGCTCACATTAGCCTGAATGGTGGTGACAGAGATGTCTGATGGATCCTATATAATAATGCCTATATGAATAGTATAAAGAAGAGTTTGTTATATAGTATGTGAGCTGGGTATTATATGTTGTATTATATAGAGGACCCCCTCACTGAAAATAAGAGTGATACTGTGTAATCGCATCTAAAAGTAGTCATGGATCTGAGCATCATTTATAGAGTAACACTATCCTGCTTATTTTCGAAAGAGAAAAACACCTATAGTGCGACCTAAATCGGGAGATAGACGTTTGTCTCGCAAAGGCGCCCAAATCGGTATAATCGAAAGCCGATTTTGGGCGTTTCCAACTGCACTCCGTCGCGGAAACAAATAAAGTTGACGGGGGCATGTCGGAGGCGGAACTGGGGCGTGGTTATCAGCCGAGGAGAGATGGACGTCTTTAGCTGATAATAAAAAAAAAAAAGGCGTTTTTACCGCGATTTTGGGTCACTTTTTTTGGATCCTTTTTTTTCAAGGAACAAGTCCTAAAAAAGTGCTCCAACTGCCCAGATGACAACTGGAGGGAATCGGGGATGACCTCCCCGGACTCCCCCAGTGGTCACTAACCCCCTCCCACCAAAAAAACCCCACTTTACAAACTTTTTTTCCAGCCTGTATGCCAGCCTCAAATGCCGTACCCACCGCCATGACAGCAGTATGTGTTCAATCCTGTCACAGCCTTTCCCTGGGTCAGATGTGGCTCTCGGGTGCACTACAGGGTCACATCAGCATTGCATTGTGGTGGGTATAGGGTATTGGGCTCCGTGATTTCATTAGCTTGTGTTACAGTCTCACGATGTTGGTAGTTGGTAGGCCCTTCTCCCATGGTGCTTTTCCCCCTGCCTACTGGGTCAGAGTGTGCCCTGTTGTGTTTCTTGTTGTAGTCCATGTGGTAGTGGCCATTTTTGTAAGCCAGTTTTAGTTCCCTTTCCTGTGTTAGCCACGTTAGACAACTTAGTTCTTACCTTGAATGTGGCTGAAAGAGGGCATTGAACAGCATTCTGCCAGCTCTGACCTACTGCTCATCTCAGTACCAGGGAGACTCGTTACCAGTGGGGCACAACCTCTGATCTGCAGTTAACTGTGGGTAAACACGGTTATTCCAATAAAGGACGTTTTCGGAGAGATTAGTCTTCAGGTGTCAACTGGTGTACCAATGTTATACAGCAGCAACAAGTCCTAGAGGCCTGCGTGTATGCAGGTCCCTGGAGCACTTTTAGTGGGTACCGCCGTGCACTTCAGCCAGGTGGCCCCAGGCCCATCCCCCCCCCCCAACTGTAACACTTGTGCTGGTAAATGGGAGGCCTCCAAAACCCACTGTACCCACATGTAGGTGCCCCCTTCACCCCTAAGAGCTATGGTAGTGTTGTACATTTGTGGGTAGTGGGTTTTGGGGGAGGGTGGTTGGGTTCTCAGCACCCGTGGTAAGGGAGCTATGCATGTGGGAGCGTTGTCTGAAGTCCACCACACTGACCTCTAGGGTGCCCAGTTGGTGTCCTGGCATGTCAGGGGGGCGAGTGTACTACGAATCGTGGCCCCTCCCATGATCAAATGGCTCGGATTAGGACGTTTTTGAGCTGGGCGTTTTTAGTTTCCATTATCGCTTAAAAAAAACAAACGCCCAGCTCAAAAACGTCCATTTTTTCGAAAATACAGTTCGGCCCGCCCCTTCACGGACCCGTTCTCGGAGATAAACGCCCATGGAGATAGGCGTTTCTGTTCGATTATGCCCCTCTATGTTTTTCATTGATGATCTTTCAGTGCCATTTATAGAATTTGGTTCAAAGTGATTATTATTTCTCAGTTGAAATGGTTTGGTATGCTTTAGCTCAGTGTTTCCCAAGTCCAGTCCTGGAGTATCCCTTGCTAGTCCGGCTTTCAGGATAACCACAATGAATATGCATGAACTTGATTTGCATACACTGCCTCTATTATATGCAAATCTCTTTCATGCATACTCATTGTGGATATCCTGAAAATCTGACTGGCAAGGGGTACTCCAGGACTGGACTTGGGAAAGACTGAGCTAAAGCATACAAAACCATTTCAACTAAGAAATAATAATCACTTTGATTATTTAACTAACAGGACTGGACTTGGAAAACACTGCTTTAGTTGAAGCGCCTATTTTATAAAACTAAGGTGAGAATGAAGAACAGGCATTAATCTGAGTATTAAGTTTAGAAGTACACATGAGGAATTTATATAGAAATTTCATTCATTGATAGTGTAAAATTCATGTTTATGCCACCTCTTTTAGGTTCATTATAATTCAGGCTTCCCTTTTTAGATGATTATGAATTTTAAATTTGGGTGTTTATTTTCCAGCTAATTATGGATTCTGTGAGGATACAAATCTTTGCTTACACCCTATGTTGTCTATTAAAATGTTTTATTGTGTATTGTGTTGGCATTGTAATGTATTTTAACCCAAACTGTAGATAAAAATAATGGTGCTGAGGAAACTACCTTCAATGTAAAATGGAGGAAAAAGACCTCAATTTCCCTGGGTGCTTGGGTAAACTATGCCGCTTCCATCTTCATAGCACTCACCAGGTTAGTCAATCATCATCGGTCTAAAAAAGCCTCCACCAATATACTTTTTAAATATTTTCTTTCTGCAAAATTGTTGTTCTTATGAACATCCTGTTCACCAAAGTCCACCAACAGCGTGCAAAACAAATATTAAGCTACTTAGCTTATTCTTGATCAGACTTACTGCATAGCTCCAACTCCCAACGGGGATTTCGCCCTCCGGCTTTTTCAAGGGAGAATCCAAAAGCTTTTTCACTTCTTCTTGAACAGATATTAGCAGCACATTGTAATGTATGCCATACTTTGTATTGTTGCTTGAATATTTTTATTGCTGTAATTGTCTATTGCTTATATTTGACTTATTCTTGCTGTACACCACCTTTAGTGAATTCCTTCAGAAAGGCAGTAAATAAATCCTAATAAATAAACAAATAAATACATACATAAATAAATAAAATATTGGTATTCATCTGTATTTTGAAATTGCATGTACTATTATTTGGTATCTTTTCCACTGGAATCAAATATGCATGCTTGTGTCACTCAGGAACCGTCAGCACAGAAAAGGCACAAAAATTGAGTGGAATTTACAAGACAAGCCAGGGGAGGGGTGAAAAAGGACTAAGGGAAAAAGTAGTTTTCTAGTGTTTATGCAATACACACTTATTTCAATTGTTTTGCATCGTAGGTATTTTATCTATTCTATCTATTCCCATAGTTCGAAAGTTGAGAGATTTAGGTGTGATGCTTGATGATGGTTTGACGACAGTACATGTGTCGAAGGTTGAAGAATTACGAAATTTTAGAATGGTTGGACAGAGTTTAATTACTCCACGTTTTGGTTATGCATATGTTTTGTTATTGGGGCTTCAAAGGACTCAAATTAAAGCTTTACAAATAGCACAAAATTATGTGGCCAGGATCTTGACAGGTACTGCCAGGTTTGAGCATATTACATCAATATTGAAAAGCTTGCATTGGTTACCTATTGAGTATAGGGTCCATTTCAAAGTTGCTTGCTTGATTTTTTAAAGATTCTTACACAACACATTTCATAGATATTGGCAGCGAGAATTCACATACACAATTCATATTTATGCAGACCTACAGCTGGCGTGATGAACGATGATCTAGTACCTGTTTTAGGATTTTGATTTTTAAGATATCTTGTGATGTTAATTGAATGTTTAGTTTATTTTTATATATGTATGTGATTATGTAATCCGATGAAAACTTTGGATTGAGTGGAATAAAAAATGTTTAAATAAATAAAATCTAAACTTAGGAGCTCTAGTAATAAGCATGAACCTTCTCTTCTAAAAAGCCACTGTATGACTACCAGACAATGGAATAAGTTACCTAATATCACTCTTTTTTCATCTGGCTTTTTACAATAGAGGGGCTTTCCTCTCCTGTTTTCCTTTCCCCAGTTATTCCTGTGGTCTCTTTCTGATTCTCTATAATTAGAGGCTCCATTTCTTCCTCAAGAGCATAAGTCAATCCAAAACAGTCAGATGGATCAATGAATGGGGTCTCTCTTTATAATTTACTAGATTTACAGCCATGGGAAATCTTGACACTGATTTGCTTTGTATGACACTGTCTCCTCAAAGCTTACAAAGTTCCAGTGGAATAATGCCTCGGGCTATCAGCAAGGGTACAATAAGAAGAGGTTGCTGTTGTTAAATATCAACAAGTCAATGTTGGCTCCAGGTGATCTAATATAAACTTGCTCTCTCCAGCTGCTTCTGAAAGTGGCTTTTCTTCCTGTTTCTTTCCACTATAGCAGACATACTTGTCTTCTCTGGCCCTGTATCTTGTGTGTATATTATTAATTTCATTGATCGTTTAATTGTTATACATAGATGATACACAGTTTAGATGCATCTCCACATGTAAATAGCAGTTTTTATGTGTATAAATCAGCATCATACAAAAAAAAAAAAAAAGAGTCCAAATAAGTGAATCCACAGGTTAATTGGTAAGCTACACCCAATGTGGCCAAGTTTCATCAACTAAGGGTGCATGAGGGGTTGTAAGGGGTTGTAAAGCTTAATAGAGAGAAAATCTTTTTTTTTCTTTATTATGTTTCCATTCACTACTTTTGTACATGTAAGCCACATAGAACTGAATAATTGACTTCAGATAATGTGGGATACAAGTATCAAATAAATAAATTACATACATACATAAAATTAAGCAACTGTTCTGCAATATGTCACAGAGTACATAAGTACATAAGTAATGCCACACTGGGAAAAGACCAAGGGTCCATCGAGCCCAGCATCCTGTTCACTACAGCGGCCAATCCAGGCCAAGGGCACCTGGTGAGCTTCCCAAACGTACAAACATTCTACAGTGGCGTAGCAAGGGCGGGGCGGTGGGGGCGGTCCGCCCCGGGTGTCAGCGGGTCGGGGAGTGCTCCGCTCCCGCTGCTCCCACCCTGTCCTCTCTTTAAAAAAAAAACCGAAGCGCCGGAGTGGCAGGCAGCGCCTCCCGTCTGCCCTGCTTCTAAAAACCTCTTCAACGTCGTCGTCGGGCCTTCCCTCATTCAGTCCCGCCCACCTCTAAGGTAACTTCCTATTACCACAAGGGCAGGCGGGACTGAATGAGGGAAGGCCTGACGATGACGTTGAAGAGATTTTTAGTAGCAGGGCAGACGGGAGGCGCTGCCTGCCACTCCGGCGCTTCGATTTTCTTTTTAAGAGAGGACAGGGTGGGAGCAGGCGAACGGAGGTGCCTGGTAGGTGTGTCAGGTCAGGTCGGGTCAGTTCGGAGGGGGGACTCAGATTGGGGAGGGGTGGGGGAGCTCAGAGGGGAGAAAGGGATTGGGGAGGGATGGGGGAGCTCAGAGGGGAGAAGGGGATTGGAGAGCTCAGAGGGGAGAAGGGGATTGGGGAGGGGTGGGGGAGCTCAGATGGGTGCTCAGAGGGGAGAAGGGGATTGGGGAGGGGTGGGGGAGCTCAGATGGGTGCTCAGATGGGTGCTCAGAGGGGAGAAGGGGATTGGGGAGGGTGGGGGAGCTCAGATGGGTACTCAGAGGGGAGGAGGGGACTGGGGAGGGGAGTGCTCAGATGGGAGAAGGGGTCTGACGCTGGAACTGGGGTCTGACAAGGGGGCAGGAGGGAAAATGGGTCCATGCCTGGGGCAGGTGGGAGAACGGGTCTGGGGCTGAAAAGGGGGGATGCAAGGCATGTGGTGGATGAAGGGGGCTGGAACTAGGAGCTGAAAAGGAGGGTAGTTGGGATAAGGGGGCTATTACTGGAACTGGGGGCTGAAAAGGGGCATGGGCTGAAACTGTGGAGACTAGGGGCTTTAAAGGGGACAGGGAGAACTGGCTGGGGCTGAAGCTCGGGACTGGTGAGAGAAAAGGGCTGGGGTTGAAACTAGGGGCTGAAGCTTGGGACTGATGAGAGAAAAGGGCTGGGACTGGTGGGATAGTGGGGCTGGAACTAGGGGCAGGTGGAATAAGGGGGCTGGAACTGGGGGCTGAAAAGAGGGGG
Organism: Microcaecilia unicolor; assembly: GCF_901765095.1. Classification (NCBI taxonomy): domain Eukaryota; kingdom Metazoa; phylum Chordata; class Amphibia; order Gymnophiona; family Siphonopidae; genus Microcaecilia; species Microcaecilia unicolor. Next base: position 84,438,891 of record NC_044036.1, read on the forward strand.
CAGGGAGAGAGGGGACAGACCCTGGATGGAAGGGGGGAGTGTAAGGGAGGCCAGACCCTGGATGGATGGGAGAGGGAGGGCAGACGGATTGAAGGGGCAGAGAGAAAGGGCAGATGGTGGGTGGAAGGGGGAGAGAGAAAGAGGGCAGACTGGGGCAAATGGTGGATGGAAGGGGCAGAGATAGAGGGCAGATGTTGATGGAAGGAGGAGAGAGAGATGGCAGACTGGGGCAGATGGTGGCTGGAAGGGGCAGAGAGAGAGGGCAGACAGTGGATGGAAGGGACATTAGAGAGGGCAGACAGTGGATGGCAGAGAGAGAGCGAAGACAGATGCTGGATGGAAGGAAAACAGTGAAAAGAAGATGAGGAAAGCAGAAACCAGAGACAACAAACTGTAAATATATATTTTTATTATTTTGCTTTAGGATATAGTATTGTAGCCGTGTTTAATAAATGTTTATAAACAGAACATGTAGATAAGGTAATCTTTTTATTGGACTAATTTTAATACATTTTGACTTAACTTTCAGAGAACAAAACCCCCTTCCTCAGGTCAGGATAGGATACTGTAACAGCACTATACTGTATTGACCTGAGGAAGGAGATTTTGGCCTCTGGAACCTAAATGTATTAGTCCAATAAAATGGTATTATTTTATTTTCTGTATTTGTTTTATTTCTATTTGTTAATTTGTAAAGTGGTGATTGGTATTTGTTAGTTTTTTCAAATTTACATCTGCTGTCTTTATATTTTGCACAATACACCAGGGGACATTTTCTGTTTCTGTGGTGTTGCATTGTATGCAGAGTCTGGCATTGGGGGTTCAGTTTAATTTTTGTCTAAATAGAAAGTTTATTATTACTTATTCTATAGTGGATTAGGGTGTATCTGTGTTTGTGAAAAAGACATGGCTTTCAATTGGCATTGACTGTGCAGGATCGACGATCTGTACTATTCTGTCTGGTTTCGTTTTACAATAGGTGAATTGATGTTCTAGTGCTCACTGTAGTGTTTAAGATGCTTTCCTTTTCCTTGTGTGACTCGTAGAAATGACTGCTTATGGTATGGTAGAATTGCTCTATAGGTCCTGAGTGTTTTGTATTCTCGGTATGCCTAGTAATGGATTTGGGGGGGGGGTGTTAAAAAATTACTGGCACCGGGTGTCAACTACCCTAGCTATGCCACTGACATTCTATACATGTTATTCCTGGAATTGTGGATTTTTCCCAAGTCCATTTAGTAGTGGTTTATGGACTTGTTCTTTAGGAAACCGTCTAACCCCTTTTTAAACTCTGTCAAGCTAACCGCCTTCACCACATTCTCCAGCAACAAATTTCAGAGTTTAATTATGCGTTGGGTGAAGAAAATTTTCTCCGATTTGTTTTAAATTTGCTACACTTTAGTTTCATCGCATGCCCCCTAGTCCTAGTATTTTTGGAAAGCGTGAACAGACGTTTCATATCCACCTGTTCCACTCCACTCATTATTTTATATACCTTTATCATGTCTCCCCTCAGCCGTCTCTTCTCCAAACTGAAAAGCCCTAGCCTCCTTAGTCTTTCTTCATAGCGAAGTCGTCCCATCCCCGCTATCATTTTAGTCGCCCTTCGCTGCACCTTTTCCAATTCTACTATATCTTTCTTGAGATGCGGCGAGCAGAATTGGACACAATACTCATGGTGCGGAGCGATACAACGGCATTATAACATCCTCACACCTGTTTTCCATACCTTTCCTAATAATACCCAACATTCTATTCACTTTCCTAGCCGCAGCAGCACACTGAACAGAAGGTTTCAGTGTATTATCGACGACAACACCCAGATCCCTTTCTAGTATTGTGATATAAGGGAAAACCTGCTGTCACCAAACCAAAATGGTTTTGATGATGGCAATTTTGGTTGTTTTATTCTCATTGTAGTAGAAGGATTTCACTATATTGCACTTTACAAACACCTAGCAACCCCTGATGGAGCCTTAGTTGGTGAAATGTGCCCACATTGAGTGTACCTTACCTATAAATCTGTCGAATCACTTATTTGGATTCTTTTTTTTTATAGTGCTAATCTTCCAGTTTGTTTTTTTTTCTTTAGTGCCTACCTCTCTTCTCATTTGTTTCATATGTAGATCAGCTATAAGTACAAACAGTGACTTTAGAAAGCTGCTCTTTACAAACAGAGAAGCATACCATGCTCAGATTCTAATAGATCATGGAGTGGGTGTAGACAGGGTGTCCTTAGTGGCAGGCTGAAAGTCTACATATGTATTCCTCATTTAAAAGAGGAATACATGTGTAAACAAAAATATTTTACATTGGCTTCTACACCTGTCCCAAGACATGCATAAGTGCATGCTTGAAAGGGAAGATGGTCCACCCCTTCCAACCCACTTCAAAAAATGTAAGCCTCCCTCTTGAACCCACTCCCCAAGCAGTCAAGATCCCATCCCTTCAAATATAAAATAACACCAAGCAAGAACACCCTCTTATTTGGAAGCTTGATCTCTAGCAGAAGTACCTTGAGACTACCAATAGGAATCATAGGTGCCATTGAGGGGCATTTTTTCGAACAGGGACGCCCATCTCTAAAAGCGCCCATCTCTTAGGATGTCCCCGCGAAGGAGCAGGGCATCCCGTATTATTGAAACAAGATGGGCATCCATCTTTTGTTTTGATAATACAGGCGGGAACGCCCAAATCTCAACATTTAGGTCGACCTAAGAGATGGTCAACCTCGGTTTTCGCCGATAATGGAAACCGAGGACACCCATCTCAAAAACGACCAAATCCAAGGAATTTGGTCATGGGAGGCGCCAGCATTCGTAGTGCACTGGTCCCCCTCACATGCCAGTACCAGTGTACTGGTCTCCCTCACATTCCCTAGGAGGCACTGCAGTGGACTTCATAAATTGCTCCCATGGTGCATAGCTCCCTTACCTTGGGTACTGAGCCCCCCCCCCAAAAACAAAACCCCAAAACCCACTCCCCACAGCTATACATCACTACCATAGCCCTAAGGGGTGAAGGGAGGCACCTAGATGTGGGTACAGTGGGTTTCGGGTGGGTTTTGGAGGGCTCCCATTTACCACCACAAGTATAACAGGTGAGGGGGGGGGGGGGTCTCGGTCCGCCTGCCTGAAGTGCACTGCAGTACCCACTAAAAACTGCTCCAGGGACCTGCTTACTGCTGTGATGGAGCTGGGTATGACATTTGAGGCTGGCATAGAGGCTGGCCAAAAATGTTTTAATGGGTTTTTTTGGGTGGGAGGGGGTTGGTGACCACTGGGGGAGTAAGGGGAGGTCATCCCTGATTCCCCCCAGTGGTCATCTGGTCAGTTCGGGCACCTTTTCGAGGCTTGGTCGTCAAACAAATTTGACCAAGTAAAGTCGGCCAAATGCTCATCAGGGATGCCCTTCTTTTTTCTATTATCGGCCAAGGACACACATTAGTTAATCACGCCCCCGTCCCACCTTTGGTACACTGCTGACACGCCCCGTGAACTTTGGTCATCCCTGCGACGGAAAGCAGTTGATGATGCAAAAAATTGGCTTTCGATTATGCCGATTTGGGCGACCCTGAGAGAAGGATGCCCATCTCCCGATTTGTGTCGGAAGATGGGCGTCCTTCTCTTTCGATTATGCCCCTGATTTTGAACCTGGGTACAGGATACAGCAGGTGCAAATGGAGGTTATGCTTGCTTCCTACTGGACCACTATGGATAGTCTCATTTGAGGCCAACAGTGAGATCTGGAGGGACGGGCTTCACTTAATATGGGATTGGAGGCATTCTCTGCCTGATACTGATGTGGGTTCGGGAGAGGGTTAAATGCTTCAGGGGTGGATTTGTGGAGGTCTGGACTGTCATGATAGAGGACTGAGGGAACGTGGATGTCAGGAGCAGTGATTTTATAAAGCTGCTCCCATAGACATATGGGGAGAGCTGGATGCTTTTTTCCTCCCAAGGCCAACTTCTTAAACTTGCTGCTCCTGCTAGCAAATATATGTGCACTCCAGCACCAGCACACCCTTAAAGTATTTTATTAAAGACTCTGTTTGACAGAGTCTTTTGTAAAATGCTGGGTTAAATGTGAACATCCTGACGTGAATGTCTCAATTCACATCTCAAAATTATATGTAAAACTGAGCTTCATGTTCCCACATGAATGTTATAGTCTAAGGATGGAGTTATGCTATCCATTCTTTCTGTACAAGGAAACAGACTCTTTTTGATAAAGCTCCTTCCCTTTGGAATTTCTAGCCAAGATTGCCTGCAGCTGGAATCAAATTACAATGTGTTTAGTAAAGGTTTATAAAATTTGAAGGCAGGATTTGAACTGTGTTATAGAATGGCTATAACAACTTATCCAAATTAGCCCCCTTGCTTACTAAGCCGCGCAATAATGCCGACACAGCAGATTCACTTTGAATGGGCTGTGTTGGCATTGCTGCGCGGCTTAATAAATAGAGAGGTATTCGTGTAAAACATACTAAGATAGGGTCATTGTTTTACTTTATGCCTTATGTTGTTAGTACATTTAATTGTAATTTGTTTACTGTGGATTTGCAATTTTGGGGGTTGGGATTTCTATTTAATCATTTTTATTTTACAGATGAATGTTCACAGCGCTGTCCAGTGTTGATAAGCATTCATGTAAAATAAGTACCTTCCCTGAGGGGCTTACAAAGGGCTATAGGAGATAAGGTGACTTGCCTAAGGTCAAAAGAGGTGTCAGTGGCAGAAACAGGATTCGAATTCTGGCTTCTCTGGTTCTCAGCTCACTGCAGTCATGACAAGGCCATTTCCTCTCTTTTATCTGCTTAGGGGTTTTATGAGTTTTTGTGAGAGTAGGTGACATATAAATGAAATAATTAAATAAATTATGTTTTATGATATGTTGTAATCTGCCTTGAACCTCATACGAGAGTAAAGCAGAATTCAAATGCTATTATAGTAAATCAAATTATGATAATTATGTAATATGATTCATGTTTATTGCTGTATTTATGGTTTTGATTATAAAGTACCTCTATGTGGTTTTGTAAGCAGTGCTGCTGAATCTTCCCTTAGACCACCAGAGCACTATTCAAGTGGTCTTGGGGATGTCCAAAGTCAAAGTCTGGTCAGAGTTGGAGTTATGCAGGTTAGCTGTATAGTTATGGCACTAAGGGCTCCTTTTACTAAGCGGCGGTAAGCCCAATGCGGGCTTACCGCTTGCTATTCAGAAAGTACTGCTGGGCTACCGCAGCAGCCTGGCGGTACTTCCCACCCCTAGTGCGCCATCATTTCCTGTGCTACAAAAATTTATTTTTGTAACGTAAGAGTGTACCCAGCAGTAATCGAGCAGTGGTGGTAAGGGCTCCCCCCCAAAAATGGCTTTGAAGGAATTCACTCAAGGCAGTGTACTGTAAAAATAAATCAAACATAAACAATAGACAATTACAGAAGTACAAATATTCAAATAACAATAGAGTATGGCATGGTATACTACTTACAATTCTTTAACCTTTGGGGTAAATCTTGCCTAATAGAGTACATATATTCATACCAAATTCACAAAGTACTCACTATATACTCATATAATAATACCTTTACTTATAACCTTTATTCAGTTATAATCAGAGGATACAAACAACCTTCACATATACCACAAAGCAACCCCAGTATTCCTTAACTACTAGCCCCTCAGCCGCTCACATTCACACAAAGCATATATTATACAATTCATTCATCCAAAACCATCTATTCTTAATTTCTACATACCCAAATACATCATTTCATGACATAACATGTAACCTTTACTCCTCATTAAAGATGAATCTCAACACCCCTCCCCATGGTATTCAACCGCTTAACTGTCCATGTCCAATTCCTTCAGAGTTTACTTGCAATCGCGTCAAAAAATGATGATAGGCATATTAGATGTCACCAAGTCCACGATGAAAGCTTTTCTTTCTCTGCTGAATTAGGTACTTCCTGGTGAAATTGTAGCGTGGAGCTAGAGATAGGCTGCTGGGGATACCACCAAAGCGTCAATTAAAATGTTCTTAACACATCCTGGTTCTCAATGCGAGACCGCATTTCGTCAACATCTTCCTCAGGAGAACCAAACCTCGCAATCCATGAGACTGCTCTCCAAGCCTGAGAGACCGGAAATGACGCCCAAATAGTGAGTACTTTGTGAATTTGATACTACTTACAATGTCAACACAATACTACTACTACTACTATAAATCACTTCTATAGCGCTACCAGTCGTACGCAGCGCTTTTTAATTGATAGTGAAGGGAAAAGTAAAGATGCAACGCATAGATAGGTAAGAAAAAGTAAGGTGACTGATTTAAAGAAAGTTGCACATGAGGTCAGACGGTTAAATATTATCTCAGCTAGGGTAGGAGTGGATTGCCGCCTGGCCATCTCCTGTAGGAAAGCGAGACTTCCTTTTAACCAGCTACAGTAAAAGGGGGCCTTGGCGCACGTGTAAAACACGCGCTGATGCCAGCGCCGGTCCCCTTTTGCCACAGCTTGGTAAAAGGGGCCCTAAATGCTGGCCCATACCCACATAACTTCAGGGTACTGTCACTGACCCAGATATTCAGTGTCGGTGACTGGATATGACCCGGAACTGAATATCTGATCAGTGCCAGCTTGATATTTTGTTTTTTTTTCTTAATTTTTGGAGACAATCTAAAATAATACAAAAAAGACTTTGGAAGACCGACGGTTCAAACATTCTGTAAAACAGGGAGATTTGCAAATCTATTCTATGAAGGCTAATCTTAGATGCATCGTGAGATTGACCTGACCTGAAAATTATGAGCCTTGACATGCCCTTCCAAAGGAGTGGAGGAATGGCCTAATGGTTAGTGCAGCAGGCTTTGATTCTGGTGAATTGGGATCAATTTCCACTGCAGCATCTTGTGACCTTGGACAAGTCGCTTAACCCTCATTGCCCAAGGTACAAAAAAATTTAGATTGTGATCCCAATAGGGACAGAGAAAAGTACTTGCATATAATGTGTTCAGTGCTGTGTATGTCTAGTAGCGCTACAGAAATGATCACCAGTAGTAGTAGTTAGGCCTGTCTCAGCATAACAGAAAGAAATCCAATTAGACACGGGGAGGCATCAAAGCATGGAATGCTCAGAGGTCCCAAGGCTGTCAAACTCCCTAAGACTTTAACGTCAGTATACCTGGTGTACCAAAGAGCACATCCTCAAGATTGCTGATAACAGTACTGGAATCAGCCTAGTTAGAGGTCACAGCTGAAGGCATTTTATTGCACCTCTTTGGAGATCAATGCAATGATGTCCTTTTATGGGAAGGTCAGCTCAAATCTAAATGCTGTTGCTTTGAATGGCGTCTCTTTTTCACCGCCATATTTTTGAAGACATGCACTGAAGAGGAGCACCAATGCTTCAGAATCTCCATTTGACACTCCTAGGTTACATACTAAAACATTCAGACCTCTTTTTGTAGCTTTGAGCAAGGAAGGGGAAGCCAAAGATATCTTTGGGCCTGTCCAAAGAATGTGAAGGCCTCTCTTTCTCAGCAAGGAACGTGATCTTCCAGACTTCATTTGCTCAGGGCAACGTTTTAGCCACAGTACTGCTCTTTGAGGTGTTTTGGCCTTGCCCCAAACCTCTGTTGAAAACCTCTTAACAGCTGGATATGGAGATGGAGATCTATTTGTACCTGGGGCAAAACCTGAAATTGTTGGTCTGTTTCTCTGGCATGTGTTTAGACAAGGGGTGGGCAACCTGTGGCCCACGGGCCGAATGTGGCCCACGAGACCACGGGAAGTATACAGAGAAAATGTAATTAACTAGAGTTTTGGTGATTTTAAATACTGTATTTTGCAAATATTTTCAGAATAGCCACTCTAGCAGTTTTTCATTATTTTTAGTTAAATATACACTTATTTATTTAATTATCACAGGTGGCCTACGGAGCTCTGTGCATTTCCCTTTCTGACATCACATAATGTTGCCAAACACCAAGGATAGTACTGACACTCATGCAGCCCTATGTGTACAAAGGTTGCCCACCCCAGGTTTAGTCTGTGACCTCTGTTGGACCCTTGATATGTCAACATATGAGATGAAAAAAAAAAACCCCACAACAAAAACAGAGTTGTTCTGGTCTAGAGGTTAAAAAACACCTACTATAAATAAATAAAAAAAATAAAAAAATAAAAAAAAATATATATATATGAATGACACATAAGACTCAGGAAAAAGTTAACATAAGGTGAAAACGAAAGCGACATTTACTGTCAGTGAGATTAAAAACAACGAATGCTGAAGTTCTATTAATTCTTGTCATAAACCTTCATCATCCCCAGTAATTATAATTCAGTATGCCTAAGTTGCTATGGCAGCAGAACTTGTGTTGAACAATAAATTCCTTCCAGCAGGAAGAGATCTCAAATAGCTGATGTCTGTATTTCACAGGCAAACTAAATATGTAAAACCGCTATTTGTCCAGGGAAGAATTGTGCTATTATCTGAACTGCATTCCAAATCCACAGATATACACTTGCTCTCTGAGTTGTGGAAACCCCTTGTTTTCTACTTGATTTTATTTTAAATTTCTTTTCTTTTAATAACTAAATGCACTGCGGATAAAAAGGCATTTTTGCAGAGCCTGCCTCAGGCCACACTGGCTCCTTCTATAAATAGAACACATCTGCCATCTGCTTTGCTATTCTTGTGCTGAATGTGGCGCTGGCATTGTGTTCATACTTCACTGATGCCAGGACTGATGCTGGATTGCCGGCAGCAACAGAAAATAATAGCGCAAGACAGAGATAATGAGGTGAAGCACAGAAATGGCGCTGCTATAATTAACTGTAGTTTTAATATTCGTCGGTGTAAGCATGTAACTGCTGGAAAAACTGAGTTTAGTCTGGCTGGCAAATGTTTCTGCATTCAGGGACTGATGTGAATTGACAAAGGAATACAAACTTTTTTCGCCTCTAGGGTAGCAGATCAATTGTGACCCAGGTCATAGTAAACAAAAGTCATTTCACCTGGGTGAGCAGGATTTCTCTTCTAATTGAAGCAGGTCATTTGAGACTCAGAACTCCTGAGATTTGAGGTGAAATACAGAACAAGTTACTTTATTCTCCTTTGTCTCTATTTATTCACTCGTAAGTGGTTGCTATATATTTTTTCAGAAACTGCCAAAGAGTGGGTATGCTCTTTGCTTGTCATCTGCCCCAAAGCAAATTAGAAAATGTGTGAAAACTTGTGTTCTTAAAGGTTACAAGATCAATTGCAATAATTAGCTCCAGGTGTTCAAAGGTTTATGGCATTTGTTCTCACTGATTATATTTTTATAGGAGCAATCCTCTGCATCAGCAGGCTATCGGCATCTCATATGAAATATGTCTATGTTCACTGTTCAATACTCACACGCTATCATCACAACTGACATACTAGCCGTCAGTCTCAATAGAGAGGCAAAGGACTGAAGAGAGATGATAATTTAATTATGGGCACATAGGATTTTACCCTCTTTATATCCCTATCCCTCCCAGCTATTTCTTCTCCCCCCCCCCCCCCCATCTTGAAATAATGCAATTTGAGACAGAGTCATTGGGATCAAATAGGGACATAGCTTTAATTTGTGAACATACAACACACTCTTAACCAGGATATTATCACTGAATCATCTACGGGTCCATTCCTCCTACTCACCATTCCAACTTCTGGTCCCTTTCTGTACAGTGTGAGACTAATACTACCCACCAAGCCAGCATAGGTAACCTTAGGCTTCACTAAGACCTTGGTACTGTAACAGGGTGCTACTCTCTACCATCCCTAGAGAAGCCCGAGAAGTGGATGCAGTGTAACTGGCCCTTTTGGATCCACTTCCATCTCATGAGTACCACTTTCTCTGCCCACTGTGATACACAACAACATCTGAACAACCTGTATAGTAAACTAACAACCAATGATCAATCAACATCCTGGGGTAGGTGACAATAGCACTAGGCGGGAGGCCAGAAATGCAGTATGAGGCTCCTTTCTGAGGACGTGTGCCAAAATTGAAATTACCACAAGGGCCACGTGGTAACTGGGTGGTACCTCCAATTTGGCGTGTGTTGGTGTGTCTCTTGTTTCCCCCATCCAATTGTCAAGTGCTTATTGCAATTCCCTATCATTTTGCCCCCTACTCTGACCCCCTTCCCCCCCACCCCCAATATGCTGGCCTTCTGGGTTAGGGAAGGGTAAATAAGGAGGCTCTCCATGGCCACATTAATTTTTAGTCACAGAAAACAAGAAGGCAGATGATCTGCAAAATCCAATGTGGAAACCAAACTGAGCAGATTGAATAAAGAAACTTTATTGATAAGGTAGCCAACTCAATAAAAACTGCCCGACACAGGCTGTGTTTCACCCAAAGGGGCTGCATAAAGGGCTCTATAAGAGTGTGTACATACACAACAAAAGGAAAATTATTATTATTATTATTAATTACATTTGTACCCTGCGCTTTCCCACACATAGCAGGTTCAATGCGGCTTACATAGTAAATAGAATTACAAAGTCTTGAAGGAGAATGTTACAAGTTGTAGTAAACATAGTAGTAGTGGGGTTTTGAGGATATGTAAATTGAGCATGGAGAGGCAAACAAAGATAGGATGAGCAAAAGGAGAAGAGATTGGGAGGGGTAAGAAGGATGGAGAGGAAGAGATTGAGGAATGAGCATAAGGAGACTATGAGACATGGTCAAAGATATAATAATCGCTGGAGATTCTCGGCGGCCATTTTGAATCTCGCCGAGACCGTCAGGAAGCAGTCAGGAGCATGGAGAGCAGCGTGCTGGGCAGGAAAGAGGGGGCTCTTTCCTGCCCCGACGTCACTAGACCACCAGGGAACATCGCGTCACGTAAGTAGAGGAGGGCGATCCAAAACTCGGACAAGACGCACCGGAGCACCTAGGTTTTAGAGGAGGGAAAAAGGAAAAAAATTTTTTCCTATTTCCCTCCTCTAAAACCTAGGTGCGTCTTATGGTCCGGTGTGTCTTATAGTCCGAAAAATACGGTATATTGTCTGACGTGCAACAGAGAGATATGTTGTTGTTTCTAGGGATCACAAATGATTGTAACTTCAGCCAACGCCCCTTTTATGATGAAAGGGAAATGCTACATTACCAAACAAAAGAAAGCATCCAATCACATTAATGTTCTACAAACAGTTAACATATTTCAGTGATTACTTCGGATATTGCATAAGCAACCCAATCTGAGCACACACCATTAGTTGCTAATTTATTCTAGCTCATATTTTCCCTACTTCCATCCTTATGCAATTAGATTCTTCCAACCTTGCTGTTAAGAACACATTTTCCACAAATTTTAGCACCATAACAACAACATAAAAAATATTCAGTTTTTATTCTTAACAGAACAAGCAGTAGCACAACTGAACCTTTTGATCCCAGAATTTGATGACACCGTAGATAAAGCCCAACAGCTCCATTTAGTCTGCCCACTTCCATTCCTGATACAGTGCCTAGATCTCAGTTGATTTATGGCTTCCCCCCAGTCCCTCACAACTAAGGTCTCTACAAGCCCGATTTATATTAGGCAGTCACCTAGGGGCCCTTTTACTAAGCCACATAGGCGCCTACACACACCCAACGCACGCCAAATTGGAGCTACCACGTGGTTACCACGTGGCCCTTGTGGTAATTTCAATTTTGCCGCGTGTCCGCTACTCTCACCTGAAAAATATATTTTATTTTCTGGCTTGCGGCAGCTACGCACTTCAAGTGGAATTTGACGCATGTAGACCATTACCACCTAGTTAACACGTGAGACCTTACCCCTAAGGTCAATGGCTTGCAGTAAGGACTCAGACCCAAAATAGATGCGTGGCAATTTTCATTTTGTCATATATGTGAAATGGTTCAAAGGAATACAAAACTGACATTTAGCTCAAGTGATTGGTGGTACAAAATTGGAGAAATTTACTCTCCTCCCAGAGAAAAGGAATTGGGGATAAAGTCCAAAACTTCAAAAAGTCATTTTGCAAAGTACATTTTGCATCCGTAAATTTTTGTGGAACTTTCTGTAAATTTAGCATTAATGAGCTGCTGTGATGCAAAGTAGCTCAATAATGTTTATTTTGGAATTTAACAAAATAATCACAAATAGTTCCTTTTTTACAAAAATATGAGGCGGTCATTTTTGAAACAATTTCCTATATGTTGCCACAGCCAGAAACACGTGAAAAATTCCCTGCAAAGGACAAGGAATTGTGAAAATGAACCAAGATCTCATTTGCATTTTGTAGCTACATTTTACAGAAATAAGTACTAACCTATGAATATTTTCACAGATTACTACATAAGTCTCTAGATTTCATGAGGAGCAGTACTGTAGTCGCTTGCTTGCTTTATTTACTTAACAGTTTGTAATTCAGAATGCTTTTTCTAGTTCAATGACTATGTACATGCTAAATTAAATTTAGGTTCATAATGCTAAGAAAAGCAAATTGAAGGAGCTTTCAAAACTGTGAAACCATGGTTCTCTTTACAGAAACACTGGAGCCGTGTACGAGTTGACAATATGTCTCACATTACTGCTCAAACCAGTGGTTCACAAACCAGTTCTCAGTGAGTGCCTGACCAGTTGGATTTTTTAGGATATCTACAATGAATATGCATGAAAAACATCTTAGAGAACGACACAGGGCGGGGACAGAGCCCGCAGGGATGGGGCGGGGACAGATCCCACGGGAATGGGGCGGGGATGGGGATAGAGCCCGTAAGGACAGGGACAAACTTTGCCCCCGTATCACTTTCTACTTTGAAGCCTGATAATGAACAGGACTATTATTTATGTTTGATTGATGCAGATGACAATACCTTTATTTTTTGGAAAAACAAGCAAACAGGCTGGCCACAGCTAGCAAAATTTGCATAGGGGATCCTGTACATCCTGCTGCCAGCACATCTTCTAAGAAGACATCTTCTATTGCAGGAGGGACTGTGGAAGACAGGAGAGCTAAACTGAATCCTAAGATTGTTGATGAATCCTTATACATCCACAGATTAAAAAATCATAACAGTGTTTCATATGGCATATTTCTCCCCTCTAGGGTTGTATTTTGAACCCCTGGACATTTTAACAAGGTGGATTAGGATTTCTTAGGGACATAGAAGTCAACTATTGTTGGGATTGGAAGGGTAGAGGGTGGTGGTGGGAGTGTGATTATAGCTGCTCGTTATTACTTTTTTCTATTTGTCATTTATACACAACTAGTATAAAAGGCCCGTTTCCGAAACAAATGAAACGGGCGCTAGCCAGGTTTTCCTCGTAGTGTGTATATTTGAGAGAGTGTGTGTGTGAGAGTGACTGTGAGAGAGAGAGAGAGAGAGTGACTGTGTGATTGTGTGTCAGAGAGAGATTGAGACTGGGTGCTTGTGTATCTGTGAGTGAGTGAGTGTGTGTGTTTCAGAATGACTGTGTGCGAGTGCGTATGTTGGACACAGTGAGTGTGAGAGAGAGAGTGTTCAGACAGATACAGTGTGTTGGACAAAGAGAGAGTGTGGTTTCCCCCCCTTTTCTCTTCCCTCCCTCCTACTGTTCCCTTCCCCTTTGCCCCCTCCTCTTCCTCCCTCCTTCCCCCTCCCCCTCTCCCCTTCCCCCTCTTCCTTTCCCCCTTCCACCCCTGTCTGAGTTCCAGAAACCCCTCCCACTTCTTCCCATCTGAGTTCCTGCCCCCCCGCCACCTCTTCCCATCCGTCCTCTCCCCTTGTCAGTCCACCTCTCCCCCCCTTGATTTTGTGTGTGTGTGTGGGGGGGGGGGGGTTGAAGTGGTAGGCGACTTGTTTGAGGTGCCGGAGACGTCGGGACTGTGGGTAGTTTTTTCTTGTAGGGCCTTTTGTAAGGATGCTGCTCATACCGGGAGCTGGAGCATGGGCCTGTCAATTGTAATCTCCTTCCAGTGATGTTCGTCGTCCTTGTGCTGTTCAGAAAATGACCGCTTTTGCTGCTCATTCTCCTCCCTTGTCCCCATGCAGTTGTTCGTGCTTGTTCTGTTTCGCGAAGCGTTTGACGTCATGTTTCATTGCGTAGCAGCGGTTCGGCGATCCCTTGTCATCTGCTGGTAGCGATGCGATTCGTTGAGTGTTATTGCTCCGCCCTCGATGTCACGAGGGTGGGGCAAACACTCATGGGCAAACTTCGATCTACACCACCACGGATTTAGAACTTTGGGACTTTTGGAGGCTTCATTAGAACGTTGGAGGTGCGTTTTATATAGAGAGATAGGTGCACAGCATATTGTTCTTTTTAATAATTTAATAAAAAGATTTCAATATAAAATTATAAGTGTTCGAGGTTTCTGCAAATGAGAACACTGCAGGGACGGGACGGGAACGAGGACAGGGCCTGCAGGGACGGGACGGGAAGGAGACAGGGCCTGCGGAGATGGGGTGTGGATGAAGACAGAACCCACGGAGACGAGGCAGGGACGGGGACAAATTCTGTCCCTGTTTCATTCTCTAATCTGTAGACAGTTGAGTGTGAACATGCAAATTCCTCTCAAGCACATTCACTGTGGTAATCCTGAAAATTTGATTCGAAAGAGAAGGGCGCCCATCTTCCGACAAAAAATCAGGAGTTGGGCGTCCTTCTCTCAGGGCGTCCTCAACTGCTTCCCATCGCGGGGATGACCAAAGTTCACAGGGGTGTGTCAGCTTCGTAGCAAAGGCGGGACTGGGGTGTGATTAAGAGATAGGCGTCCTCGGCCGATAATGGAAAAAAGAAGGGTGTCCCTGACGGGCACTTGGCCAACTTTACTTAGTCTTGCGACCAAGCCGTGAAAAGGTGCCCGAACTGACCAGATGACCACCTTAGGGTATTGGGGATGACCACCCCTTACTCCCCCAGTGGTCACTAACCCCCTCCCATCCTCAAAAAAAAAACTTAAAAAATTTTTTTTCCAGCCTCTATGCTAGCCTCAAATGTCATACCCAGCTCCATCACAGCAGTATGCAAGTCCTGGAGCAGTTTTGGTGGGTGCAGTACACTTCAGGCAGGCGGACTCAGGGCCATCCCCCCCTACCTGTTACACTTGTGGTGGTATATGTGAGCCCTCCAAAACCCACCCGAAACCCACTGTACCCACATATAGGTACCCCCCTTCACCCGTAAGGGCTATGGTAGTGGTGTACAGTTGTGAGGAGTGGGTTTTGGGGGGGGGGCTCAGCACCCAAGGTAAGGGAGCTATGCACCTGGGAGCAATTTGTGAAGTCCACTGCAGTGCCCCCTAGGGTGCCCGGATGGTGTCCTGGCATGTCAGGGGGACCAGTGCACTACAAATTCTGGCTCCTCCCACGACCAAAGGGCTTGGATTTGGTCGTTTTTGAGATGGGCGTCCTTGGTTTCCATTATGGCTGAAAACCGTGGACAACCATCTCTAAGGTCGACCATCTCAACATTTAGGTCGATCATCTCTAAGGTCGAAAGATTTTATTTATTTATTTGCTACATTTGTATCCCACATTTTCCCACCTATTTGCAGGCTCAATGTGGACGCCCATCTTGTTTCGATAATATGGCTTTCCCCGCCCCTTCGCGGGGCCATCCTGCGAGGACGCCCTCATGAAAACTTGGGCGCCCGTTTGATTATGCCCCTCCACGTGTCTCACATGACTGTCCTAGGTTGTCTATTCTAAGGTGCAACACTCGAAACATTTCTAGACAGCATTCTTAACGTTCTTTGAAAAACTGGAAATAAATAAAACTGGTGATTCCTACAAAGTACTTTTCAAAGGAACTGTACTGATTGATTTATTTGCTCAAGATAATCCTTTATTCCTGAAAAGTCTAGGCCAGGTCACTGTGACTCATAAATCAAGCTACACAATAACAGCTTGTGTGGGTGTGCAGTCAATTTTCACACACATATTCCTATATCTTTCGTAATAAAATATAATGTGGTTCAAAGCTTTTAACATGAGAGGAGCTGTCTGCATAGGAAATCTGGATCCCAAATACCATGAACAACCATAAAAATCATGTGTCTGCTTCTAACCATGCTGCACTGGCAAGTACACTGCTTGAAGTCTATCACACAAATGGAATCATTAAATGTACTAATTACTCAGTGAATTGCAAAAAAGAGCTGATCTTTCAACCAAAAAAAAAGAACAACTCGGCTTCCTCTGAGCTCCTGGAATAATCATATGTGCCGCAAGCTTGTTATTTCTCGCTGATTAAATTACCTGAATCTCCAAGTCCTCTGGGTAAATTCTGTCCCAGCAGTCTCACGAAGAACTCTCACGCTCTCTCTCTCTCTCTTTCTCTCTCGTGTGCTCTCTATCTTTTTTTTAACTTCATTCCTAATCACGTCGTAAAACATATATTTTCTTAACTGAACAATAAACTCAATCTAATTACAGCTAGGAAGGAAATGAATAGGGAAGAAAGAATTACTCTACAAATTCACACAATAATAGTAGATTGATTTTCAGTTATTACTCACTTTTTCTTTGTTCATTTCAAGATTCTGTCCAGGAAAAAAAAATCTATATAAAAATCACACTTCTGTTTTACATAAATTGTTTCCCTCCCTTAACTTCAAGGTTCATTTTGTGCCTCACCTGATATGCACCTTAATTAGTAAAGATAACATAGAACTAAATGGAACAGAGGTAAAACAACAATGCTTTCTTTCTCTTCTTCCATCACTGGAAGAAAATAGAAACAAGCTCTGTTTATAATCGAGGATGGTATAGAAGGGAGTACACCATGAGCTGTGCTAAGTGTGTAGTGGCTGAGACTGAGAAGAGCATTTGTTACTACTGTGAGTATGGATTAGGTTTAATTCAGCATACCACAGAGCTTTGCCATAGATTCAAGCCGCTGACTTCCTGCTCCTGCTGGGAGCTGGGGCAGTCCAGATGTTTTTATGAGGCTTGGATGAAAGCCTTAATCTGCAACTAGGCTGCAGCAACTACCACTACCAACAAAGAAACCGGTACTGTCAGCAGCTCAGAGACCTTTGGGAGGTTCTGGGCCCAACAAATTAACATCTCCCAGATTGAAAAGCAGAAACTCAATATGAGGGCAGATAAACTATCCTGCCCATTGCAACAAATAAAATCCTACTTGGCCTGCAACTTTCTCCTTGCTTCTTCTTGCTATTATTATGCTTTCATGTGTGGCACATGACAGCCAATGTTTATTGACTTTAACTCTATTAATTCAGGTTCCACCCAAGGACCTGGGAATCAGAGATAATGGAATAAAAGGGAAAATTAGGTTCTTACCATGATAATTTTCTTTCCCTTAGACATAGCAGATGAAGCCATTACGTATGGGTTGTGTCCATCAACCAGCAGGGGGAGACAGAGAGCACTCAACTTTTCTCAGTGCCTCATGGCCAGCTAGCTCCACTGCCTCTTCAGTATTCTCTATCTCCCCAAGCAGGGTGGCTGCAGCTTCTTCGAGCTCCATCAAAAATCTGCCTGGGGGTGGCTCCTGGCTTGCCAGTTGTTAGCCGGGGTGTTAGAGGCTATAGCAGCTTCACTTTGAAGGCACATAGGTCAGCCCTTTCCCTGCCTTAGCCTGCCTGAGTGAGGCTAATAATAGAGCTGATAGCCCTGGGCAGGATCCGGGCGGTCAGGGAGCAGTTTTCTCCCCTGATTTTGTTTTAATGCTGCATAGGGCAAACATGCTTAATTTGATCTTATGTAGGTGTGCAAATCTCAGGCATCTCCTCGTAGGATCTTATATTGGTGGCCAACATCATCAGTAAATAGAATTTGTGTGCACTACTCAATACACAGTTTCAGATTCCCTCCCTCAGATCTTTGTTCCACCACACCCAAGGTGGTATTGACCTAATGTCCAAGATCTGCCTCAGTGTGGCAAAGATTCTACTGACCCAACTTCTAAAGCACTTGAAGGAAGAAATCTTCTACTGCATTTGGCCTGGGGGAGCACTGAGGATAATCCTAATACTGAAAAAAAATATACAGACTCTCCTTTGGGACCCCCCCCCCCCCCACACACACACAAATAGGGGAAAATGATGCAACCAAACTAAGCCGTAAGTCCCTTTCAGGTACAAAAGTTGCCAGACTTAAATTGCTGCAAAAAAACTAACAAGGGAAGAATTTTGGCCACCAATGTATGAACTAACTGTGGTCTTACCTGGAGAACCTGTGCACATCCCAAAACTTGTGTAATCATTGATACATGGCCTCTTTTGACCCCTTCCCCCCTCCCCCTCTCCTCAGATTTTTCTATTTAGGCTGTGCTATGGCCATAGCACATAGCTACACTTTCATCCACTTCGTTCCCAGTATACCATCCACCCCTAATTCCCCAACTCATCATGCTCCCATTCTATCCAGTGTTGATTGAGGGAAAGGGTCTACCATTTGGAAAACATATTATAAAGGGAGGTTACATAATACCTATACAAATCCAAAACAAATTCAGGGGATATCCAGATGGCATCAAAGACATTCTTGTGGTCTGCCACTTTGATAACAACTGGGCAAGGACCAATCATATATTGAGATGCTATTGTGATTTGAAGGACACATCTGAAATGATTGCACTTGCAAACAAGGCACAGGAGAAGCAGTTATCAAGAAAAATAACACCACATCACAAGCACCAAGATCCAGTCACCTGCTTGCACTGCCAGTTGCCTGCATGAAGAGATAACTCAATACCTACAAACTGAGATTGCATTCTTAAGTCTCTGAACACTCTGGGCTAATAGATAGTTTTTTGTGTGTTATTCCACCTGACACCTGTTTATTTTATCATTCTACATATTTGTATTAGGAACTTTTAATTCTAATTTTACTTCTGCTTACTCTTGGTTCTTTGTAGTTATTTGTTAATAATCCCTTTTATATTAATTGCAGGTGGTCCTTGTAGCTTATCAGGGAATAATAAGAGGTATTTCTGAACACTAGGTCAGCTATTATTAGATGTGTTTTCCCTAGTGCCATTATTTGAACGCTTATGCTCTACGCTGACCAGCAGGGGTCAGTGAGATGCTGAAACTCTCACAAGTCGACTGTAAAAATGTAATGCCCACTTTCAACTTAATAGGATGATTAGTGTCCTGGATGTTCCATGAGCCCAGCTGGGACAACAGCGCCATTTTATACTCAGAACCTCGAGCCCCCTTGGAAATGTAAAGTCAAAGGATGGATAACAGTAGAGGTAGAGAATACAGTGAAGTGGATCAGAGGGAATAGGTCCAAACTGGAAACAGAGAATACACCAGTAAAACGCTGATTTCACAAAGGAGTTTTAAATGACTCGTGATTTAGCCAAGGAATTTCCTCTCTTATGAGCTGGAACACTGAAAACAAGAGAAATCCTTAGTAAGTCTAAGCAAGTAATGAAACTAGTTTTTTCTAAAACCAGATTGTGAGTCATCCAGTAAATTGTGGGCTATGTATTCAGAAAGTTGTTTTGACACTAAGCTTCCCACTATTTGGCAGGGGCGTAGCCAGACCTGTCATTTTGTGTGGGCCCAGAGTTTGGATAGGTGGGCCTTCTAAAATCCCCCCCCCCTTTGTCCTACCTCTATCTCCGTCTCCTCTGCCCCCAGATCCAGCACTTCTCCACCCCCCAAAGCCTTGAAATACCTCCCTCTCTTAAACACCACTGCTATTTGGTAACTAATCTAACTCGTCATTTTAGCGGCAGTGAAATGCCTTTTTGTTTGGGGGTGCCAAGCGGAAACCAAATCTACCATGGTCAGTATGGTATGATCAGAATCATGGTTTCTGAGGTCTTGCTTGAGTTTCAACAAAGTTTTCCCCATTAGAAGTATGGGAGGATATGCATACCGAAGACCTGTCCCCCATTTGAGGAGGAAACCATGCAACGCTAGTCTGTCATGGGTCTGAAGCCTTGAACTGAACTGAGGGACCTTGTGGTTTATCTGAGTGGCAAAAAGATCCATCAAGGGGGTGCCCCATGCTCAGAAGACCTTGTGGACAATGCCCATATTGAGAGACCACTCATGTGGTTGCATTACCCTGCTCAGTCTGTTGGCCAGGGTTTTGTTTTTGCCCACCAGATAAGTGGCTCAAAGGAACATACCATGTCGGCGAGCCCAATGTCACATTCGGATGGCCTCCTGACACAGAGGGCGTGATCCGGTGCCCCCTGCTTGTTGGTGTAATACATTGCAACCTGATTGTCTGTTTGAATGAGTACAATTTGATGAGACAGCCAATCTCTGAAAGCCTTTAGCGCATTCCAGATCACCCGGGGCTCCAGGACATTGATCTGATGACTAGTTTTCTTGGTGGACCAAACACCTTGGGTGTGAAGCCCATCTACATGAGCCCCCCCATCCCATAAGAGAAGTATCCGTCGTCAGCACGTTTTGTGGCTGAGGAACTTGGAATGGAAGTCCCAGAGTCAAACTGGATTGAATGGTCCACCACTGAAAAGAGCGTACAAGCTCTGGGGACATTTGGATGACATCTTCCAGGCTCCCCGCAGTTTCATACCACTGAGAAGCCAGGGTCCAGTGAGATGATCTCATATGCAGACATGTCATGGGTGTAATAACGTACACTGTGGAAAGCATGTGGCCCAACATTTTCAACATCTTAGAGCTGTAACTTGTTGAGAGGCTCGAACTTTGAAGCAAATGAGACAAGTGTCCACTCTCATCTCCGGAAGGTAGGCTCAAATTTTCTGAATAATGAGCAGCGCTCCTATGACCTCCAATCACTGGAAAGGGCAAAGATGGGACTTGGGATAGTTTAAAACAAACCCTAGTAGCTCAAGCACCTAAATAGTCATTCACATGAACTCCTGAGCTCCATCTGAAGAGGTGCTCTTCACAAGCCAATCGTTATGGGAACATATGGACTCCCAGTCTGCGTAGTGATGATAGAACTACCAGTAGACATTTGGTGAAGACCTTGGGCGCTCACGTGAGGCCAAAAGGCAACACGCGGTACTGAAAGTGATGTGTTCCCAGCCGAAATCAAAGATACTTCCGGTGGGCTGGAAGTATCAGGATGTGAGTATATGCATCTTTTAAGTCAAAAGAGCATAGCCAATCATTTTTCTGAATCATTAGGAGAAGGGTGCCCAAGGAAACTATCCTGAACTTCTCTCAGACTAGGAATTTGTTCAGAGCTCTTATGACTAGGATGGCATGCATCCCCCCTGCTTTCTTCTGCACAAGGAAGTACATGGAATAGAATCTCTGGTGGGACGGGTTTGAACACACAGGCCTTCAGAAGGGCTGAGAGCTGAATGAATGAGCTCTTGGTGGGCAATTTGGAGGTTTTTGAAACCAACTGAGTGCGCATCTGAGATGGACTACTTGAAGAACCCACCAATCAGAGGTTATAAGGTTCCAACTTTCGTGAAAAAACCAGCAACTCCCCGACCGGCAAGTCGTCCGGGCTAGACACTTTTACTGCTGCTATGCTCTGCTGGAGCCAGTCAAAAGCTCGTCCCTTGCTTTGACTGGGGAGCAGCAGGGGCCTTAGGCACACATTGTTGACATGAATGAGCATGCTGGAGCTGAGCCTGAACAGGCTGGCGAGCCGAGGGATTGTACCTAAACCTCTGACAGTAATAGGTACTCCTCCTTGGTTTCACAAAAGTCCTCCTAGCTGACGAGGTAGACGCAGAAGGTCCCAGTGGGAGAGAGAAGAGATAGTATCAGTATGTTTTTTTATTTGGTCAGTGACCTTGCCAACCTTCTGTCAGAAAAGTTTATACCCTTTGCATGGGGTATCCACCAACCTCTGCTGAACAGAATGTTCCAGGTCAGAAATACGCAGCCGTGAGAGTCTGCGCATTGCTATACTCTGAGCAGAGATCCTGGATGCCACATCAAAAATGTTGTAAGTGCCCCTGGCCAAGAACGTTTGACATGCCTTCTGCTTCTTGATCAACTAGAGAAGTGACTCAGCCTGCTCCAGAGAGAGTATCTCAGCCAGGTCCAACAACTTGCACACTGAGTTTCGCAAGTGGATGCTCGTGAATGAATCTAGGGTTCTAGGGGTTCTAGCTTCTCTACATGGGGGTACCAAGGCACAGTCCCTGGAACTCCTGACTCTTTTGAGAGCAGATTCCACCACCATGGAATTGTGAGGTGACTGAGGCTTATCAAAACCAGGTACCTCTCTACAAAACCAGGTACAATGTGGATCCGTTACTGGGTGTTGATCTTCTTGGGCATGTCCGGGATCAACAGAGGAGACTCCCCGTTCCTAACGAGGAATTCCTGGAGTACCTCATGGAGAGGGGCAGTCACAGCCTCCCTAGGAGGAGACGTGTAGTCCAGGACCTCGAGCATCTTGGCCCTGGGCTCATCCTCCACTTCCAAAGGAAAGGGAATAGCATTAGCCATTTCTTTAAGAAAGAAGGAATGAAAGGCTCTCTGGGGAAGACTTTCTCCTTTCAGGTGGAGGGGAGGGTTCAGAGGGAATTCCATATGACTCATCTGAGGAAAAGTACCTTGGATCATCCTCTGAATCCCATGAGCACTCCTCTTTGGTGTCAGACAATACCTCCTGATGGGAGTGTCAAGCCAGGCTTACCGACACTCCCGATGCTGGTGTGACACTTGATGTCGATGTCGAGGAACCGGACTTGGCTCCAAAAATCTTCTCTCATTGAACTTCTCTGGAAATCTGGGCCCCCTTCTTCAAGCAAAGACAGCAAACACAGTTAGTGGGGCTATGGTTGGACCCAAGACACTGTAAACGACAAGAATGGGTGTGCTTCCCAGAGATTATCCGACTGTAATGGGTACAGCGCTTAAAGCCACTGGGAACCTTCATGGACATGGAAGGAAAAACTTCCTCAGCTAAATTAAATGAAGCGATAGTGCCTGAGAAAAGGGCAAGGCACGGCAAAAAAAACAAAGGGAAAATTCCCGGCCGAAGTCAAAGCCTAAAAGCGGCCGAACGATGACGAAAAAGAAATGAAATTTAAAACCGGGTAAAATAAACTAAAAATATATAGGAAAGACAAAAAAAGGAGGTTCTACAACTGGTAATACAATTTTGGATGAAAAAAATAGCCGAAAGGCATGAAAAAATCTCTTTAGGACCGAGCAGTGTGAGGAGACAGTAAAAGAAAAACACATCCTCTCCTCACTGCGGTAGACAAAGCCGTCAGGAGACTGCATTCTCATGGCAGGCAGGAAGGCACACACAAATGCGCAGTGGAGCGTGTCTCGCGCTCCACCAAGCCCTACTTATATGGGAAACACAGGTTGGTGTCACCCACTTGTGAGAATAGATAATCTTGCTTGTCCTCGGAGAACCCTTCTTCTTCGGATCTGAAAGCTAATCAAAAAATGTATTAAGCTAGTCCAATAAAAAAGGTATCATCTTATTTTCTTTTCTCAGTTTTGCTTTATTTCTATTTATTACATTTTAATCATAAAGGGATCAGTGCTTTGGGAAGAAAATGTAATGATTCATAAGGCAAGCAAATAACCAATCATGACTATGTGAAAACTAGAAGTAGAAAAGTTTTCTCGATGTGTGAGCCCACATAACTAGTATGCTATATTAAGAGATGGAAACCAAAAAATTCCTCTAAATTATGAATTCTACAATGTATACCCTTGGTACAAAATAAGTACCTGAATATATATAAACCACTTTGAATGTAGTTGCAGAAACCTCAGAAAGGCAGTATATCAAGTCCCATTTCCCTTCCCTTATCCAGGTGATTGGTACTGGCACCAAGATAAATCCTGTTAAATACGAACCCCATTATTTTTTAAATTAAACAAAGGCTCCCTATTATATAAGAACAGTTGCACATAAACAGAAGATATTATTCCATCATGGACATATACTTTTTATTTGTGTGTTAGATATCACTCAGCCATCCTTATAGGAAACACATATATTCACCAAAAATATCTTTTTCCCTTTTCTATTCAAATTTATACAACACCACTAGCAAACATATTAAAAAAAAAAGCAAAAAAATAAATATGAAATAAAACAAAGCCTCAAATAAAGAGAGCGTAATCATTTTTATAAAGTAAGAATAACCAGATTATGTTTATTTCCCATAATCTGGTTATTCTTACTTTATCATTTGGAATAAGAGATTCTTTCCAAAAGAATGCCACAGCACTTCCCTTTGCCATTTTTATTAAAGACAAGAACGTGGTTGCTATTTTTGTAGCACTACCAGGTTTCTTCAGCGCTTTATAGACACAAAAGTCAGTTCCTGTTTTCTAAAGCTTACAATCTAGCAAAGACAGGCAAGAAGCACAGACAAAGGAAACTGAAAAGCAAGAGAGGTAACTGAGTAAAAACAGCAGGGCCAGCTGCAAGAAGGAAAGCCAGCTGCAAGAAGGAAAGCTTTTTGAGAGTATACATCAGGAAACAGCCCATAGGTGCATTAAAAGGTCCTGGCAGGCGACCCATTTGGTTCATATTTTTAAAGTGCACTCAAAGAGGTCTATTTTTAGGCTGGGGATGAACCTAGCAAGAGAGGGAGCTTTACATAAATGTTCAGGAAGACCACTGGAAGTGCTCTGTGCAGCACGCTGGAAGGCATGGAGTTGAGATTTAGCAAAAGAAATGGTTATAAATAAGAACAGTTTGTCTGCTACATACAACTTCAGAAAATCAGTTTATCTATGTATTAAGAGGGTAACTTTATAACTGAGTACCAAGGCAGGAAAGGCACATAATCCAGGTGATGTTTATTATTACACAGTTTGAGATTATATTTGAAAGTCACGTTTGAAAAACATTGAAAGAAAAAAACTAGACTGATGATGATGTAGGTGATCGTATCTTTTGGATCTTTACCAGTCCTCACATCTGATGGTCCGATATAGATTCTGAATATATATGTATGAAAGCATTTTGAGGGTGGTTATATATTTTTCTTCTTTTCTATCACCATACTATTTTATTTCAACCACACCTCTTTTGGCTTTATATAGTGATATTTTACAAAAGCAACCCGTTGGGCCAGCAGTATTTCCGGGTTATTATTATTTGTTGCATTTGTACCCCACATTTTCCCACTTATTTACAGGCTCAATATGGCTTACATAGTACCGTCAAAGGCATTTGCCCAGTCGGTTGATAACAAATACAAGGTTGTATAGTGATCGTATGAGGTATAAGTGGAGGGTCGGAAGGGATGAAGATTGCGTGTTGTCCAGTACGATTATAGTCATACTGTGTTGCTGGGTGAAGAGGTTTACGTTGGGTCGTTGGGGTAGGCCGTTTTGAAGAGGTTGGTTTTTAGTGATTTCCTGAAGTTCAGGTGGTCATGGATTGTTTTCACAGCTTTTGGGAGGCCAGCTTTTGGGTTGCCGCACAGTAACCCTTTTGGCCCCTTAGTTTACAGTTGCCACATATTAATTATGGCAATTAAAGCGGGCAATTATAGCCAATTTCACATGTGTATCTTGGCCGACACCTGTAAAAGTCATTTCAGAACAGGAGCTCACCACATCTACAAAGCAAGGGGGCACGGATAGGGCGGAACAAACATACTGACGTGCATTCCCCATTTTACATGGATATGAAAAAATATACACAGCAGAATTTACACCTGCACCATGGCACAAATAAATGTTTGCTGAAAGGGCAGGCGCATAGGCCGAGGGCAAAGGCCCCCTTCTGATCCCTCCCCACACATTTAAACCCACAGCTGACACCCCTGCAACATATCCAGCTTTCCAATCCTCCTCTAGACAAGGGCCCCCTCACCCCTTATCCCACCTCCAGCTCTTCCCGGGAGCCCCTGGTATCTAGTGAGGAGCAGGAGTAAGCGCCAGTCGCTCACGTTTCATCAAAGTCCTGAGTTCAAAATGGTGCCAACGAAGCACAGCGGTAGTCTTGCGGTATCACCACTAGTTGTCATGCTGTCATATAGGGCCTTTTTGACTAATTAAGGGGCCCTTTTACTAAGCTGTAGCATAGCTAACGAGCGGGTAGCGTGTGCTAAATCAACACTACTGCCAGGTTAGCACCGATGCCCTCCAGCAGTTTCAAAGTTAGTGAACGTTGTTTACCATTGTAGAAAATACTTTTCTATTTTCTACCACAGGGGCGTTCTCGACGGTAATCGGCGGTACAGCCACACTGCCGCACGCTGTCTGATTACCGCAGGAGTAGCACGTGAGCCTTTACTGCCAAGTAAATAGGTGGTGTTAAGGGCTCAGGCAGTAAATAGCTGCGCAGCACTTTTACTATTAGCACATGGCCATTTACCACCCCATTAAAAAAAGACCTTTTTATTTGCTGTGGTTAAAAAATGGCCCAGTGTGCGCTAATTTCACCTTTCCAAACTAGCGCAGGCTACTTTTTACTGTAGCTTAGTAAAAGGGCCCCTAAGTAAATCAGCAGGAAAATCTCTGACCTACGTAAGAAATGCAGAACAATGTGGGTGGATAGGCAGAGGATTAACAATGAGACTTCTCTTCCTGAAACCAAATTCAAAAGCTAATGTAAAACCAGCACAAGGAAGAAAAAAAATGCTAAAACTTATCTGCTCATGTCCCACCTAAGTAGCTGACTCATATTCAGGTGCTCCATTTAACTATATTTATTTATTTAGATTTTGCTCACACCTTTTTCAGTAGTAGCTCAAGATGAGTTACAATCAGATACTCTGGATATTTCTCTGTCCCTGGAGGGCTCACAATCTAAGTTTGTACCTGAGGTAATGGAGGGTTAAGTGACTTGCCCAAGATCACAAGGAGCAGCAGTGGGATTTGAACCGGCCACCTCTGGATTGCAAGACTGGCGCTCTGGGTCCTCAGGCCTTTCATGCATATATTAGAGGTCTGAAAGGCCAAGTTCAGTATCAAAGCTGCCCAGTATATGCAGGCCGTGAAAATTCAAAGCTCATTGAGGATTCTTTTCAAACAAGAGTAATAGCACAAACACTTAGGGTTCCTTTTACTAAGCCATGGCAGTGATTCCCAGCACAGCAAGTGCATGGAAACCCATTCAATTCCTATGGGCTTTGTTGCATTTGTCATGCAGGAATCACTACCTGGGCTTAGTAAAAGGAACACTTAGATAGTATCAGATGTATAACAATAAACATTTTTTCAGAGACATGTTTCTCTAGCCTATATATCAAGAAGGTAAGACAGAATAAAAGTAATTTGAGCAATAAGTGCCAAGCAGGAGACTCAGGTTTGACTCTTGACTTTAAGAGGTGGAGAAAGAAAGTTGCATAACTTTATTAGTGTCTTGACTCAGAAATCACATATTTCTTGCTGGTAAAAATTTTAGTTCTTTATTTATTGACAAATGGCAACAGGCTGGTTTCTGCTTGCTTGGAGATTTCAACCCCCCCCCCCCCCCCCCCCGCGTTGTTTTCATTGTATGGTACTGTCTGCAGCAGTACCTGAGTTTTACAGCACACAAGGTGTTTATCATTACTCCTCATGCTTAATTACCTTTCTGCTGCACCATCTGAGGCTGCCTATTTTTATACAGAGCCCATTTCTCCAGCGAGGCTGTAATTACCTTTTCCTAAAATAGACTCTGCTCATTCCTATTTATACAACTCTGCACATTTTGAACAACGTCAACAGATTTTTTTTTGGGGGGGGGGCACTCATTATGACATTTAGACTGATTTATAGGTTTTAAAAATCAGCATATTATTTAATAATTGGGGCTCTATCACAAGGAGAATTTTTAGGAAAAATGTATTAAAATAATCGCAATGTAATTAATATTCGCAAAAGGAATGGTAGTGTTTAAGTATTGGTTTGCGCATTTGTCAGCCTCTACTTTTGCTGTTTTGCAGTGTTTAAGTAATTTCATCTATCCTGTTTTTAAAGTCTTTAATTCTAATTCCCTTCAATAGGAGCAGCATTGCTTATTATTCACTTCCAGAACAAAATCTGTAGTAAGTAGCAGCAGGTGGACCACAAACAAAAAAAGTTGTTTACCTGTAACAGGTGTTCTCTGACAATTTTGAATCACCAGTAATA
Organism: Microcaecilia unicolor; assembly: GCF_901765095.1. Taxonomy (NCBI): domain Eukaryota; kingdom Metazoa; phylum Chordata; class Amphibia; order Gymnophiona; family Siphonopidae; genus Microcaecilia; species Microcaecilia unicolor. Next base: position 84,466,869 of record NC_044036.1, read on the forward strand.
AAAATAGATGACGTCAATAGGGAACACATTTGCAGTGCTTCCTACGGAAAATCTGAAGGCCCCTTCTGGGTGTACACCCCCCCCCCCCCCCCAGCTTACACATTGAGGGCAATTTTATAAAGTGTTTTCCAAGTGTAAAGCCTTTTTGACATGCAAAATAAAGGCTCTTTATAAAATTGTGAAGGGATCTATGCCCATAAAAGTATGCACATATCCCCCCCTCTCCTTTACCCATTTGCCCTTCTCCCCTTTTTTCCTCCTTCTTTCCTTACCCCTTTTCCTACCCCACCTCATTTTCCTCCCCCTCCCTGCCCTCTCTTTCCCCTTGTTTTTCCCTCTTGTCCCCTTTCCCTCTCCTCTTCCCCTCCCCTCCTTGTTCTCTACCTTATTTTCTTCACTCTGTCTATACTGCTTTTTCACACACAATTTATTGGGCCTAATATATCTTTTAGATTTCTCCCCTTATTTTCTCCCTCGCTTCTTTTTTTTTAGTCCAAGCAAAACCAAATGTACAATTATCCGGTCAACCGTACACAGGATCGTGGCTTCTTGTGCACTAAAGTTTAGTTCCATTTGGTGCAGCCATCAAAAAGGGCTTTTTCCTATTTGGTTTATTTCTGGCTGAGTGCTAATCTTAGCATTAGCACACAGCTAGCTTCTATTTAGAAGGCACTAAGGGCTCCCGCATTATGGATGTGCTAACCAGTTAATGCGCTGGTGATGACAGCTGGTTAGTGCGTCCACACCCATTCTTTACCCGACACGCTCCTCCAAAAACGCTTTTAAAAATACATACTGCTCGTTTAGCGTGCTCAAATGGTGAAACTAATGCAGAACACTTTAGCATGTTTGTTAGGCCATTTTTGCTGCATTAGGTGCGTGTTAGAGCCTAACCAAACTTAATAAAAGGGCCCTTAAAGTCCTGGATTTCAAACACACAGACTTTGGCAAAATGGAGACGTATTTGAAGCAGGAGCTTGCAGGGGAGGAGGAGATAAAGGAATTGGAAGGGCAATGGCCTAAAATGAAAGGGGCTATATAAAAAGCAACAGATCTTTATATAAGGAAAATATGTAAAAGGAGGAAGAAAAGAAAACCTATATTGGTCTCCAAAAAGGTGACTGCAAAAATAAAGGGGGAAAAAAGAAGAGTACAGCATACAGTTAAGAGCAATGAAGAAAAAAGTAAGGATAGCAAAAGAAAAATGTGACAAAAGATGAAAAGTGAGATGACAAGATTTTTTTTTCAGGCATATTGACTAAAGGAGGAAGGCCAGATGTGCAATTACAAGACTCAAAGATACAGAGAGTCAATGTGTGGATGGAGGAGATGAAAAAGCAGAACTGCTTAACGATTACTTCTGTTTGGTATTCATGGAAGAAAACCTGGCAAATTTCTGCAGATGATTGACAAAGATACCTATGGGGATGGCACAGATACCACACGGTTCATGGAAGAAAGTGTTCATGAACAACTGGTAGAACTAAATGTGGACAAAGCCTTAGGACCAGGTGAGATACATCCCAGGATACTGGGTAAGCTTAGAGGGGTTTTGGCAGGCACTCCAAAGGATGTGTTTAATAGATCCTTGAAGACAGAAGAAGTGCCACAGGACTGAATAAAGGCTGATGTTGTTCCTCTTCACAAAAGTGTTAAAGAGAAGAGGTTGTAAAACTACAGACTAGTGAGCCTTAAACCTCAGTAGTGGGAAAGGTCATAGAGATGCTGATTAAGGAAAAGGATAGTGAACTTTCTACAAGCAAAGTGCTTTAAACAAGCAAAAAAAGTACCACTTAATCCTCACTATGAGGGAGAAACCAAGGAGAACACGGAATCAAGGCACACATTGGAAAAAGCATGACCAATCTTCATGTTATCCAGAAAAGGCAACGACAAAGAGAGTCCAAATCTCCAGAAAAGGCATACTTTTCCTTCTTACACTTCGGCAATATCACTCTCAAATATATTGAACAGAATCGGCCCGAGGACAGATCCCTGTGGCACTCCACTACTCAACTTTCTTTCTTCAGAGTGAATTCCATTTACCTCTGTCGCCTCTCAGACAACCAGTTTCTGATCTTGCTTACCAGCTCAAGTCCCATCCTCAAGCCTCTCAGTTTATGAGCCTCCTATGAGGAGCAAAGTAGGCTACATCCAATGCATGCCCTTGATCCAGGCCTTTTGCCACCCAGTCAAGGAAATTGATCAGGAATGATCTGCTTTTGGTAAAACCATGTTGGCTTGGATCTTGTAATTCATCATTTTTGTTGCTACTATGCTTGTTTGAAATTCAAGGAAGGAAGGAAGGAAGAAAGGAAGAAAGAAAGAAAGAAAGAAAGAAAGAAAGAAAGAAAGAAAGAAAGAAAGAAAGAAAGAAAGAAATCTTAGTACACAATGTTAGGTCTTTTCGCAGACACCTGCGCTCTGAGAGATCATCTAATACTATCAGCCTGAACTGAATGCTTTCACCTTGTTCTCAGAGCACTCAATAAAATCTCTGCCTGAAAAACAAGACAGGATGAACAATTAACTCAAATCCACCTCTGCCACTGACACCCCTTGTGACTTTGGGCAAGTTACTTTAACTCCAATTGCCTCAGGTACCCACTTAGATTGTAAACTCCTCAGGGTGAGGGCATATGGTACCTGTATACTTATTACCGTTGTTCAGTGCTGCATATATCCAGTAGCACTAAAAAATGAAAATTATTAACATTAAGGAATCTGTATCATAAATCTTCTACTCCCCTTTGAATTCCTCTTCATCCTTCTGGCACTGAACCAACCAAACCTATGCTGTCCTACACCTGCCCAACACAGGCTTGCAGAAGTATACACAGCAAGCAGTATCTCTGCCACTGTACATCAACCAAAATTACTACCTAAGTCATCATTATTATTTATAGTTAAAGATATTATTACAGTTTATAATTATTTAAGTTATTCTAGGTATAACTAACAGATGGTTTACTAGCACTATAAGGAAGTAGGAAAGGAGCTACAATATAAGATATAAAGTGAAACCAACCACATTAGAGCCACTCATACATTCATATTCAATCAAGGGAAGGAGCTACCGTATAATATAATAAAGTTAAATCTACCACATTACAACCAGTCATACATTCATAGGGAAATACCCAGTGTGCCTGAGTGTGGCTCGCCTTGAGCTGCTGCTGGAAGGGGTGTGAGCGGAATCCAAATAAACAAATAAATAAAATATTCACTCAAAGGAAGGAGCTACAATATAAGATCTAAAAAAAGTGAAATCTTCTACATTTGAGTCACTCGTACATTCATATTCAATCAAGGGAAGGAGCTACAACATAAGATAGTAAAGTGAAATCTACCACACTTTGAGCGGATGTGAGCAGAATCCAAATAAATAAATAAATATTCAATCAAAGGAAGGATCTACAATTTAAGACAATAAAGTGAAATCTTCCACTTTAGATTCACTCGTACATTCATATTCAGTCAAGGGAAGGAACTACAATATGAGATAGTAAAGTGAACCTTTTTCATTGTCTACTCATACGTGGGATGTTCGGTCAGGAGAGAGGGATGATGTGCTTTCGTGTGGGATGGGTTTGGGTGGGGCCAACTTTGGTCAGATGGTTAATTTGTGCAGGGGTTTGTCATCCGTGGTTTCGGGCTGGATATGCGGTCTGTATTTGTGGGTGGATGGGTGGGGATGGACTACCGGGGTCTTGGCCTGGCTAGCTGTTTTTGCCTCACATGGCACCAGCTACTATAGAGCTTGGAGGAGAGGCCAGAGAGCAGAGGTTATGTTTTTTGCCCTTCCACTCCTAACCATAGAGGTCTTCTACTGCTCTGTTATTCTAAAACACTTTGAGTGACATTGTTATTCTGGCAAAACACAAATGTCAAAACACAACATCCTGGACAAGTCAACTCTAACAATAATGTTCTGCATGAAAAATGGAAGAGAGACTCGAAGAAACTCAGCTTCATTCAATTAATGCCATGCTAAGAGCAGAACACTTCTGCTAGTTGCCATGTGAGGAAAAGGGCAGTTGGTTGGGCCAGGGCCCTGGTGGTCCATCCCCATTCGTCTGCCTGTGGGTATAGAATGCAAGTCCGGCCTGGGGCCGTGGATGGCGGACCCTTGCCTAGATTACTTGATTGGAGTTGGCCCTGTGGTCTTGCGTGGGGGTGCATTGTCCCTCTCTCCTCACTGAATGTCTCGTGTATGAGTGGATAATGAAAGAGGTTCACTTACAATGTGATCTGCTGTCTGAGTGGCATAAGGAGCTCTTCACAATCATTGGCTCTCTCTTCCACTGAAATTTGTGTCCAGTTTGTTTACTGCAAGTGCTTTTAAGTGCCAAATGTGGTTCACAAATAGAAAATAAACAGTGCAACACATATGTATTGTGAAGAATAAGGAGCTGTCCTATCCTGGGTAGGCCACTAGAGGGCGCTGTTCCCATAGAAATGGGGGAAATGCCCAGGATGAGTCACTAGAGGGAGCCAGTAGGGGAATGTCCAGGTGGAGGTTGCTAGGACCAAGGAGAGTCCTGGGCTGGAAACAGGTGTAGGTGGCTATGGGCCGGGTCATGCCTGGAATTAGGGGGAAGAGCCTAAAGGGGTGGAGAAGCTAATTAACCACCTTATACCTGCCTGTGTGGTGAAAGAAAAGAGAGAGGAGCTGGAGACCTGGTAGCTGGAGGAAGAAGATCCCCTTGAAGGTACTGGCTGAACTCAGTGGACTTTTGAAGCTCTCTGCTGAAAAGGTGGCAGCTGCACTACCTTCTGAGAAAGAAAAGTAAATGCTTTTGTTTGGCTGTTTGAACTGTGAAAGTTTGAGGAACTGCTTTAAATGTTTGAACTGAAGAAGAAATGTTTAAGTTAAAGCAGGAATAAGCCATGAAGATTATGTTAAATGGCAACTAATAAAACCTTTAGTTATAAGAAGCCTGGTGTTAGTTAACATTTGTGGAAGGTGAAGAGGAGGCAGAGAACTCCCCTGTGTTTGAGGCAGAGTCCTGGGGAATTACCTATAAGGGTGGAGCCCAACCGTGACTGTGTTTGTGAAGGAAGCTAAGCAGGGTCAGCCCTGGCCAGAGCCTGGAAGGGTGACCCACTCACAGTATGCATGTATATGATGTATCACATACCATATGTAATGAGTTTATCTTGTTGGGCAGACTGGATGGACCATAAAGGTCTTTATCTGCCATCATCTACTAGGTTACTAATATCTTCATAAGGTGGAACAACTCTTGTGGTGAGAAAGCCCGGGTATGGGTAAACAAATACCTACCAAAAGAGAAAACCCATACCAGGAAAGAGGTCCTCCCGGGGACCCAGAGATAGGACAGTATTAAAGACCCAACCTACACAACCCACTCCTAGGTTAATTGGACTGTGGCCCCATTTGAAAGGAAATCACTTACCCAGGAGGGTAAGCAGAAGAGGTACCAATTCTCTTGGAGCCATATCAGTTTATCCTGCCCCCACCCTCCCATCCCGAGAGGACAGGGGTATGTTTCACACATATACTCTTAGGTGATGGTGTCTGGTGATGATAAGAAGGAACCTGAACTCATGAGGTGACAATTAGTGAAAGTTACCAAGAACTCTCAGGAGAAGAAGAAATGGAGGTGTTGGAAGACTGGCAGACTAATGCATAAAAAAACAGAACTCAAGAAGAGCCTTTCTATTTCATTTGCATATGGATGCAGAATCTCCTGGCATAGAGGAGAAGCTTTCCTATTGAGAATAAGAGTCTATGGAGGACATGCCAGTACACATGGACAAGCCGATGCTGGAGGACCTACCACACTCTTGAGGATGGTTCACTGCTACCTTAAAGCTTTCTTACATCTCTGCACTGATGCTCTATAACATTTAAATATTTATGAAACACAGATTTTGTGTTCAAATCCAGATGGACTGCCATTGCCATTCCACGCTGATATTACCATTCATAACACAGGAGCTCTTAAGTACAGAATCTTTATATGGCGCCTGAAAAATCCTACTACTACTGCGACTTATCATTTCTATAGCACTACTAGATGAAGGCAGCGCTGGAAAGAATTTCTAAGCGTATTCTATAAGCAACATCTAGATTTAGGCATGGTATATAGAATACACTTAGTTAATATCCCAGTGACTAAAACTACATGCCTCCATTTACACCAACGAAAATGTGGCATAAATCCCAGCATGTAGATTTAGGCGCAGAGGATCATGTTCTATAACAATGCGTGTAAATTTCAGAATGCTAAAAAAAATGACAATTTCCCCACACATAACCACACCCTTTTTTGCCTGAACACATTAGCAGTTAGGTACACTGCATTACAGAATGTTCTTAGCGAGTTGTGCACATAAATTCTAATTATTGCCAATTTTGTGCTCATTATTGCTTGTTAAGTGCTGTTATCAATACTAATTAGCTTTGTTAAGCCAATTAAATTACATGCGTTGTTATAGAATCTGGATTTCGGCACAGATTTCTAGGCATGCTATATAGAATCTGGGGGTTAGTGTCTCCTAAATAGGAGGGCAGTCAGTGCTCCTGCATTAACTTTTTTGAACAGCCACACACTGCCAGAAATTCAGCAAATAGAAAAATATCTATTTTAAGGGCTGTGCTAGAAATGGGCTTAGAACGCGGGAAAGTCCTGCATTAGGGCGCACTAACTCCATTTACTAGAGCAGCTTAGTAAAAGAGCCCCATGGTTAACACTGCTGACAGAAGTGTCTCAAATGATAGCACAAATATATCACCAATATGAAAACAGAATCACCCACTACCATCAATGATTCTAGATCAATTGAAAAGAAGGCTATGATCTCTACCAAAGAGGGGTTCAAGGACCTGCTGACCATAGAAGCTGGAAGAACCAAAAAATACTAATTCCTACAAATACTACTACATTCTCCATCCAACCAGATTATAAGCAGGTGACATCTTTGCCTAACAAGAATGACTTTTTAAAGATTAGCAAACCCCCTCCACTCTTCCTAGAAGATCTTGGATGATGAACAAAGCTATATGCAGATGGATAATGCTGATTCAGAATCAACACATTGGCATCACTATTCCTTGGTTCAGTATCACTAATTAACCCTAACTAAACACACATTAAAAATATAACAGATTGAGACTACATTTTCTTTCAAATAAAAAATTAACTCTTTTATGCACAACAGATGAAATAAGCAGTGCCAAATGCCTAGAGGTCAGTAATGTCAGGGATTAGACATCCCTACAGCCCCTTCTCTCAATGGTCATTCATGAAGCCATCCTAAATTAAATAAAAATTAAAACTTGTTATGCAGTTAAAGACTTATTATACAACCTAAGCACATGCCCGAATGCATGCACAAAGGGGCATGTCCCTTAGATGCAAGCCTGTGGCAGTACACCGCAGGCGCATTGCTTAAAATTGATACAAGATGCATTTGACAATGCCTTCACTGAGGGGGCAGAGTTTACCACCTCCAAGGAAGCAGGCAAGGAAGATAATGCAAGAAAGAAAATTGTCTAAGTGCAGTAAGATTATTTGAACTGGCAGTGTTTCTTCGGTAAGTCATAGTCCACAGAGCAGCTTCGGGCAGGTGTATTGATTAAAATTGATACAGAAGGCACATAACAATGATGTCAGTGAGAAGCAGAACTTTTCATCCCTTGTGAAACAGGCAAAGGAGATAATGCAGGAAATTAAATTGCCCAAGAATAACGTGCTAAGTGCAAATAAAGATGAACTGAACTGTCAGTGTCCCCTCAGCAAGTCAGTTTAATTGGGACTAGTTTGTACTGATCTTAAACGGACTTACTACCAAAGGTTCCAATCTGTGGTGACATCTGAGCATGCAGTCACTCATCTGAACTGTCCACTTATTCCAATGACTGCTCAACCAATACCTACATTCTACCTTCATCATCAGTCCAACACGTGCTTATGTGTATCTCCTTCACTGCAGAATTATTTTGTAAATTTAACAGCACTATAGAAGGTGAGGATGGAAGTTGTACATATGCATAAAATAAATATTCTAATATAAAAAGACCTTATTTATCCGCTATGTGCTTTTAACCCTGTAACTCATGTACACAGAGTTCAATTGATTATTGCTGATCAAACCATCAACTCAGCTACAACAGTGTAGGCCAGCCTGGTGGATCAGTGGCAGAACTGTGCATCCTAATATACAGGGTCCCCATTCAATTACCAGATCAGGTCTTCCACATTGAGGGTTAGTTGGGGCTACAAAGGCAATGCTTGGAGGCCAATAGGGAAGAGACTTGCTAGCTGGATTTAGAGCCATGATACATGATTCTGAAAGGAGCGCTAGTGTATCACTTCAGGCCTTCAACTGCAATGACAACAGAAACATTAAAGGGCCTTGTTTACTAAGGTGTGCTGTTTTTAGCACGTACTCTAAAATTAGTGCGTGCTAAATGCTGGAGTCACCCATATGTTTCTATGAATGACTTTAGCATTTAGTGTGTGCTATTTTTTTGCTTGTTACATTTGTACCCTGCGCTTTCCCACTCATGGCAGGCTCAATGCGGCTTACATGGGGCAATGGAGGGTTAAGTGACTTGCCCAGAGTCACAAGGAGCTGCCTGTGCCTGAAGTGGGAATTGAACTCAGTTCCTCAGGACCATAGTCTACCACCCTAACCACTAGGCCACTCCTCCATTCATTAGTGCACACTAAAAACGCTAGAATGCCCTTAGTGCTGCATAGTAAACAGGGCCCTAAGAGTCTTATTGGGAGAAAGGCAAAATAAAAATAAACCAAATAAATTATAGAAAAATCTAGCTCTGGTGAAGCTGTTTCAGACTGAGCTACTGCATTTAATGAAGGAGTACATTTTTAAAATCACATCAGCTGAGGCTGCAACATCAAAGAGAATCCTGTCTGCCCTCTGATGTTTCCATCTTTCTCATGCAAATACTATAGTGTTTATCTCCATGATAGAAAAGCTAATCTACACTGAGTTTCCAGTCATCATGGCAGTCAAGTACTTCTCAGTCTTAAAGCACTGAAGAGAAAGGCACTGCATTAAACTAAATTTAAAAAAAAAATCAACATTACAATTTAACAAATCCCATATCTCCTGTTCAAAGATGCCAAGAGCAGGTCTCCTAAATCAAATACATCTGGAATCAACCTTCTCACATCATCTCCTTGTTTCTTCAGATGGTCTAATTTGCATCCTAATATTAGTAGCTGCTGTCACCAAAGTTCTTTGTAAGGAACAGAGATTATTTCACCCTCCCTTCACTGAATATAACCTATGACCAAAAACGTAAAGAAATGCACGTCACGGACTAAGGATATGTTGATCCTGTTCTAGTTAACTGTACTAGTCTTTCTTGCTCTTTTTCTTGCCTGAGATTTGTACGAGGTCTGTTCCCCATTGCTCTCTGATTGTGTATTCTACAATTTTGGGAACATCCTCTATGCAGTTGTTGTTAACTGTTCTTTGGCTTAATAAAGATACTTAAAAAAAATGCACATCACATTTCACAACTAAAAGAAGATACATTCAAATAAATACTGTTCACTAGTGCAGCAACACAAAATACAGAGCATATTTAAGAAACAATGTACAATTTTATGGAACAAAATGAAGGAAATGTATAACTTTGAAAAAATAGTATTCATAAAACCAACAGGACCTTGAACAAATCAAGTCTACAAGGTAATGAAATTGTTGTGTTTTATTTGCCCCTCTAGGAGACATTGTAGCAATTACAGTATTGTTAAGAACTGCAAGATGGGAGGTAGGTCAGAAGGGAAAGAATTAATATAACACCAACTGTGTGTCAGAGATGATAATACCACCACATCTCCCTCTGACATTAATAGATACTTGCTACCCACAAATGAAGTTCAGTTCATAAGCTCTTTATATTTTGCAGCCAGCAAATACCCTGAATTAAACACATAGAGGCATATTTTCAAAGCACTTTGGGAGGCTAAGTTCCATAGGTTTCTATGGAACTTTGGGAGGCTAAGTGCTTTGAAAATGAGCTTGATAGTGACATTCACTGGCCAAGATGGAAATTAAGTAAAATTTCCAAAGAATTTTAGTAATAATTTTCATTTAAACAACGACTTTCATTCACAATGATCTGCTATATGCTATAAAGGCTACCAATTTTTGTGCCAAATCTGACTCTAAAGCATCCAAAAACAGCTTTGTTGTTACTGTTGCCTAAGGAGAACAAAAATGGTGGGAAACCAGCCTATTTAAATGCTTGTGCCAGTGAGTGCAATTGATGTCAAACACTCTGCACTGTGACTGTGCCGGATGTTATTTGAGATGAAAGGTTTAGCTCCAATTACAATCCTAGATCAAAGTAAATGTTTTTTTTTTTTCTATAAGCCTACATCCCTGGCACTTATTTTGTAATACAGAAATTTAATTTAATGCAAAATGGAGGTAAGGCTAGCAAGGCTAACAATTTAAGGGGCCTTTTTACTAAAGGACAGTAGGGCTACCACGTGGGTAGTGCTCAGGAAAACAGCACTACCGCCGGGTGTGCCCAGGAGCACAGCAGCAGTTTTGTGTTCACCGCGCCATATGCTGAGTCCAGAAAATAAGTTTTATTTTCTAGCGTGGAGAGCATGCCCAGTGGTAATGGGCAGCGCATGGCCATTGCCACTCACTGCTTAACGCGCGAGTAGCGTGTGAGCCCTTATTGCCTACTAAATAGGAGGCAGTAAGGGCTCAGGCAGTAAATGGCCGCATGCCATTTACTGCCTGCATTGAAAACAAGGGTTTTTACGGCTGCAGTAAAAAATGGCCAGAGCGTGCAGGAAATCCACATGCTAAAACTACCACCAGCTTCTTGTTAGCGTGGCTTGGTAAAAGAACCCTTAAGTTTCCTGCCAGCCACTTTTTAGCGTGGATTAGTAAAAGGACCCCTAAGTCCCCTTTGAGTTTGACAGCCAGATATCTTAAAACAATACACACCTTGAGGTTCTCTTTTTAGTCTGATAGCCGTCAGCCTTCCATTTGCCCTTCAATAATAATTTTTTATTTTTTTTAAATAGTTTTTAATTAAGATTTTAAAACTTAAAAAGGATGATTTTGTATGTGTTGTCAGCCCTCTTTTCTAAGGCAATCTGACCAAACATGAGCCTTAGCATTCACCCAGCTAAGCTCTGGGCCAGTTACTTCTGGGTAAAATTTGACTTAGAAATGTGTTTTTCTACTGTATAATGATATTGAGCTACCGCAGATTACTTACTCCCATGGTAAATTAAGGTGTGGTAAAAGCCCAACCTTTACTACATCTTAATAAGCCCCTCGGGTGTGGAGTGTCTCAGGGTTCTATACTTTCTCTCGTTTTATTCAATCTTTCCCTCAGCCCACTAGGTACTCAAATTCCAAATTTTTAAATTTTGACCTATTTCTATGCAGACAAGTTCTCTTATTGCATTACGCAGACCCTGATGCTCCATCTATTTCTTTTTTGCAGGCCTGCCTGAATTCAGTTGCTCTTTGGCTTTCCACTAACCGTCTTGTTCTTAACACAGATAAGACAATTACTTGCTGGATTACAAGATGTCCCTCAAGGCCTTCATATGTTCTCCACTTTAAAGGGACCATATAGAATAGGTGTGAGGATTAAATCAATCAGTAATCTTCATATCATCCCAAACACTAAAGAATTAGATCATTTATAGTATTTTCACAGTGTATCAATTATTAACTCCTTCATGTTTAAATACGGGGGGATCTTCAGAATTTATAGCAGCAAAAAAACATCTAAAAAACTTTTCAGTTATACCGATGGAGCTGTTCACCTCGTCATAGATCAACCCGTTTTCTCCTAGTTTCTTATTTATTTATATTTATTTATTTATAAATATAAATAAATAAGAAACTAGGAGAAAACGGGTTGATCTATGACGAGGTGAACAGCTCCATCAGTATAACTGAAAAGTTTTTTAGATGGTTTTTTGCTGCTATAAATTCTGAAGATCCCCGCGTATTTAAACATGAAGGAGTTAATAATGGATACACTGTGAAAATACTATAAATGATTTAATTCTTTAGTGTTTGGGATGATATGAAGATTACTGATTCATATGTTCTCCAGCATATAGGTACTTCAATTTCCTCAGCAGAATATTTTCAATATCTACGAGTCACTTTGGACTGCCAACTGTCTTTTATTCCTCAAGTCTCTTTCGTTCTTACGTCGGGGGGTTTTTTTTTTCAACTTTAAGAAAACTTAGATCTGTCAGACGAATTTTCTCCCATGACCCTTTCCATGCTCTCTTCTTATCAATGGCTACACCTAAACTTGATTATTGCAACATAGTCTATTCTGGCTGCCTTGAAACTATCCTAAAGAACTTACAAACTCATATGTCTTCTGTGTGATGTTACTAAATCAGAACATGTGTCTCCTCTCCTTAAAGACCACCACTTGCTTCCCATTTCCTTGAAATACAATACAAAATGTTATTATTAACCTTCAAGGCCTTACCATTCAGCTCCCCATCTTATCTTAACAATCTTTTCATTATTTATTCCCCCACATGAATAATATACTCCCTGAATGACAACCGCTTGGTCCTCCCGGGACCAAGATTTGATCAACACGAATTAACTTGGCATTATCCCCCAGATTCTATATAGAACCACTGAAATTGCGTGTGCAAATCTTGGTGTATTCTGTATTAGTGCATGCAATTTAATTAGTTAACAAGCCAAACCGCTGATAATTAATACTTAAACGGCAATTTTGTTTTGTAAAATCTCATTTGTACATAGTTTCCCAACAGTGTCAGGCTCAATGTGGCTTACAATGCAGCACAGAGGCAGACGCCAATGCAGTAAAATGAAGCTAATACAGCAGAAAACCTACAAGAGATACTGGGGAAGAGTAGGAATGGACGGAAGGAGAAGGGAAACTTTGAGGGAAGAGGGAAGGGGGATGTGTCCAAATGTCTCTAGATCGATGCGCTTCCAGCAGTGGAGACACAAGAAGAGGCCGTGGGATAAGCACTTCCAAATAACATGGTCTTCAGAGATTTCCTGAAAGTTAGATGATCTGTGTTGGTTTTTATGGTCCTCTGCAAAGAATTCCAAAGCTGAGTGCTAATGAAAGAGAAGGAGGTAGCATGCGTGGACTTGTACTTGATGCCGTTGCAGTTTGGATAATGAAGGGTAAGATATGAACGGGACAGTCTGAATGTATTCCGAAGCGGTAGGATGATGAGATCTATCATATAGCCAGGTACTTCACCATATAGGATTTTGTGAACTAGAGAGCAGAGTTTAAAGGTGATACGATCCTTGATAGGAAGCCAATGTAGTTTCTTTCGGAGGGGCGTGGCACTCTCAAACTTGGACTTTCCACAAACCAATCTGGCCGCTGTATTTTGAGCTGTCTGCAGTTTCTTAATTAGTTGCTGTTTACATCCAGCATATACTCCGTTACAGTAATCCAGATGGCATAGTACGACGGACTGTATGAGGTTGCGAAAGACCTCTCGAGGGAAAAATGGTTTTATTCTTTTTAGTTTCCACAGCGAGAAGAACATCTTCTTTGTGGTGGCATTAACGTGTTGTTCAAGTGAAAGTGAGCGGTCAAGGGTGACTCCTAAAATTTTGAGGCTATCTAGTATGGGAAGGTTTAAGGTGGGGGTGATTAATGTGAGAGATCTGTACTTGTTGTGCTGAGATGATAATAGTAGGCAGTGTGTATAGAAACTCTTATTAATAAAATCAATAACACAGGCTGATTGCCAACATACACAGTAACAAAAACATTCAAACCACCCCCCTTCCAAAGAGAACAGGCCATGTGTCTGCCAAAGAAGAATGGGTGAAACTAGGAGATGTCATGCCAATGGCGATAAGGCCCCCATATTGCATGAAAGCGGACCATATGGTCCTGTTTCAGAACGGTCAGTTTAGACATCAAATATAAATGGTCCAGCTTAAGTAACAGATGTTCTCGGCCTGGCGGGTCCACCTGTTGCCATGCAGATGCCAAGCATAGCTGGGCCACAGACACCACAAAGGTCATCAATTGATGAGACTCCTCCAATAATGAACAAAGATTACCATTTAATAAAAAAGCATACATGGTAGGCGGAACAGCTACTGTCAGCAGGGCATGAAATAATTAAGAAACCATAAGCCCCAAACTTAGGACAGGACCACCAAATGTGTTCAAATGTGCCCTCCTCTTGACAACCCCGCCAGCAGTAGCCCAAGCCAACACCAAAGATCCTCTTAAACCTGGGTGTAGTATCATTAAAAAAGCATCTTGAACCCATGATCCGCATAGTTAGAGGCAATCGATATTAGCAATAGCTGGGCATAGGTTTTCTGCCACTGTTATTGGGTCAGCGACTTCTCCAGGAGAGACTCCCGGCGCCGTTCATGTCTTCAAAAGGACGACTGTATAAAAGAGCTTTGTACAAGTGTGTAATGAGTCCAGTGGCAACACCCATGTGAAAAAATTTCAGTAAGGACTGGTCTCCCCTCCCCCAATCTGTAGTAACCTGTCTATGTGCAAAATCTCTCAACTGACAGTATGAAAAATAGTCTGTAGCCCAAAAACCAAATGCATCCTGCAAGGCCTCAAAGGAAATCAAGGAACCTTGCAGATACAATTGACCCAATACATTTAAACCATTATCCTCCTACCTATGATATACAGAAGTAACAGAGGAAGGCGCAAACCCTGGAGCCAGCTTTAAAAGTGATGGGAAAAAAGAGAGGAGCAGACAGCTTCCCACAATACCAAGGTACAGGATGCCCCATATGGCGTAGTCTTCACCCAAGACTTCAACTGGGTCAGAGGCACCCAAGGCACATAATGCAAAGAAAGATCGCCAAAGAAACTCTGCTCCACCTGCACCCACCACTCATGCAGGAAAGCTGCTCAGTCAAAAAGAGCCCGGTAGTATAGAAAAAAATCAGTCGCATCCCTATCACTTCCTTTCTAATGCACATACATAGGTGCACAATGCGCTCTCGAGGGCTTGCGCTTCCAGATATAAGTAAAAACTTTCCACTGTAATTTCACCAAAGCTGCTCCAGGATGGGCAAGGAAAGACAAATAAACAAGTACAAAAAGCAAGGTAACACAGACATCTTAACCACACGAACCCAACCTGCCCAAGAATTTTGCAACTCCTCCTAATGATCCAAATCCTCCACCATCTTTCTAAGAAGAGGGGGGTAATTCAGAGAAAACAGCTGCATCAAATCTGTGGGGATATGAACCCCTAGATATAGGATACTCAAGGAAGCCCATCAAAATGGAAAACTGGACCTCAGTATTATCTCTAACGGGGTTGACATGGTAATATTCAACATTTCTGAATTAGCAACATTCAAAGTAAAGCCAGACAACATGCCATAGCACTGTAAATGACTTAAAACCACCTGTAAAGAACTCTGTGGGTCAGTGAGAGTGAAGAGGATATCATCAGCGTACAATAAAATCTTATGCTCTTGATCCCCCACCAAAATGCCCCTAACCTCTTTACTTGCCCAAATAACATTAACTGGTTTTAATTAGAATTTACATGTACAACTTGTTAGGCGTATTCTATAAAGTGGTGCACATAAATTCTAAGATGCACAGTCAAAAAGGGGGTATGGCCATGGGCGTTAAATGGGCAGATTGTGGGTGTTATAGAATACCAGTGCACTGTGCCTAACTTTGCCACCGGCATTTACACCAGGTTTTACTTGGCGTAAATTCCCACGACTAGGTTTTAGGTACTTGTAAGGACTCTAGGTGTATTCTATAAGACGCAGTTTATAGAATATGCTTAGGCGGAAATTTTTTCAGCATTGATTTTTCAGGCACCATATACAGAATCGGGTTCTATGTCTTTTTCTTTACCGCCCCATTTTTATGGAACAATCTTCCAGTTGAAATTCACAGCGAATTATCTTTAGCTTGGTTCAAAACCACTATCAAGACCAGCCTATTCCACCAGGAATTCAATGATTGATACGCTGTTATTTTATTTTTCCTCCTAAGTCTGTTGGTTACATTCCTCCTGTTTCCTTCTGATCCTTTTCTCATCTCCCTTTCCCTCTTTCTCTATTACCCTTCCTCTACAAATTTTTCCCTGGTTGCCGACTGAATGGTCCCCCTCTTTCCTATCACAATTTGCATTTCCTTTTCTCTTTTTAGGGGCCCTTTTACTAAGCCACAGTAGGTTCTATGCGCATGCAGTGTGAGTCAAAATGAAACTACTGTAAGCCAGCATGCCCTCCTGGTGGTAACTTCAGATTTGGCACACACCCATAATGCCTGGATGAATTATTTATTTATTTCCTCCTATGAGTGCCGGTTCTGGCAGTAATCGGCAATTGGCGAGCGCTAACCAGTCACCGCACGTGTAGCGTGTGAGCATTTACCACTAGATCAATGGGTGGCATTAAGGGCTCAGGCTGGTTTTGGGCACATGCTGATTTTATTTTTTACGGCAGGCCTTTTTTCTGTCCCATTAAAAAATCCATTTTTTGTAGATGCGGTAAAAACTGGCCCAGCGCACGCCCAATACACATGCCTACACTACCGAAGGCCACTTTTTACTGTGGCTTAGTAAAAAGACCCCTTAGTTTGTTAAACCACCTTGTTCTGTATGACAGGTTAGGCAGTATAGTAAACTCAAATAAAGAATAAAGAATAATTACCCCCCTTGAATTGCTAAAAGGCCTGACTGAAAAATGTCCATCTGAAATGTGGTTATAAACATGCAGTGTGCATACTTAGCTGTTGGAAATGTAGTTGTTGCTGAAGGTATGTTTAGGTTAAGGAAGAAAGCGGCATGCAAGCATTCAATTTTCAAATGCATATGTGTATTTTATACCCTCTCCTCATCCTGCAGGAGCAAAGTGCGTAAATAATTTTAACATACTTTACACTTGTTAATTTTCAATAAAAAAGACAAGGCTAGTTTCTCTTTGAAATGGTGCAGAAAATTTACGACCAAATGGGCTATTTAAGAACTGCCCTCTGTATAAACAATTTCTAATCCCAATCCCAATGGATGTGAAACAGGGCCAATGAATGACCAGATATTTCAGCACTAAGAAATATTATTAAAGAAGGAAAAACCATCATTGTAGAAACTGTAATACAAATAAGCCTGATTTATTGCATCTGTACTATGAAATAGCCCACAGAGCTACTCAAATGTTAAGACTGGTGAGGAGAGACTGGATGGCTTAATGAACTGACAGAGAGAAAGTCTTTTGTACTCAGGTCAAAAGTTCAAATCTGGTCAAATCAGATATACAGAGATCAATGGTCACTATTAACTAAAAAACCATTTAGCCTCCTTAATATATAGAGTAGCTCTGGTTTGGTTCCTAAAAGATAGATGTCCACAGCTTTATAAATCATTATCTTAATAAGCACTAACTGGTATCACCAAGGCAATGGCACTGTGAAGACTGCATCCATGGAGTTTGAGTAGTTTCATACAGCGCCTGAAATCCTCTCAAAAGAATAGTTACATGAGAACATAAGGATAGCCAAACTGGTCCATCTAACCCAGTATCCTGCTTCCAACAGTGGGCAATCCAGATCACAAGTAACCTACCAGAATCCCAAATAGTAGCAAGGTTCATGCTATTGATCACAGACCAAGCAATGGCTTCCCCATGTCTTTCTCAATAGCAGGAATTGGTCCAAACCCAGATGCGCTAACTGCTGTTACCACATCCTCCGGTTATAAGTTCCAGAGATTAACTATCTGTTCAGTGAAAAAATATTTCCTCCTCTTTGTTATAAACGTATTTCTGTATAACTTCATTGAGTGCCCCTAGACTTTGCACTTTTTGAAAGAGTGAAAAATCGATTCACTTCTACTCGTTTTACACCACTCAGGATTTTGTAGACGCCAATCATATCTCCCCTTATCTGTCTCTTTTCAAAGCTGAAGAGACCTAACCTGTTTTGCCTTTCCTCACATGAGAAGCGTTTCATCCTCTTTATCATTTTGGTTGCTCTTCTTTGAACCTTTTCTAATTCCGCTATATCTTTTTTGAGATACAGCAACAAGAACTGAAAGCAATACTCAAGTTGAGGTCACACCATGGAATGATACAGAGGCATTATAGTATTCTTGGTCTTACTTACCATCCCTTTCCTAATAATGCCTAGCATCCTGTTTGTTTTATTGGCTGCTGCCACACACTGAGGAGAAGATTCCAGCATATTGTCTAAATGAAGAGGTAGATATATAAGACATCTCAGAGACCTGGCAGAAGGAGGACAATCAATGGAACACTGTGTTACCAGGGTATAAATTATATCACAATGTTAAGATGGATCAAATTAGAGGGAGGGGGGGTTGTGCTGTATGTTAAGGAGGGAATTGAGTTAAACAAAATAAAAATTCTGCATGAAACAGACAGCAAAGTGGAATCTTTATGGATAGTAATTCCATGTGTGACGGGAAAGAATATACATGTAGGGCTATTCTCCAGTCCGCCAGGCCAGAACGATCAGACACATGAAGATATATTAACAGAAATTAGAAAAGATAGCAAATTTGACAACAGTATAATAATGGGTGATTTCAATTATCTCAACATTGACTGGTTAAATGCCACATCAGGGAGTGCTAGGGAGGTAAAATTCCTAGACGTAATAAATGACTGCTTCTTGGAGCAAGTGGTACAGGAACCAAAAAGAGGGGAAGCTATTTTAGATCTCATCTTTTGTGGAATGCAGGACTTAGTACAAGAGATAACGGTGTTGCATCCGCTGGGAAACAGTGATCATAACATGATCAAATTTCACTTAACTGGAGTGCAGTCACAAAAGATATCTACTGTAGAAGCATTTAATTTTTGAAAAGGGTAACAATGATAAAATGAGGGAAATGGTTTAAAAAAACTTCTGAAATGCTCACCTGCAAAGGTTAGGACTTTAAATCAGGCATCGACATTGTTTAAAAATTAATACTAAGGAACAATAGGTGTAATACTTGCCAATACGATGATCAAAACTTAAAATAGCAAGTAACCAATTATTTAATTCCACTGAGTATTATCTTAAAACAAGAGGAAAAGACTTCAGATGCTCAGTTACTAGTGCAAATATATTCACAATTTCACTGAGGAGCTTCTTCACAAGTCTAAAAAAACCTCCTATTGAATTTTATTTTAGTCCTTTCTTCATATTTTAATTTAGTTCATTCTTTACTTTTTTTTATTCCTTTTTAAATATTGCATTTTCACATGATTCAAAGAACAGTCATAAATATGGAAGACCACTTTATCTGACAAAAAGATGTATTCAGATATGCTCAACAGAGCGTTGCTGTTTCACAAACAAGCTTCATCAGGAGCAACAACAGTGGACTCCTTTAAACATCCTTCATGGAGAAAAGCAGCTGTCGCAATCTTATCTTGTACCCTCACTGCTTTCTAAAACAGAGAAAAATGAACTCAGTGACTTTTAATTTCAATGACTTCGTTCTATTGAATGGTACTTATGCAGTTGAACCACAGACCAGGAATTAATTCCAGGATGAGTATTAACTTTTGTTAGTGTCATCCAAGTTAAGATCGCTAATCAATTAGAGAGAATACAGCTCTTTATTGATGTCTGATTGGTTCCCTCTCTGATTACATCCTATATATATTGTAATCAATAAAAATAAAACATGGAAAATAAAATAAGATGATACCTTTTTTATTGGACATAACTTAATACATTTCTTGATTAGCTTTCGAAGGTTGCCCTTCTTCGTCAGATCGGAAATAAGCAAATGTTGGTAGATGACAGTATATATAAGTGAAACATCAAAGCATTTCAGTGACTGCTTTGTCACCCTCCTATCTCCATTCATATCTCCATGTCCCTCATCCACCCAACTCTTCCTGTCTCTCACCTATCCACCCCCATCCTGTTAGACTGTCACTGAAATGCTTTGATGTTTCACTTATATATACTCAGAAAAAGGGTGCTCTACTTCAGTCCATTTCCAACATACCTTTATCATAGCTTACTGAGTTCAAAACCACAGTATTTATCTATATAGATATTTTTTATATAGATATTTTTGTAAATGGATCTCTCAGATCAGCGCACCTTCCCCTAATAAGGCTAAATGAGCCTAGCATATGTCTAAAAGGGGCGTAGCGCAATCTTCATCGATCCTTACATATTTTTTTATATATATCTTTTTTTCTTTTTAAATCATTTATCTCTATTTTCAGTTAATGTATCCAAAAGTTTCACTAGGTTAAACAATATATTCAAGTACTTAGCTTATCCGATTTTCCCATATCCGGTATTCACTTATTTTTATTTTCAAAGACTGGAGACCAGATGTCACACCGACACAGATCCATGTTTCGCGTTATAAAATGCACGCTATTGTCAAACTGTTGGAGATGACTAGGGATGACTTCCCTATGAGGAAAGGCTAAAGTGGCTAGGGCTCTTCAGCGTAGAGAAAAGACGGGAGAAGATATGATAGAGGTTTATAAAATAATGAGTGAAGTGGAACGGGTAGACGTGAATCACTTGTTTACTCTTTCCAAAAATACTAGGACTAGGGGGCATGCAATGAAGCTACAAAATAGTAATTTTAAAACAAATTGGGGAAAACACTTCTTCACTCAACGTGTGGATGAATGCAGGGGAGAGAGCATAATGCAGGGGAGGGAGGGGACCCTGAAACTCGGAGGGAGGCAGGGAGGGAGGGAGGGAGGGAGGCAGGGAGGGGACGACCCTGGAACTTGGAGGGAGGGAGGGGGACAACAACCCTGGAACTTTGAGGGAGGGAGGGAGGGGGGGACGACCCTGGAACTCGGAGGGCGGGAGGGAGGGGGGACCCTGGAACTGGGGGGGGGGGGCCCTGGCACACACTCTTATGCTCACACACACTCTCTCTCTCACAGACACACTCGCTCCCAGTCTCACTCTCTCTGTCACACACACACTCGTACATTCACTCTCTCTCTCTCTCTCTCTCTCTCTCTCTCTCTCTCCCTCCCTCCCTACCCTCTTGTTCAGCATTCAGCTTGTGCAGCAACATGTCCCTCTTTCCCCCTCTGCCCAGAAATATCTTCCTTCTCTCACTCTCTGCCCAGCATCCTCCTCTCTCTCTTTCAAACTCTGTCTAACATCAGCATCTCTCTCCTTCCTCTACCCCATGTCAGGCAGCAACCCCATTTTTCTACCACCACCACCTTTTGCCCAATATTTTCCTCCTTTCTCCCTTCTTGATTCTCACATTGAGAAATTTGTGAAGCATAATAATGAAAATCACCTGAAGGGATTATTATACGCATCTCATTTGTAGTCTTATAGATTTTTGTTGTTAATTACAGCTGTCATTTTTAATGCACAACACCCACTGTTAGTGACATCAGTCATGATAAAAGAAAATATTGTATTATTTTGGACATTTTAAAATGCGTAATCATTCTTAATAAAAGCTCAATGTCATTTCCAGTTGACTGCTATTAATTCCCTCTTCATAACCAGCTGGGGGTATTAATGAAAAGTGACAGTCCAGTGGTAAAAGATGGAAAGAAACTGGAACCACTCAGAGAACACAAGAAATAACTACTACTCAAAGCAACATAGAACATGACTAAGCAGGACAATTTTACCAGCATCTACTTGAGTTACATCATAATTCCCTGTTAAAGGTCTTTAAGGCTTCTCAACGCTTGACAAAGCTACTGCTCTAGCATGGAAATGAGTTGTACGTCTTGCAAAAAGGGGACGAGGACTGTCATTTATTCCTTGGAAACTGAAGACTCAAAAGACACTAGATATTTCATGACACTAGTGATTATCTTCAACAAATGTACAGAACTCATTCAAGCTTTAGATCTGCAAATTATATGCTATTATTTTCTTTGCTATAAACCTCATTCACGACCTGACTTCTCTCAAAAGGATATGGAGGGCAGCAAGAGTACTTCAGCTAATTTTTTCCTTATCCTAAAGGAACAATACATGCCTTGGGGCAGGTGCAAAAGCCAACGTTTGCAGAAAAGATTCAAAGAAAAGTAAGAGGACAAGTTACAAAGAGGAATGGTGGTTTGACTCCTGAGGAAGCGGTAAGTGAAACAGAGGCACTTTGTAGAGCAAAACGCAACAAACCATACCTTACTAAGATAAGTTTCCTCAATTTGTTATGTTCCTGATAAATAATAAAAGTTAATATAGAAAGAAAGAAAAGGAAAAAAAGAATGAAATAAAAAAATTACCAAATCTTAAACAACAATGGGAGGTTTTTAAGACTAATGAGGAAGCTCAGCCAGCGTTTATATTGCAAATTATACCATTTAGAGCTGAGCATCTGAAGTGTTTTCCTCCATCAATAATATAGATTAGTCATATAGGGGACTGGTCTACTTGCTTGATAAAGCCAGGCAGCATCCCCTAACTTTTCTCATTAGTAATTTGGAGCTGAGTAATAGATTTAATCATTCATTCAACATTAAGCAAATTTCTAATGCAACCAAATTTTTTTCCAGTAATCAAAGTATTTATAATAGCCACAACTGTTATTGAATTAATCTCAATATAAATAATTCAAAACAATACCAAATAAACACACAAACCACCCACACATTCATTCACGCCCTTAATATTATACTCCTAAATAATCTACTAAAAATTGTATCAAAAATCATTACACAGAAGTCTTTTGAAGGTACAAAAAGTAAAGTAAACAAGAAAAATAACCCCACTAAAGTCCTCCAAAAAGTCTAGGAAGAGTAGAAAGGTACATAGTTTGAAGTCAGAAAATCAGCAGTCCAAAGGTTCTCAAAGTCTTGCCATTCCAAACAAAGATGCGGCAACAAGTGGCCTCACTGCGGCCTTACGTGGATCTTTCCCGTGCACTAAGGCTATTTCTACTGCACCAGTTAAATGGCCGAAGTTCCTATTTTTTGTATTAATGGCCATGTGCTAATTTTATCATTAGCGCGAGGCCATCAAAATGATTCACGCATGAGCCCTACCACCACCTACTCTCAATGCGTTAAGGGCTTTACACACTAATCCTGTGCTAATCAGTTAATGCATGCTAGTGTAGCTATGCTGATTAGTGCAGATATGCAACTCCCCTCCTCGTGGAAAATAAACATTTAGGGAGTCTTTTATGAAGCAGTGGTAAGCCCAACGAGGACTTACCAATCTGGAACTACCACCAGGCAGCAGCCTGGTAGTAATTCCCACCCCTAGCGCCGTTTACCCAGCTGTAATCAGGCAGTGCCGCATGGTTCACTTGCCGCACAGCCATTTCTTTAAAAAAACAAAAAGACAGCCTTTTACCAGCTGCGGTAAAAGGCAGCGCATGTCAAAAACACTTATTGATCGCAACTTGGTAAAAGAACCCCTTGTTTTTTAGTACACAGTTTACACATGCACAATGAGGGGCATAATCGAATGGGGCACCCAAGTTTTTCTGAGGGCATCCTCGAAGGAAGTCCCGCGAAGGGGCGGGGAAACCTGTATTATCGAAACAAGTTAGAATTTCATGACACAAAAAAGCACTCACTCTAGTTGTTGGGGCTTCAGCTCTGATCAGGAGTGAACATAGATTTTTGCAATTATAAAAAGCAAAGGAGAGTAACCTTCACAGGGCAGCGATGACAACCCTAACCACCTTCCCAGGCAGACTAGACAGATCATTTCAGTCTTTATCTGTTGTTATCAACCATATTAATTGAACCCTGGAACAGCAATTAAAAATCTGATATAGGGGTCATTTTATAAAGTATTTTTTTCCTGCAGAAAAGGGCCTTTATAGCATTGTATAGCTGTATATACACGTATATAAGTGCACATACCAATAAGATTGTGCATGCTAACTTATATGCACACCATGTGCAGGTGTCCCTGGGGCTTGCAGTTTTGGTGGCATGGGGCAGAATATATGTATGCATGCATTTAAAACATTTATAAAACTGCCCACCCACTAATGTGTACAGCACAAGCCATAATCATAAGATGCATGCATGGATATTATAAAACACACATAGGGCAATTCTGTAACAGGGCAGCTGGCAGGTGCCTTCCTTTCCTTTATAGAATATCAGCCTGCTTTTGTTAACAGGGTGCTACAGCTCATGGTAGCATTCTGCATCCCCCCCCCCCCCCGAGTTACCTGTTGACATGGAAACTAGAGTACATTAACTGCAAAGCTGCTCCATAAAGTGTTAACAGCTAACTCGGTCTGGTAAATAGAGAACCTACTATTTGTAAAATTTGTTCACCTCTCAGTGACTGACAACTTATTGTAATACAGAACTGATGACAGTTATACCACTGAAAGAAAATACCAACAATGACCTGCAATTCCAGTTAATGATAATTCAATTTTTATACTTATATACTGCTTTTCTCATCAAAAGGTATCTTAAAGCATTTAGAATAAAATACACTGATAAACCTTGACATACACAACAGCAATACAAACTCCCTGAAACAAGCCTAATTCCTACACAGCAACACCTCTTTCTGTTTAACAGAAGTCCTTTAATCATTATAGCTAAATTATGTGTTTTGGAACATCGTCATCCCCAATTTGGATTAATTCTATAATTGGGTGCCCTAAATCTGCACGGTAAGAGTTTATTCTATCATGGAACCCAGGCACCTAGATGCCATTAAAGAATACAAGGGTAATCCAGTATCGACACGCCAAACATCTAGGTACCTGCACTTATGCCAGCCAAGAGCTGGTTTAAGGGAAAACACCTAAATGCGGCAGCAATGCACAAAACTTAAAGTTACGCTTATAAGTGGGAGCACTACCTATGTCCCGTCCATGTGTTTACCCTTTGGAAATATGCACTACCTATCTTGCATAAAATAGTGCATATGTGGAATACTGGCATATATGTGTGTATATGCTACTATTCTAAACATTTATGCTTAAATATTAGCGCCTAGTTTATACAATCTCGCTTTTTGTGTCTTCTTTAAAGCACCTGTGATAGCTAGGTTCCACAAATTAACAAAATGCCCATTTTTTCGTTATACTAAGGGGCTCAGCCTCAGATGTTATACTCAGGTCCATTAGAGCAGTATGCAGATCCCTGGAATAGTCTAGTGTTCGGGTCTCACAAGGTCTGCTGGTTTGGCTGACGGGGATACCCAAGTCCCAGTAGTTTTCCTGCAGCGATATTTGCCGTCACACTGCTTTCCTGTGCACATGTTTATTTTTAGTGAAATTGAGCATGCGCGCTGGGACAGGAAAGCAGAGCAGGCAGCACGGCTGTGAATATCATCACAGTGCACTGCAGACAGGTGGACTCAGGCTCCTACCTCCCTCTACCTGTTACACTTGTGGTAGAAACTGTGAGCCCTCCAAAACTCACCAAAAACCCACTGTACCCACATATAGTAGCCCCTTCCCCCATAAGGGCTACTGTAGTGATACAAAGTTAGGTGTGATGGGGTTTAGGGGGCTCAGCAGCCAAGATAAGGGAGAATGGTGAGATGTGTACCTGGAAGCATTTATTTGAAGTCCACCACAGGGCCCCGTAGTGTGCCCCACTGCTCTCCTGGGATGTCTGTGTGGCCAGTCTACTAAAAATGCTGGCTCTTCCTACATCCCAATGGCTTGAGTTTGTGTGTTTTTCACTTGGACTTTTTTTTTTTTTCCGAAAATGGACTAAAAAAAAAGATAAATGCATACAGCACAAAAATATCTAGGAAATAGCTATTTTTGAAAAATAAAGATAGACATTTTCTGTTTTGAAAATGGCTATATTAACCCCTTGAATTTTAGACGTCTTATCAAAAATGCCCCTCCACATCTTCTTTGCATTTAATTACTAGGCCACCTTTGTCATAATATATTTTATTTCCAATAGCATTGCACTTTCATTTTTTATGAACCCCTTTTCAGTTCATTCTGCATTTATGCAAAAATGTGGGATAGAGATTAGCCCAGCAGCACCCTAGTAGGAGAGTTAAGGTTTGTAGTGATTTTCATTTTACTTCCTGGAAGAATAATTCATTAAAAATCTGCAGCATGAATCATGTCTTACTGAAAGAATATGGAGGAAACCTAAGAATTTGGATATTTATGACTCATATAAAATTTGTTTACAGGAGTATATCTCGGTTTGTGAGGAAGCTAAAAATTCACATTTTATACCAAAGAGGCTATAATTCACCCCATGACTATTTAACGCTGTTTTTCATCTCAAGATCAGAAATGTTACTGCAACACAAGCAATTTGATGGCTAGGACGTTTAGTGACTTTTTTAGATCAAAACCCCTAAATGATTTGTACAAAATATTAGATCATTCTTTAGTTATACAGAGATATGTCTCTAATTTATGATACCTGGGATATCTCTCATAAAGCACAGAAGTTGGAGTTGATAAGCATTTTGAAATCTTTGATCCCTACGAGATCCCTTTGTGATCCCTGTTCATTTGTGGTTTTGAAAGGACTGGAGAAAAAGACTGTGCCAGCTCTTGGAAGTGTTGTAAATAGGTCACTGCCTGATGGTTGTTTATCGATGTGTCTTAAATGTGCAACAATCAAGCCTCTAGAAAGAGACTTTAGATACTATGGTGATTACAATTTAAAAGCCGATTTCTGTTTTACCTATTTTGGCTAAAATAATTGAGAGCCGTTCTTGACCAATTGATTAAAAATATGGCTAGATATGGTCTATTGAATTTGCATCAATATGGTTTTCGAAAAGGACATAATAATGAAATATTATCTGTCTTTAATGTTTTGAGAATGGGATTAGTTAACAACAAATTTTACTGTTTTGCATCCCTAGATGTGTCCTGTGTTTTTGATAAGGTTAACCATAGTATTTTCCTTGAGAGATTACATGAGATTGGTATTGGGGGTTCTGTGTTCAAATGGCTTGATTCTTACTTGTCTGGATGCACTATGCAAGTGAGATGAGATGGGATGGTATGGAGTCTGAAGTTTATGGAATGAATATGAGAGTTCCACAAGATTCAGCATTGTTAGCTATCCTCTTTAATTTACAGTAGAGTTTCAATTAATCGACCTTTGGTTTTCTGAAACTCCGAATTAGCCAAGGGTCAGTTCACCGGCTCCGCCCTCTCTCCCCCAAAGTACCGCCTACCCATCCTAT
Organism: Microcaecilia unicolor; assembly: GCF_901765095.1. Taxonomy (NCBI): domain Eukaryota; kingdom Metazoa; phylum Chordata; class Amphibia; order Gymnophiona; family Siphonopidae; genus Microcaecilia; species Microcaecilia unicolor. The sequence goes on from NC_044036.1 coordinate 84,493,981, forward strand.
GCAGCAGCCGCGTCCCTCCACCACCCTGCTCTCGGACCCCCCCCCCCCCCATTGCCTCCCATAGACACCCGACAAAGGTAGCCTCCCCTGGGATCTACCCTTAAAATCCCTGGTGATCTAGCAGTGAGTTCAGAGTACAAGTGATCCCACTTTGCTCATTCCTTTGTGGGCTCCTTCTTCAAAATGGCTGCTGTGAAATCTGGCGGCAGCCTCGTGATTGTATCAACAACAGAGATTATGATTGTGAGACATACTTCTGAGGACAGGGTATATGTTCCAGTTGAATTTGGAAATGTTTCTATCAAAAGATTAGACCATGAGTCTTGGCATTATAATAGCCTCTAGACTGAACATGCAAGCTAAGATTTCAAGTGTGGTTCAAGCCTGTTTTTATCAACTGAGGGTGTTGAGTAAGATTAAACCAACGTTACCTAAGTCTGATTTTCAAAAACTGGTTCAGAGTTTAGTACTTGCAAAATTGGATTACTGTAACAGCTTTTATTTGGGTTTTTCTCAAGCATGTTGCGAGGCACTTCAGGCTGTACAGAATGCTGCAGTGTGTTTGATTTTTGGTCTGAGTCATCTTGAGCATGTAACCTTCTCAATGAAGGAACTTCATTGAGATTTGTACGAACTGAGTCGCTCTTTGAGATCTGAGAATTTGCGACAACTTATATTACACTGGTACTACAGAGGCTGTATTTTTCTACTGCGGAACTACTGATGTGGAACAAATTAACACTAAGACTGTATCTGTTAAAAGAGTTGGCTACTTTAAAAAAATATCTTGAAAACGCGCTCGGATCCAAGATGGCCGCAAGCTGATAGGTCGCAGCGACTCAAGCTCCTAAACATGCCGAAACGGAGAGGACGAACAGCGGGCAGGGCTTCCCCGCTAACACCCTCCTTACCTGGTTTGTTGGACCGATACTTGAGATCGCAAGGAGCCCATCGTGTAGGAGGTTTGATACCAGATGTACGCGCCGGCGAAACGGAGAATTTGGCGCTCTCTGGACTTGAAGTGACTCTAAGCCCCGCTGAACGCACTCCTCCTCCCCAGCCGATTGGCGCCAGTTCCTTCCTCCTGGATTCGACAGGGTCTACTCCCACAGAGGTTAGGGGCCCAGAAGAACGCCGAATCGAAGCCTCCCTTACTACGGAGGTAGGACTGGAGATCAGTTTGCCTGTGGAAACGCTGCAAACTGAGGGGAGAGAAGCCGAGGGACAAAGCGAAGACACAAACCAGCCTGTAAGGTTTGAATTACCTAAAGAATTTATGATTAAACCTAAAGATGTGACACTTGAAGCTTTGTGGGATTTGGTTTCCAATCTGGGACAAGTTTTCCTTAAGCAGGTTAATGATCTTCACCCTAAAGTAAAATCTTTGGAAAGTAACTTAGGGATACAAGAGCAACAGATTAAAGATTTAAATGGGAAAATTACCAACTTGGATCAGAGACTTGTGAAACTTGAAACTTTACAACCTATTATGGTGAAAGACTTGACAAGCCTTAGAGACAAAATGGAAACTTTTGATAATTATACCAAAAATCATAATCTCAGATTTATTAATTTTCCTTGACTTCAAAATGTAACTCCTATAGATATGCTGAAACGCTATATGCGTGAAAATTTATCAATTCCTGAACAGAATCTGCCACCAATGTCTATGGTGTATTATATTCCTGGGAAAGGAACCTCTTTACCCGAAGCTCCGATTGATGTCTCTCTTTTACTTGAGACTTCTGATACCGAATTGGCAACTGCGGCTACATTAGTGGCCACGGTGGCATTATTACCAGACAAGAACTGGATCTTTCGTTTGTTTTTCCGTAATAAAGATAAACCCTTTTTGGGTTTAAAAGTTTTACTTTTTCCTGATGTCTCTAAAGAGACTCGACGACGAAGGAAACAATTCTTGCTCCTTAGGCCTGAGATTTTGCACTTGGGGGGTACCTTCTTTTTAAGATACCCCTGCAAGTGCATAGTAAGGCTTAAGGAGAAAAAATATGTATTTACAGAGCCGTCTCATGCGTCCTCGCTTATAACCTCAGTGAAAATGGAAAAGCGTTAAATATAATTGTGCTCTACTTAACAGCTTTTGTATAATTTCTATTGATAATTTCCTATTTGTCTCCGTTATTTTCCTGAAATCTTGGATCATAATTATGGACTTGAGTATAATTTTTCCTTGGTGAAGCTTAACCTTCACTTTTTTTTTTTTATTTCCTGTTTCATTATTATTTTACAATTTTGTAAATTATTAGATACTTTACCTGAACAAGAAGATTGTCTTGTAATATAATGGAAAATCTTAATAAATATAAATTAAAAAAAAAAAATCTTAAAGCAGGCCTTGACAAATTTCCACTATAGCCCAAAAGCTTACGTGCCAGCATTCTCCCTCCTCATCGTTCCAACATGGTCCCCTTTGAAGTGTGTGTGTGGAGGGGGGGGGGGGATCCTCTTCCAGATCAGCAATAGCTCTTTTAGAATCTGACTTCCTAAGACTCTTTTCCTATTTTGTGTCTGTGGACAAAGAAACTTTAGCAAATCACTGACAAAGGCAGTAGTTTCCCATCCCAAAACATGCTAGCAGCTGTGTGACAGCACCAGTGGCATAGCTACGGGGGGCCTGGGCTCCCCAATGTGGGTTCGGGTCTCACAAGGTCTGCTGGTTTGGCTGACGGGGATACCCAAGTCCCAGTAGTTTTCCTGCAGCGATATTTGCCGTCACACTGCTTTCCGCCTTTCCTGTGCACATGTTTATTTTTAGTGAAATTGAGCATGCGCGCTGGGACAGGAAAGCAGAGCAGGCAGCACGGCTGTGAATATCACCACAGGAAAGCTTCTGCTGGTGGGGCCTGGGGACCTCCACTAGCCCAGGTATGTGGGGTTAAGGCGGGGTCGAGAGCAGGGGAGGCAGGGCAAAATGTGCTCCCACACTTTGGGCTCATACCCCTCCCAAATCGATGCCTGGATATGCCTCTGGACAGCACCCTCTAGATAAGTGAAACAAAGAGGCAACTGTCTCTTTGTTTCACAAGTCATCAAATCCTGGGTCCCCATCAGACTCTCTCTTACTCACATATACCTCCTCCCCACTCACTTTACCCAGTCTCTCTCTCAAACCCCTCTCCCTCAGCCTTCACCCACTCTTTCAAACCCCCCTCCCAGCCTTCAGCTTCTCTCTCTCTCTCTCTCAACTTCTCTTCAGCCTTCAGCCACTCTCTCTCCCTCAAAACCCCACCCCACTCTCTCTCTTTCTAACACTGCTACCTAGTCACCTCACCTGCAGGCTGCCTTTTCAGAAGAAACAGCATGCTTTCAAGCCCCTGCTGTTATTCAGCTCTCATGTAAACTTGAGCCACATGATACAAGAAGTTCAGGCTGGTCTCACAGTCTCAAGTCCCGCGAGACTCCTGAACTTCTTCTACCTCACAGCTCAATCATACATAGAGAGCCGAATCGTAGTGCAGATGCAAGAAACATACTGTTTGAGGTAGTATTGGGGGGGGGGGGGGGGGGGGATGAAATCCTGGGTGCAGTGTGCAATTTCTAGGGGTCATGGAGACCTGGTGCCCAGAATTTGTTAACCCTGTCTTAAAGCACATTTATTTAAGTTTTTTTTTTTTTCCGTTTGAAATAAGTAAAGGGATTTTTGGGACTTTAGTATTAATTTTATGATTTGATGTGCTGTTTTTATGTATTTTATTGTGCTTGTTTCTTGTTACCCACCTAATTTATAGGGGAGCTATAACTGAGAAATAAATAAATAATGTTATTACTGGCTAAATAGCAAAGCTTTCAAAACTGTAAACACCAACACTATCTCAGGAATGAGCATAAATAATAACAAAAACAAAGAGTTTCTCATGATCTTATTTGTTAACACTGTCAACTGAAGCACGTAGAAAATAAGCCTAGTAATATTTTAAAACAAAACTTAATTAACTGTTTAATGCAGTCTTACTGGCATAGCTTTTTAAAATTACTTTACTAATGTATTTATTTAAAATACATATTACTCACTAAGGTGCCCTTTTATGAAGAGTTGGTTGCCGTGCTGCCACTTTACCACATGCTAAATCAGCCCTACCACCGAGCTCGCTGAAAGGCCCTGGCAGTAGTTCCAGCTATCATGAGTGTTGACAATGCAGCCACAGTTACTGCCACCTCAATAGTGTAAATGCATCTTTGCTACTGGCCGCCCATCAGCATGGCCACAGGAAGAATGGTGAAGAATCATAGTCCCAATCCCTTGCCTTTCCCCAACCATCCTTCACCTCCCCCATGTCACCTCTCAAGTCTCTGACTCCCCCAACACCCCAGATCCCATAATGCAATAAGCCCCTCCCTGACAAGCCCCATCCACATGTGTAAAAACTCAACTCCCCAACACCTTCCCAGAGCTTATCCAGAGGTGATTGGTGTTGGTGCAGTGGCCTCAGATGGGAGCGATCCCCCTCTGCTACAACACCGTCTGCCTCCAGGAGTCACAATGACCAGCATGATCCCTCGCACGAGTCTCATGATACTCCCACTAGGGGCATCCTTTATAGAGATTAGGGAGTGTCAGGGTAGGGTTTCAAGTGGTTGAGAGCTGACAATGAGGGGTGTCAGGGATTGAGGATTGACTTCAGGGAGTGTGGGGTGAGGAACTGGATGTTGGGGAGGTGGGACGGGAAGGGGATCAGATGTGAGTGAATGTTGATGAGGCAGATCTGGGCACTGTTATTTATTTATATCTGCTTGGGCCAGCACCACACTATCTGGAACTGTGTGTAAAGCGGTGCCATGCAGTAAATGTCTGCCTTGTGTGGTAAATGCAAGACAGATGTTGGGCAAGCTCACTGCACCTCACTGCACTTACCACATGCTAATTTGCGCTGTTATCGTGTGATATCGCACTTTAGTAAAAGGCTGCCTAAGTTTATGACAAAATGCAATTCCAGTTCTTCAAACATTTTGTATGTGCAAAAGAAATGAAAATTGCTTGATGGAACTGGCTCATTACAACTCCTTGAAAAGTGAATCTTAGAATGATTACATAAAGAGCTTGCATAGCTATGAAGTGCTAATGGAATATTTTTTACCACACACTTATAGCCTAAAGACCTAAATAAGTTTTAACAATAACGTACCGCCTAACTGAGTCATGACAGTGAATCAAAACTAAAAAGCACAGTCCTCAACACACATACAAGCAGCAACACTAAAAGCCCTACTCACTTAAGATTCTTTTCATTAACAGCTTCCCTTATTTTATTCCTAGAAGAATCCTTAGCAATAAGATTCCCATATTTCTCTCATGCAGGAGACTTTATTTATAAGATATAAATGGCAAGTCACTATACAAACTGGTATGGATCAGATCTGGTAGGGGTACAGCTGTGTGCTATGTAGCCCAAAGATCTCAGCTGGGGTTCAGTTCCCGCTGCTAAACAGTGCACCTGCTACAGCCTCCGCCAAGTAATGGGGGTCACGGTGAAAAGAAAGGAACAGCTCTGGGGACAAGAGAAGAGGAAGATGTATTCTTATCTTAGAATAACTAGAGCATGGTACTAGGACAATGACATTAACACCTGCTGGGTTCCTCTTGATTGAACCTTGGAGTAATACTTAAAGGAAGCAGAGCAGAATATGCCAATGCTCCCCTAATACATTTATAGGTAATACAGTTTGGAAATAAAAATACCTTTAAATAGCTAGTGAAACTATCTGCACAGGCATTTGCACTTCTCCTCTGTCAGAAGTCTTTTAGTACAGGCTCACTGGAGAGCCCCTCACAAAATGTCAGCTGTTTTGAAAGTGAAAGAGAGAGAAATGGAGGGTGACATTCAAGTCTCTTCATGTCAGAGGTACACTTTGCATATTGAAAACAATACCACAGTCTATACACAGAATAAGATCCATTAATGGAGACGTATTAAGTAAATCTTTTCACCTTAGGTATTTGAAATATGAAATGGAAACGTAAACTGTTTAAGCTGGGCTGGTTATGAGACTTCCAATTATTTTCTGATTATGTCTTATCAAGCACTGTGCTGAGAGATTAAACACTTGGAGGAGGGGGAAGGATCTGAAGGGAGGGGGTTGCAATGATGTAGTGTTATCTCCCTGAACACATATCTAATTAACATTTGCAATACATATCTAATTATGAACTTACATTTATAAGGTTATAAGGTATAAAACTCCTTCTTAATCATGGCTAAAATTAAGAGGGATGAGTGTTCGTTCAAAGTGATATTTCCTATTTTGTTTCATTTTGTTTTTAAACAAAACAAAAATTAAGTAAATGTTGTTTTCCTTTAAAATTAATTTAATTTAGATTCTTATTTTCTACACCAATCCATTATAAGCTCAGGCCCCCCCTCCACCACCATAAATGAGTACTAAAACATACCTCCCACTGCACCCAGCACCCCTAGACCTCCCTCTCCACCTCTGATCTTATCGGAGGGGTCTTTAAAGGACAGGAGATATCCCCCCCCCCCCCGGTCATAAAAGCACTAAGAAGTCCCAGAACACTGAGCTGCTCTCAGTACTAGTTTGTAAGGCCTCAGACGCCTCACTTCTTTGTATAAACCCATCTGAGAGGTCACATCCCAGAAAACACACACTACCTACCTATAATAACCCAAGCAATGATTTATTGTGAAATAGGCTCCTGATATTTGTGAAGGAAAATTATAGCTTGTATGTAAAAAAATGCTTTATTTTCCCTTGTTAACACTGTTTAAGGAAGAGGTATAATACATGGACTCAACCTCCTTTCAATATGTTTATTATTATTATTTCTGGTATCAATACAACATATACAAGTTTAATTTGCTTTGAAAAAAGAGAGACCAAATATTCAGCAGCCTAAGGAACAGCATAGTGAACTGGATCTTTATCCAGTTAATTTTATCTGCATTATCAACAGCCCTTCCATGCCTCTGAATAGAATCGGAAACAAATATCACAGGAACTCTGAGACATCATCTGCTCATGACCAGCATTATCTGGTTACATTTAGCCAGACGGCACTAGCTGGTTAAACTCTTAATGCACCCTTGGAACAATTCCCTTTGTCATCTATTTGATGGTGGCTAAATGTTTTCCAGCCAGCTATTTACCTGATCAGAAAGGGAGAACTGGGTAGCTCCTCAAGTCAAAACAACAGGAAGAAACCTTGCATTATATGTAGCAACCAAGGGAGCAAAGGCGATCAGAAGGAATTAACAGACCAGGAATGTCACCCATTAGAATTTATTATAAAATTGAAACTTGGCCACGTTTCGGCACAATAGCCTGCATCAGAGGTCCTATGGTTCCCAAAGAGTCAAGTGAGTGAGTAACTGCACAGCACTGAATTGGCTCTACTCAAAGAGCCCCAAGATACCACCTGTTAGTCTACGCGACTGAAAACTAACAGCTCATTTTGTGACACTCCTGAGCTGCTACTCCTTCTTTTGACCACCTTCGCTCCTTTGGTTGTTACCTCCTCAAGACATCCCAAGAAACGTTTTCGAAAATCATCCTCATAACGTTTAAGGTTGCAGAACTTTTCTAGTACATAGCATATTTGAGAAGATGCTCGACCAATATCATGCACAGGCCTGAAGACATATGTAGTAAGCCACACGCTTTGATATTCCTGTTATTTTGGCATTCTTAATTAAGCTTTTCCACACAGTCCAGTTTAACATGAGACAACTAAAACAGAGACAACTTTTGATATGCATAATACCAATTTATTATCTTTCTTTTCTTTCTGCATTACAATTCAAAAAACAAAAAAAAAAAAACAAAGCAGTTCAGATCAATCATCATAACAATGAACAACAGAAGAAAGAAACATTTGAATCCAAGAGACGACTAAGTGAATGCCATTTGAAAAACTAAAGGCAAAATATAATTAAAGAACGATGAGAGAAAATCTGGTGAGTCAGGCTACTTCCAAATCTTAATAAGATAATGTGAATGTAGGTGTATATATAGAGGCAGGGATGGGGTGGTATACACAGTGGCGTAGCTAGGTGGGGCGCCAGGGGGTGGTCGATCCCCCGAACAGAGTTCTGCCGGTGCCTATTTTTTTCTCGTGTTGCATTGAAAATGTGCGCCGGCTCCCCCTGCGCCGTCAACCTGGCTCCACTTCTGTATACACAATGTCATAAAATACTACATTCAAATCTGTGCAACCTCAGGAATCACAGAACTCTTTGTCTAATCGACTCAATATGGTTTGGAAAAGCTGCATATTTTTTGAGCATCCCTTTTATGTTACCTGCAAGAAATTAAGGGGCCCTTTATTAAGCTGTGCTAATAAATGCGATGTGCACCCTGACGTGGGACTTTCCCACGCGCTAAGCCCATTTCTACCATGGCCATAAAATACGCATTTTTTTTAATTTGATGAATTTCTGGTCATGTGCTAATGTTAGCATTAGTGTGTGGCCTTCTAAAAAAAACTGACAAGGGAGCTCTTACTGGAGGCACTAACAGCTCCCTCATTATGGGTAAGGTCAATTCACTATTGAATAGAGCTTCTATGCCCATTCTTCCCCCCCCCCCCCCCCTCCAAATTTTTTAAAAATAGATACTGTGCATTTAAATCATGTAAATGGCAAAACCGAACACAGAATGCTTTAGCGCATCCTGTATTAGGCCTTTTTTCCTGTGTTGTGTGCGTTAGCACTTAACAGAGCTTAGTAAAAGGGCCCCTGGAATATGGGATTATATAAATGTATAGACAGAGTTGGTGTGAACACTGTTATAATAAAGGTGTTTTGTGACCAAAACATAATAACTGCTCACTATATTAAAAAAAAAAAAAAAGGAAAATCCTCCCATTCTTCTTCCCCTTCGTGTCTGAAACAGAAAACATCAAGTCATCAATATTTTTACTGCTCTAATTGCCTCCTGCTCATGTTTGATCTGTTCTTACTGTACAACACCTTGAGTGAATTCCTTCAAAAAGGCGGTAAACAAATCCTAGTAAATAAGTCCGATGCATCCTGTGTTAAGTAAATAAATCACCTACATCTTTTCTATTCTCCTCTATCCTACCTCAAGGGCCCTTTTACCTAGCTGTGGTAAAAAAAGAGATATGCGGTAGCGACCAGTTTTGCGCGTGCTGAGGCCCTTTTTACTTCAACGGGTAGAAAACCTGCAAAAATACATGGTCATCCAGTAAGATTGCTCTTACTGCGTGGCCATGCAGGGGGGGGAGCACTTAACGCCACCCACTGAGGTGGCAGTAAGGGCTCCTGCGCTAACCTTCTGGTAACTGGGTACTGCACGGCGCTGCCCGAATACCGTCAGGTAACCGCTGCACAAGAAAAATCACGCCCTATTTTCCCCAGTGCGAGAATTGGTGTATGCTAGGGCTGGAACTATGGTTGGTGCCCGCACTGGGCCGGTGGTAGCTCCAAATTGGCGTGCGGTCAGCCCACATTGGGCTTACTGCCACTTGGAAAAGGGCCCCTCAATTTGGTGTTCCTTCTGTTTCTGTTTTAAAATATTATGGGCTCCTTTTACAAAGTGGCGCTACTGAATGCGAAAAAGCCCATGGGAACTGAATGGGCTTCCCTGCATTCAGTGCACGCTAATTGGCAGCGCTGCTTCATAAAAGGAGCCCTATGTTTGTGAACCACTCCGTCATGCTTGTCGGGAAGTGCAGTATATATGGAGGCGTATTTTCAAAGCTCTTAGATTTACAAAGTTACATAGAGAGGTGTGGTAGCCGTGTTAGTCCACTCTTAAATGTTATCAATAGAAATCAAACAAAATAAAACATGGAAAGAACCAACTTAAAGAGGACCTACATAACATCCAAAGAGAAAAACAACACATGGCTATCCGCAAGAAAGAAATAAAGCTAATCAAAGTTACATAGGAACCTATGGAACTTTGTAACTCTAAGTGCTTTGAAAATGAGCCTCAAAGTCAAATAGTGTTAAAGAATTTTTTATTATTTTATCATATACTTACACAGAAAATTCAACTGCAAAGTGTAATACAGCCACAATTGTAATGACTTTACAAACTTAGGAAAAATAAAATTATATTCTATTATTTACTATTGGCTTCCTTAGACCACAATATAATAATTTGGGGGGGTAGGAATTAGTGAAGTATTTTAACACATTTTCACATATTTAAACAAGAAAAATAATGACATCGTTATTCCCATTCTTCTTATCTTTTTATCTCTAAGCTTGTTTAGTATCTAAGAAGTTCTGAAGCTGATCAGGCATATAATATATATATTTTGTTTGATTTATCCTGATAACACATTTACAAGGGTACACAAGAAGGAAGGAACCACCCATTTCTAAAATTTTTGATCTCATTGACAGAAACTTTTTCCTTTTCTCCTGAGTGATTTTAGTCACATCAGGATAAAGCCAGATTTTTTGGCCTATAAAAATACGATTAGTTGACTTAAAGTAAAGTCTCATTACTGCATTTAAATCCTGTTGGAAAACAAAAGAAACTATCAACGTTCCTCTTTCACTCGCACTTGTAGTTGATTGTTCCAAGATGGCTGTGACATTTTGTAAATCCACTGAGTCTTCTCCTGGTACTTTATTCATTGTTCTTGAAATGTAATAAATTTTATTCAAAGGAGGAAATATTTCTTGGGGAAAATTCAGATTTTCTTTCAAAAATCTGCAAAACATATCATTTGGAGAGACTCCCATCATTCTAGGAAAATTTAGTAATCGGAGATTTAATCTCCTATTATAGTTCTCCATTTGTTCCATTTTTCTTCTAGTCTCCATACAATCTTTAATCACAGCCACTTTAAATTCTTCCATTTGCTTAGAGTCTGCCTGTAAGGCCTCAATTTTCTTTGAGAAATCTTGGTTAACAATTTCCATTGAGTTCTTCACTTCCTGTATCAAAAAATTAAGAGTCTTTACCTCATCTGAAGATTGTTTCAGGGTCTTTTCAATTTCTAATAGCTTCTGCCAGATCTGACTTAGATTCACCTCCGTCTCTCCAGCAGCTTCAGATCTCCCCGTCAAGTCAAGCTCCCCTGTGGGCTCCTCAAATTCACCCTTTCCGGGTCCAAGAGGAAGCCCCGTTCGACTGGCAAGCGTTGCTGGGCAAGGAGGAGTTGTTGAGCATAGCGGGGATAATGATGTTTCTATGTCCAGCGGGAGAACCGCTTCACCGGCTCCCCCCGCTAAGGACTCCGCTCCGCTAGCACGGGAAACCGCGGGGAAGAAGCGCTCCAAACCTATCCTCGCTGGAGTGGATGACCCGGAAGGTAGGGGAACTCCCCGGACCGTCCCTTTGCGTTTTGTGTGCGGCATATCTAATTCAAAGAAGAATATATAAATTTTTCGGCAAGGAAGGCAGGAGACTGCTTCGAGCACAACCGCTCACGGCGCCATCTTGACACGCCCCTCCCAAAGTCAAATAAACCATAACCAAAGCATAACCATTTACCACATGCCAGTCTCATTATGATGTAATGGTGAAAGGATTTCTTCTGGGTATTGTAAATACAGCAAAAATTAAAGACAGAACTTTCAAAAAGATATTAAGCAGCATTTTCAATGAAACACTGTTCGTTTTCTCCTAACTCCGCAAACTTGTATTAGCTATCATTTAGTGGTAACAGATAATTTAAATAAGCTAATTAGCCAGTGTGGATTTGTAGTTATTTTCTCCTAAAACAGACTGAAAATGTTAGGCCTTTAAGAAGAGCTCAGTGTGAGTCACTAACTAGCAGAATTCATTATCAGAAGGTGGATAAATTTTGAATGTCATCTATGCTATGTTGGATCCCTTCCTCCAAAACAGGATTTTCCACCAATCTTTACAAAGAGAAAGCTGTCACTCTAGTTTATGTTTAGTACTAAAAAGATTCTTTATCTTTCGTTCAAGAACTATTATCTAATAAGTATATCCCTAACAATTGCACAAAAATGTGCCCCTTGATACTGAGCTTGCAGTAGTCAGTGCTTTTTCAAACATAAGCTGCCACAGGTAAAATACATTTGGATATTCAGGCCATAGTATCCGGATAGTGGCTGCCAATGAACAGCCAAGAGTCAACAATGACTAGGTGTCCTGTTAGCAGTGTGGTTTTCTATACACTAACCAGATATCTATGTGGATAAAAATAGGACAGCCACTAACCAGATAACCTTTGCCTCTGCCCAAGCCCTGCCCACAGACCACTCCAATTCTAACCAGATAGTGCCAAGCTGATCAGAGGAAGTATTCAGTGACACTTTTGGGTTAGTACCACAATGACACTTATCCGAGTTGAAGCCGCTCCTACCTAGATTAGAGTCTTATAACATTGTACTATTCTATGTGCTAGAGCAAACCACTTGAACTACAATATGTGCAAGCTAGTTCATACAAAGCATGAAGCTAGAAAAGCAAGGTATGCAGACCCACCATGAAAAGTTGTAAAGTGCCCCCCTTCACCTCACCCCTAGTAAATAAACCACAAAAACAAAAAGTTACTTGCACAGAATACTGACCCCAAACTGCTATTAGCTGCTACTTGTGTTTAATGTACCCAATCGTATCTGTATTACTGCTACAAAAGAAACAGCTTGACTATATCTAAAGGACACCCCTTTTCTAAACCATACTCTTATTATTTAGAAAGATCTTGAAAAAGGAAAGCATTTTTAGATACCTGATGAAACCAGTCCTCTACCCTTTCCTCACCTCCTCACGTCGTGTTTTTCTGGAAAATGATTGAGCTTTTCTATCCATTGTTTTGTAAGAAATAAAACACATTGAAAGCAAGTTCAGGCATAAAAAGAAAAATTAACTTCAGAGCACTTGTTATATGATGTTACATTTCTCAGCTAATGTCACAAGTAGTTCTGGTACAACTGTATACTTCAGTGTATTTAAACCCTTGTATTTTTCTTGTTTATAAAGCTTTGTTATTGTATGTGATTAAAGAGCCTGTTCATTAAAAAAACAATTGTATAAATGGGTGCCCCCTGCCAGGCACCCCAACGCTCTGCAGGGAGCACCTATTGTTTAATGGCATCTGTGTGCACAGATTTCACATTTCATGTAATATACCTCGAATAAAAGAAAATATATCGAAGTGGTTTACATTGCTTAAAAGTTAGGTGCGCTCACTTACACCAGGATCAATATCAGGTGTAAATGGGCATAACTAGGTGTTACATGTCATGCACTTACTCCTGGATTCTATATATGGTGCATGGAAATCAAAGCGTATTCTATAACAATACACATAACTTAATTGGTTAACTAAGAACATAAGCACCGCCATACTGGGAAAAGACCAAGGGCCCATCAAGCCCAGCATCCTGTCTCCGACAGTGGCCAATCCAGGCCTCAAGAACCCGGCAAAAACCCCAAAACAAAACAAAAATTTAAATTAATAATGTTCAATGGACTTTTCCTTCAGGAATCTGTCCAAATCCCCTTTAAACTCAGCAAGGCCAACTGCTGTCACTACATTCTCCGGCAACGAGTTCCGGAGTCTAACTACGCACTGAGTAAAGAAAAACTTTCTCCTATTTGATTTAAATCTACCACATTCTAGCTTCATCTTATGTCCCCTGGTTCTAATATTGTTAGAAAGTGTAAACAAACGCTTCATGTCTGTCCGCTAATCAGTGATGTTAATTAAACGTTAACAATAAATTATCAGCACTAATTGGCATTAAGACTTATGCACACAACTCGCTAAGTGTATTGTGTCATGTAGTTAGCCTAAATTCCAAGTCGCATAGTTGAAAATGGGGCGTGGCCATGGGCGGGGCTTGGGCGTTTCTAAAATCTATGCATGTTGTTATTGAATACAACTGCTCTATGACTAATTTAGGCGTCGGGATTTATACCATGCAAAAAGTGGCCTAAATCTACTTGACCAAATTTGGTTGCGTGGAAAGGCGCTCGGCGTATTGGAATTTTAAGCCTATTCTATAAAATATAGACGTGCTTTACAGAATACCCCTAGGCATATTTTTTTACGGCGTGGATTTTTCAGGCACCATATATTGAATCTAGCCCTTATTCTCTAAGCTACGCACATTAGTGGGAGACACGCCCATGTCCTGCTCATTCTCTGCCCCCATGCACTTACGCATTACCTTACAGAACAGCTTGTAGTGCATCTGTGTGCACAACGACACACACACTACAACAGAACTGCCAGTCTCTGTCTATAAAACATTTGGTCCCAATATTTTTTCTACCTGTTTACATGTTGGGCATTCCATTATCACTGTCTTATGTGCAAGGATGGTGAGCCCTTAGGTCCCGTAAGGCCCCGAGGGACCTTAAGGAACAGCCGTGCAACCCCAAGTCTTCACCTGCGGCGACCGCCGTTCACCAAGGGTTGAGCCCCCAGCTGCAGGCGGTCAACGGGACTTCAGGAACCGCGGGGTGCCGAGCTGACCCGGACAGGGACCAGGAAAGCAGAGGGCAGATGGAGAAAGAGAACATCCGAAAACGGGCAAAGGTCAGGGCTGGCAGCAGACAACGAAGTCAAGATCCGGCAAGAGGTCAAGGCAGGCAGCGAGCAGGGAATACCAGGAACAGTCCAAGGGTCAAAATCAGAAGAACAAGGAATGCAGAGAAACACGGGAACCACAGGAAACAGGCCTCGGGAACAGAACCTGAAGCAAAGTTCAACTCAGTCTTCTTCCTTAAGTACTGCTCAGGATCAGCCGCCCCACCCCCGCAGGTATAGCCGACCAACCCGAGCCTGGTATTTGACAGAGCCCTTCTGATTGGCTCTGTCTGCCCAATCCAGCACCTCAGAGGCGGAGCTCCAGACCCCCGCGCCCGGGAGAGACGAGGACGCCGGCCATCGCGCCTGGGCACCGCCTCCTCCTGCAGCGCCAACCCTGCCCCCACAGCCGGCGACCGAGAGACCGGCGGCCGCAATCGCCGGCCTCTGACCTCGGCCCTGGGTTGAGCGGCCCTCGCCGCGGCTTCCGAATCACCGCCCCTCGCCGCGGTGGGCGCCGGGGGGAGCCGCGGACGCGACAATCACTAATATAAATGGCCCTACGCGATATGTTATATATGTACTGAACACCTTCAGTTAAATTCTGATGGTAGTGTGTTAAACACATAGGACTCAATTCTATAAAGTGACATGGCAAATATGTATATAAATGATTACAATCATGGCACACACACTTACCATACTCTACCAGACTCTCGGCTTTCTCCTTTGCTGCCCCCACTTTATGGAATCGTTTACCTCCTCCACTCCAGCTTGAGGCCTCATAAAACAAATTTCACCTTCTCTTGCGGGCCTTCGGAACTGCCTAGCCTGTGAGAGAGCATGCACACAGGATCCTCTCTGCATTCCTCCTCCCCGTCGTCCCTATTTTGCTCTTCTCCTTTTACTGCTCTTCTACCTGATTGACTGGTGCTCCTTTCTACCTTTGATTTGCTTGTTAACTGCCTTGTTTTCCCTCCTGAAAGGCGGTACATCAAGCTGAATAAACCATAAACCATATGTGTGCACATACACATGCAAATGCCAAAACTGCACCCGAATGTTATTTTGCAAATATGTGCATATAGGGGTATATTCTGTAAGTAGCGCCTAAAAATCGACGCTGGCAACTTAACGTACTTAGCGCAATTCTATAAAGAGTATATGTCCTTTACAGGATCATGCTTAAGCATAAACTGTGCCCAACTGTAGATGCCTGCAATTAGGCCTGCTATAAGCAGGGTTAAATGCAGGCACCTACCTACAAGTAGGCATAATTTGGCCATATTCTATATCAACATGCATAACATTTGGGAATGACCCCAGAAACCCCCTATCCACTCCCCCAAATATGTAAGTATGTTAGGATTTATGTGCACATCATGATAGAATATGATATGCGCATAAATCTTAATTATTGCTAATTAGTGCTGATAATTGGTTATCACTGCTGTCAAGAAGGAGGGGGAAGCTGCACACCGATGACACAATGAAGAATTGTCTCACTCGGTTCCATGGGAATGGAGCGCAAGAAAGAGAAGAGTGGAGGAGTGGCCTAGTGGTTAGGGTGGTGGACTTTGGTCCTGGGGAACTGAAGAACTGAGTTCGATTCCCGGCACAGGCAGCTCCTTGTGACTCTGGGCAAGTCACTTAACCCTCCATTGCCTGCCGCATTGAGCCTGCCATGAGTGGGAAAGCGAAGGTACAAATGTAACTAAAACAAAATAAAAAATAAAAAGGGACTAAGGGAAAAAGAAAGAACAGAGTAAAAAGAGAAAGAGAAGACGAATGAAGGGATTGTAAGAAGGGAGAGGAGAGAATGCCTGTGGAAGAAGGGACAGAAATGCCTCTAGTGAATTGGTGAGTGAGTGAGTGAGAGGGTGGGCCGGTGGGAGGGAGTGAGAACGGGGAAAGAGCATGTGGTTGGATGACAATGGGGAAAGGTATATCAAGTGGTTGGATGGAGGGAAGGGAGGAGGTGAAAAGGGGAACAGAGAGTTGATGGATAGTCTAGAAGGGGACAGTGCAATCAAGAGGAGGGAACAATGATTATTTATTTATTTGTTACATTTTTATCCCACATTTTCCCACCTATTTGCAGGCTTAATGTGGCTGACATAGTACCATAAAGGCGTTCGCCAATTCCGTAAACTGGTTTGGTTTGCAAGTCAATGAAAAGTGGTATAATAAATTAACCTAACCAATTATCAACGCTGATTGGCTCGTTAATTAAGTTACATGCATTAAATTGGGCGTGTGCGCCCAATTTAACACACGTAACTCTTAGTGCCATATCTAGAATTTGGCCCATAGTACATAACATGCGTTTTACAGGTTGACACACACATGGGTGGAGTCTGAGCAGAAATCACATGTATCTCTGACATTTAAGTGTAAACACTGGCTGGCATAAGTGCTCAAGCCTAAAGTATAGACACGTATTTTACCCCTTGCACTAATATTCTATAATGGAAAGCAGGCACCTATTTTGCTTTATAGAAATAATGGTGCACTGCTACAGAATTATTCTCATAATGTGCAAGAGGAATGTAGGAGCCTGTTTACCAAGTGTGATAAAGTTCTGCACTTACTGTGCCCTAAATGCAAAAATTACCACGTGGAGGGGCATAATCGAAAGGGGCGCTCAAGTTTTCCTGGTGAAGGGGCAGGGAAACCTGTATTATTGAAACAAGATGGACGTCCATCTTTCGTTTTCATAATATGGTCGGGGATGCCCAAATCTTGAAATTTTGGTCGTCCTTAGAGATGGTCATCCCGAGACTTGGTCGTTTCTGATTTTCGGCGATAATAGAAACCAAGGATGCCCATCTCAGAAAAAAACAAATGCAAGCAAGCCCTTTGGTCCTGGGAGGAGCCAGCATTTGTAGTGCACTGGTCCCCCTCACATGCCAGGACACCAACCGATCACCCTAGGGAGCACTGCAGTGGACTTCATAAAATGCTCCCAGGAACATAGCTCCCTTACCTTGTCTGCTGAGCCCCCCCCCCCCACCCCACCCCCCCATAAAACCCACTACCTATAACTGTACACCACTACCATAGCCCTTATGGGTGAAGGAGGGCACCTAGCTTTAGAAATGTTAAGTAGTAGTAGTAGTAGATGTGGGTACAGTTGGTTTCTGGTGGGTTTTGGAGGGCTTGCTGTTTACTCCACAAAAGTAACACGTAGGGAGGGGGATGGGCCTGGGTCTGCCTGCCTGAAGTGCACTGCACCCACTAAAACTGCTCCAGGTATCTACATACTGCTGTGATGGACCTGAGTATGACATCTGAGGCTAGCATAGAGGCTGGCAAAAAATATTTTTAAAGATGTTTTTCAGGGTGGGAGGGGGTTAGTGACCGAGTAAGGGGAGGTCATCCTCGATTCTCTCCGGTGGTCATCTCGTCATTTCGGCCACCTTTTTGTACCTTGGTTGTAAGAAAAACAGGACCAGGTAAAGTCGTCCAAGTGCTCGTCAGGGAAGCCCTTTTTTTCTATTATGGGTCGAGGACGTCCATGTGTTAGGCACGCCCAAGTCCCACCTTCGCTACACCTCCGATACGCCCCCTTGAACTTTGGCCGTCCCTGCGACGGAAAGCAGATGGGGACATCCAAAATTGGCTTTCGATTATATCGATTTGGACGACCCTGGGAGAAGGATGCCCATCTTCCGATTTGTGTCGAAAGATAGGCGTCCTTCTCTTTCAAAAATGAGCCTGCTAGTCTCACTCGGATTTCAAGATATCCACAATGAATATTCATGAGTTAGATTTGCATGCAATCGAGGCAGTGCATGCAAATCTATCTCCTGCATATTTATTGAGGCAGTGCATGCAAATCTATCTCCTGCATATTTATTGTGGATATCCTGAAAACCTGATGGGATTAGGAGTGCCCCAAGGACTCGGTTGCGAATGGCTGCTCTAGATCCTCAGGTAAACTTGCTCATTAGAAAACCATTTTATTTAATGAGAAAATTGAGATGGCTCTGAAAAACTTTTAGGGAAAAAGACTTTTGGTTATTGGTACAATCATTGCTGTTGACACGAATTGATTATTGTACTGTCATCTATTTGGATGACAAAAGCTGTGTAAACTTCAGACTATTCAGAACATGGCTATACATTTGATTTTCTCCTTATCCAAAACAGAGAGTCAATCCATATTTGATCCGTCTTCATTGGTTACCAGTTGAGGATAGAGTATTAGTTTTTTTTATTGTTTATTTAAGATTTTACATGGTAGTGCTCCATATTATCCCCTGGATTCTATACATCATCGAGCTGAGATTTCCGTTTGGAAATCAAAGTGTACTCCGTAATAATGTGTATAACCTTATTGGTTAACAAGTAATTAGACGTTAACAAGCAATTATTGACACCAATTGGCATTAATCAGAATTTACTTGCAGAGCTGTCTAAATGTATACTATAACACGCTGTGCGTAAATTCTAAGCCAAATAGTTGAAAAGGAGGCATGGCCATTGGCGTGGAATGGGCAAGTCGTGGGTGTTTCTAGAACCTATGTGGATTATTATAGAATATACCCAGCTGTGCCTAATTTAGGCATTGGCATTTAAACCAGGTCTTACTTGGCATAACTGTTTGTGACTACATTTAGTTGTGCAGACCGGCACTCGGCGTATTCTACAAACCACATGGAAATTTAAGCTTATTCTATAAAGTAAGCCTAGATTAAAGCATACTTTATAGAATGCACTTAGGCAAATTTCATTTCGACGCCAAATTTTTAGGCGTGATATATAGAATGTACTCCTATATATACTCTTTAGTCTGATTCTCACCTGCATTGAAAGCTCATTGGCTATGTGCATTGACTATATTTGATTTTACAAGTTTCAAAGGAATGAAATCAAAGTGTATTTAATTCCACTCGTGCTTTTCAGGCTGCCAAACCTTGGAAAATTTTACCTACAAATATGCATTTGACTAATGATTATAGTTTTGTTTTGGGGTTTTTTTTTTTAGAAAAATTTAAAAACTGTTTTCTTGCTATTTTTTGTATTATAAATTCATGGCAAGGATGTTCTATTTTTTATTTTATGTAAACCGCAGTGAACTACTTTTTGAGGTATTTTGCGGCATATAAGTATTGGATTAGTCAGCGGCATACCTACCTTATACAGCACTCAGGGTGGAGCACACACACACCTCCCTCCTCCAAGCAAGGGGATGCACAGAGATGGCGCACACTGTCAACTCTGCTAGTCGCCTGCCTCCTCAGACGTCAACTTCCTGTTCCGGGGCAAGGGAACGGCAGAGTCAACAGTGCGACTGTGCTCCGTGCACCTCCTTGCTGCCGGCAATCCGGGGCAGACCACCCCAGATCTCCCCACTCTAGGTATGCTAGAGGGATTAGTGGTTCCCAAACCTGGTCCTGGAGGCACCCCAGTCAGTCAGGTTTTCAGGATACCCACAATGAATATTCATGACAGAAATCTGCGGTAAGTGCTCCCCTCCAAAGTGGTGACATGGCAAGTGCGAACTTACTGCACAGCCATTTCTTTTTTTCGGCCTATTTACCCACTGCAGTAAAAGGAGTCCTAGCACACAGCAAAAACGACTGCTGCCGCTAGTGCAGGGCCCCTTTTACCACAGCATAGTAAAAAGGGCTCCTCAGCGCACTTTAGTAACCAGGCCCCATGCTGTGAAATACTGAGCCAGAGATTTTAAAAATGGTCAGAAAAAGGAAATCTACATCTAGACATTCCAGAGAAACTTCTGGAATCTAACAGCAATAATTTAGCACAATACCTTGAAATCTCTCCAACACTATAGTTTATTTTAGATTAAACCTTTTTTGTACTCACTGAATTTTCAATAATTTCATATTCCCTGCAGCCTGTAATTCCATTTTCTAATCAACACAAGTTGCCTTCAAGCTTTTAATTTTCTTTGCTTCTGCCTACCCAAATCCTTTCAATACCACTTTTATAATTTAGAAAACCTTTAAAGCATGACAGTATTTGGATGAAAAATGGATTTAACAAGAGAGGAAGAAAACGTCTACTCCGAAGGGAAAATCAATCGCAATTGATAGAAATCCAAATCCCACAGAGAAACTAATGTAACAAATCTTTAATAAAGCAAGCAATTTTTTTGAATATATGGTGTGCTCATAAATCATTTGAAGGACCTCCACAGAACACTTGGATCTTCTGACTTGTCCTTTGTTGTGCAATCATCGCACCATTCTAAAAGGTCAAATAACTAATTAGTCAAAAAAGATACTGCGGAATTAGAAAAGGTTCAAGGAAGAGTGACCAAAATGATAAAGGGGATGGAACTGCTCTCATATGAGGAAAGGCTAAACAAGAGGTTAGGGCTCTTCAGCTTGGAAAAGAGACGGCTGAGGGGAGATATGATTGAGGTCTACAAAATCCTGAGACGTGTAGAACAGGTAAAAGTGAATCGATTTTTCACTCTTTCAAAAAGTACAAAGACCAGGGGACACTCGATGAAACTGCACGGAAATACTTTTAAAACAAATAGAAGAAAATAATTTTTCACTCAAAGAAAAGTTATGCTCTGGAACTCGTTGCCAGAGGATGTGGTAACAGTGGCTAGCATATCTGGGTTTAAAAAAGGTTTGGACAAGTTCCTGAAGGAAAACTCCATAGTCTGTTATTGAGAAGGAAATGGGGGAAGCCACTGTTTGCCTTGAGATTGGTAGCATGGAATGTTGCTACTCTTTGAGATTCTGCATAGAATCTTGTTACTCTTTAATATTCCAGAATCTTGCTATTCTTTGGGCTTCTACATAGAATGTTGCTATTTGGGTTTCTGCCAGGTACTTTTGAACTGGATTGGCCACTGCTGGAAACAGGATACTAGGCTAGATGGATCATTGGTCTGACCCAATATGGCTAT
This sequence comes from Microcaecilia unicolor, assembly GCF_901765095.1. Lineage (NCBI taxonomy): Eukaryota > Metazoa > Chordata > Amphibia > Gymnophiona > Siphonopidae > Microcaecilia > Microcaecilia unicolor. The sequence continues at coordinate 84,515,337 of NC_044036.1, forward strand.
TCTTATGTTCTTATTGATGTTAATTGGCACCAATTAGGGTTGCCACATTCATCTGGCTATATGCTATTCTATAAGCCTGGGCAACCCAAAAAGGGGCAGGTCAGGGGCATTCTCAAAAGATGCACACAGTGTTACAGAATTTCAGGGATCCGCGCCCAACTTGCGCACCAAGATTTACACCAGATTTCAACTGGTATCAAGACTCTGAGGCATATTTTCAAAGCACTTAGCCTTCCAAAGTTCCATAGAAACCTATTGAACTTTGGAAGGCTAAGTGCTTTGAAAATATGCCTCTCTGGGTGCAGAAATCCCCATTAGGAGCTATTCTATAGAAGACACTTGTCCTGGAGCGCCCTTTATAGTTTACTGAATCCAGGCCCTAGTGTACCCCTCAGGTGCTTCCATCTGTCCAAAGAAAAAGGCCTTCTCTCCTACTTGCATCTTAAAACTTCTGCTCCATGGGAGGGTGGCTAATACAATATCAGTTTTTAAAAAAGGGCTCCAGGTCTGAACCAGGAAATGCTAAACAGGTGAACCTAATGTGCCAGGCAAAATGGAAGAAGTTATCATGAAGAACAAAATTACTAATCATATAGACAGACACAGCTTCAAGGGAATGAGTTAGCATGGATTTATTAAACACAAGTCTTGCCTTACCAATTTATTAGATTTTTTTTTGAACATGTAAATAAGTGTTTTGATAAAGGTGAATATGTTAAGGTTATTTTAGACTGGACATATGACACAAGAAGATGGCTCTGTGGGTGCTTCAGCACTCCCAATATTGAGAAAATTCCTTGTATGTGTCCAAGGAGGGGTTATTTCCACTGGGCATAGCACCCCCAATAATTTTGAAAAGTTGGCTTCTATGCCCATGTGTAAATGATGATTTCATAAACCTGCTGTTTATACGTGAAGATCCACAGTACACAGAAATTTCAAGGGCGCTTCAGTGAGAATATATATTCATGGGAAAAATTTTCTCCACTGGGTTTTACACTGGCTCAAAGGCACACACAGATTTTCAAAAAGTGCTTGTTTCAGCCAGGGCTTCCCATGAGTGATTATAAGAGTCACTCTTTAATTTCTCATTATTTATTTCTACCTCCAAAATGAAGAAAAATAAACATTGCAGCCTTACTACTTAACTGGTGCCACCTATACGTATAGGGTTCTAAAATGGGGCAGCTACACAAGGAAGCAATGCCACTTCCACATGGAAGTGTAGAAATTGCCACATATAACCTGTCATGTTGGTGCCACTTTTTGTCTATGAGAAATTTAGAGCTGTACCGAACATCATACTTTACTATTTGGCCGAATACAAACAATGGGCATTAACATAACAAATAATAATAAAAGAAGCAACATGAAATCGGAGATCAAGTGTTTATTTCAGTAGGATTTGGCACAAAAGAGCCCTTGATTATTCGTACTCGAATTTAAATCACTATCGGCTGAATGCAAATAATGTATCAAATATTTAGTTCAGTTCTAATGTGTATATTTATAAAATAGTGGCTCCCACCATGAGTGAACTTCTGCATGTCCTTATCTGACAGAGTCTTTTGTAAAATACTGTATACCAACCTGAATAACTCAATTGCAATCTCAACATTCTATGTAAAATGGCCCTTAATATATATTTGGATGTTCAGAAGATGTTTGACAAAGTCCCTCATGAGAAACTCCTCAGGAATGAAAAAGTTAAACGATAGGCTACAGTGCCCTACAGTAGGTAGCAAACTGACTAAAACACAGGAAACAGAGAATACTGAATGGTTAGATTTCTAACTGATAAAAAGTCAACAGCTAAGTGTCCCAAGGATCTGTAATGGCACCTGTGACGTTTAACATATCCATAAATAACCTGGAGAAAGGAGCAACAAATGAAGTAATCAAATTTGCAGATGAGACATAATTATTCAAAGTTGTTAAAATAGCAGAGAACTGTAAGGAATTTCAGAAGACTAGGGTGGACAACTAGAAAATGATGCATAAAGGGAAAAATAATGCTATCTATAACTGCAAAATACTGGGTTTGGAGTTAGAAGACACCACTCAAGAAAAAGATCATGGAGTCATTGTGGATAATGCACTGAAAGTTTCAACCAAGTGTGCCACAGCTGCCAAAAAATAGAATGCTGGGGTTATTTGAAAATAAATGGAAAATAAAAAAGGAGAAAATCATTGGGAATGGAGGATGTGGTCCCTCTTCACAAAAGTGGTGACAGAGAAGAAGCTGGAAACTACAGACTGGTAAGCCACACTTTGGTTACTGGAAAAGTAATGGAAGCGATGCTGAAGGTTAATTTCCTGGAATCCAATAGGTTACAAGATCCAAGACAACATAGTTTTACCAAAGGTAAATCATGCCAAACGAATCTGATTGCATTCTTTGGGTGAACAGAGAATTGGATCGAGGACATGCACTAGATATAATCTCCTTAGATTCAGCAAAGGTTCATGACAGGCTGAAGTTAGGACCCAAAGTGGTGAACTGGATTAGGAACTGGTTAACAGACAAACTCAGGAGGGTGGTGGTTAATGGAAATCACTCGGAGGAAGGAAATGTAAGTAGTGGAGTGTCTCAAATATCAGTGCTGGGGTCGATTCTGTTCAATATATTTGTGGACGACATTGCCGAAGGTTAAAAAGGTAAGGTCTGCCTTTTTGCAGATGATACACTCTGGAGGGAGTAGAAAACATGAAAAAGGGTCTGCAAAAGTTAGAAGAATCATCTAATGTTTAAAATTAAAATTCAATGCAAAGAAGTGCAGAGTGATGCACTTAGAAAGTAGAAATCTAAGGGAGACATATGTGTTTGGCGGTGAGAGGTTGATATGCACAGAGACAGGGATCTTGGGGTGATAGTATCTGAGGATCTGTAGGCGACAAAACAGTGCGACAACGCGGTGGCCATACCCAGAAAGATGTTAGGATGTATAGAGAAAGGTGTAACCAGCAGTAGAAAGGAGGTGTTGATGCCCCTGTACAAGTCGTTGGTGAGGCCCCACCTGGAGTATTGTGTTCAGTTTTGGAGGCCGTATCTTGCTAAAGATGTAAGAAGACTTGAAGCAGTCCAGAGGAAGGCAGCAAGAATAATATGAGTTTTGCACCAAAAGACATATTTATTTATTTATTTATTTGCAGCATTTGTATCCCACATTTTCCCACACACAAGCAGGCTCAATGTGGCCTACAAGTCAATAAGAAATAGGGTCAAGTAAGGGAGGGGTACATGTGTACAAGAAGGTACAAAATAATAAGGAATAAAATGGTCCTTTGAGGCAATATAAGAGGACATATGAGAAGAGACTGGAAAACCTGAGGAGAGGAGGGACAGGGGAAATATGATACAAATGTTTAAATACTTAAAAGGTATTAATATAGAAGAATATATATTAATATAGAGAAGAGAAAGTGGTAAAGCTAGAGGACATGAATTGAGGTTGCAGGGTGGTAGACTCAGGAATAATATCAGAAAATTCTGTTTCATGGAGAGGGTGGTGATTGCCTGGAATGACCTCCTGAGGGAGGTGGTGGAAAAAAACTGTGGCGGAATTCAAAAAGGTGTGGGATGAACACAGAGGATCTCTAATTAGAAAATGAATGATATAAAAAAACAAAACTTAAAGGGTTGCATATGTGTTTGCGTGTCAAGTGGTGCTTAGATGGCAACTCTGGCTGCATCAGCTAAGGCCGGTGCTGGGCTGGCTTGTACGGTCTGAGTCCCACATATGGTTGTCCGGTTTAGGATGGGCTGCAGACAGCTTTGATGGAAACTCCAGTGGTTTGGAACATGAGGACAGTGCCGGGAAGACTTTTACTGTCTTTCTCCCACAAATGACAAGGCAGATTTGGATAGGTTGGAGTAGGCATAGATGACAACACCAGTGGTTGGAACATAAGGACAGAGCCGGGGCAGACTTCTATGGTCTATGTCCCAGAAACATCAAAGAAAGACCATGATCACGTATATAATATCAGGTTCACTGTTGATTTAAATTGAATTGATAATGAATGTGACTGTTGGTCAGACTAGATGGATCATTCAGGCCTATATCTGCCGTCACTTACAATGTTACTATGTTATTAATGACTCTGTATATAGGTCCCTGGTGTAACTGCATTTTGACCACTGTATGTAGTTCTGGTCACCGCATATCACAGAGCTAGAAAAGATTCAGATAGGAATGATAAAAAGGACAAAAGAAACAGAACACATCCCTTATGAAGAAAGAGTAAACAGGTCTGAGAACTTCATCTTGGAAATGAAGAAGATTAGGGGGGATAGAGTAGAAGTCTATAAATTCATGAACTGGGTAAAACCATTAAAAAGGACGCACATGTTTAACCTTTCAACATAGGTGTGGGCCAGAGGAGATACTCCAAATGCTGCAGGTTCATGCCCCCGTTGGTTCTGCTCTTGAAGGCAGCTGAAGAGCCACGGTGCCATTGGAAGAGGTGTGTTGGGGTGGCAGAGTGAATCACTTTTGAGGGCTCTGACCAAACCAAATCTATGACCTCCTTTTCAGAGGCAAAAGCTTCCTCCTTCACTCCCTGCCTGTCTCAGCTGAGCTACCTCATGTACAAACCCACTTCCAAATGCAAGGGCAGGCATTTCTTGTATGTGCCTGCCCCCATATTTGAAAATGTGCCTGTCTGTGAAGCAGCCACGCTGTGGCTAGGAGTGAAAGAAGAAGCTCCCATCGCTGAAAGAAGTCATCAATTGAAGATACGTAAAAGGGGGCTGATGCTGGAAGATGCTAATGCTAGGGCTGGAAGAAGGGGGCTCATGCTGGTAGGGGTGGGAGAAGGGGGATGACAATTGCACTTTCTTGAAGTAGAGATGCAGTTAAGTTAGGAGTAGGAGAAGGGGCTGATGCTAGGGGAGTAAGAAAGAACAAGAGTATCTGGAAAAACAGTGACAGAGAAAAGTGCCTGGGGAGAGGTAGGAAGGAGAGAGAGAATGTGCTAACAGGAGAGAGGGAGGGAGGAATGGAAAGAGAGAGGAAGTGAATGTTTGAAAGGAGAATAAGGGAAGGGTGAGTACGAGAAGGGGAATTAAAAAAAGAGATGGAAGGAGTGCCGAGAGGGGGAAGGGGTGGGAAAAAGAAAGGCCTGAGGAGAGATGGAGAGGAGAGTGTGTGTGCCAGGAGAGGTAGGATGCAAAGAAAAAGAAAAAAATGAGTTGCAGGGGGAGAAGGGAAGGATGGACGGAAAGAGTGCTTGCGTGAGAGAGGGATGGTGACAGATGAGACAAAGGAAGAGGAAGGAGAGAGTTAAGAGGGGAGGGTGTGAGGACGAGGAGGCAGGAAAGATGGGGAGGCAGAAATAAGGGAAGAGAAGGAGAAAGGAAGAAACAGGATAGGGCAAAAGGAATGGAGGATGAAAAAGGGGGAAAGGAGAGCTGGGGAAGAAGAACTGAGAGAAGGGTGAGGAGAAAAAATGAGATAAGGGGCAGAAGCTGAGAAAAAGGAGGGAGGAGGTGATGTGGAGGATAGAGAAGCAAGGAAGGAGAGGTGAAAGGAATATGGAGAAATGGGGAAGGATGGGTGGGAGAGTGTGGGGAGGAGAGGGGCAAGGTATGTGTGAGAGCAGGGGGAGGGAGAGGAGAATGGAAGACTTTAGGTAAGGTATAGAAAAGCACAAGGGAAAGAATAAAGAAAGGAAATGGAATATAGAATGACAGAAGCAAAATAAAAGATAACAGGATGAAAAAACGTAAAGGAAATCCTGAGAGAATAAAATGGGTAACAGAAGAAGAAAGCATAAAAATCGGAGGGGAGAGGAAATGAAGAACAAAGGAAAAACGAATAAGGAAAAAATCCAACCTGCCCCCACCCCAGCCTAGAGAAATTAACATAATCTACATTTTAAAACATAAAGAAATATAAAGGAAGACAAGAAATATATTGAAATTATTTATTGTCACTCTGCTGCAGCTACAGCTGAACAGGTGGAAATGTGGCGATGGTGGCGGCAGTCTTGGGAGGAGGTGGAGTTAGGTTGAAAGAGTGATTGTGTTGTCAGTTGTATTTCTGTGGAAGACGTGAACCCCCCCCCCCCCCCCCCCCCCCCCACTTTTCATCCTGATTCCATTGAAAGCTAATCAATGCCATTCTGGAGGGAGGAAGGAAGTTTACCTATCCCCACTCCACAACTAATCTTCTACCTCTTGCTCCCCCTCTCCCCCAAACAAAGAAGACAAACTATGCCTATGCCTTCCAAACAACACTAAAGCAAGAGCACACTCCATTAAACTATGTAAGAATCGGCACACTGAGGTCAAATTGTAGAACATTTTTTTTTCTGCAGCACACGAGTAAGCTGTGGTATCAGTTGCCAAAGGATTTGCTCAAATGACCAACATGGCAGGATCCAAATGAGTTTTGGACAGGTTCCTAGAGGAAAAAATCTATAAAAATAGCTAGTTAGACTTGGGGAACCCTTGCTTATCCCCTGGGATGAGCTGTGAGAAATTGGATCTCCTTTTTACAATCTGAAGGCTACCTGTGGACCAGACTGGCCACTAGGGAGGATTGGTCTGACTCAGCTCTTCTATGCTCTTACTAGCCGTTGAGCCCGTAAAAACGGGCTGGTATTGGGGTTTTCCTTCCTTCCTTCCTTCTTTCCTTCCTTCCCCCTTCCTCCCTCCCTCCCCGTGAGGTCGCCGCCGCTACCGTTCCCCCCCCCCCCCCGGAGTCGCCACCATCCCTCCACCCGGCCCGGGCCCTCTCTCTCTCCGCTACTAAACTTACACATCCATTCGCCGGAACGCAAAACGCACATCAGCTGAGCTGCCGTCGGCCCTTCCTTCTCTGCCTGTGTCCCGCCCTCCTGTGACGTAACGTCAGCGAGGGCGGGACACAGGCAGGGAAGGAAGGGCCGACGGCAGCTCAGCTGATGTGCGTGCTGCGTTCCGGCGAATGGATGTGTAAGTTTAGTAGCGGAGAGAGGGCCCGGGCCAGGTGGGGGGGGGGGTAACGGTAGCGGCGACCGCAGGTGGGGGGGGAGCGGTATCAACCTCGGTGGCGCAGTTTCCCTCTCTGTCCCGCCCTCGTCATCACGTATTGACGCGGGGGCGGGACAGAGAGGGAAGTCTCTACTGCGCATTTGCGAGTGAGTCGGTCACTCGCCGTTTATTGCTCTTATGTTGTAACTCAAAAACGGGGAGGGGAGGACACCTTAAGGTTTACAGCAAGTAAAATGTAAGTTTGCAACAATGACAATGAAATGTGACTATGCAGCAACCAAAATTATAAAACCAATCTTCCATGACTTGTTAAATATAACTAGTTTGTATCGTGGTAAATTGCTGACTGCCTTATTTGTGATGTCAGTATTTGATCATGAAGGAGCAGTGGAATACGTACCTTATATGGCATCTGGGGCAGAGCGCGCACCCTTCCGGGCAGCGTGCATCCCCCTCCTCTAAGCAAGGGGGTGTGTGGGGCAGGCATGTGCCTGTTGGTCCTGCCGGTCCCCTGCCCCCTCTGACATCACAACTTCCTGTTTTGGGGCAGGGGACTGGCAAAGCCAACAGCCGCACACCTGCTCATGCACCCCCTTGCTGCTGGCAAATGGGGCGGACCGCCTCTACCACCCCGCCCTAGCTATGCTAGAGTGAAGGAGAGTAACCTGCACAAACTGACATGTGTGGTTCTGGTTGTCTAGCTGGGCTGACTGGATGGACCATGCAGGTCTTTATCTGTCATATACTATGTTACTGTGTTGCAATCTGCCACGGTGACTGTATTATTCTTGATTAAACATCTCTAATAAGCAAGGATTTAAGCAATAAAAATTAACATTACTAAGGGGCACTATGGACCTTTATGGTTCAATATATTCATCTAGCATAGGCTAATAAACAACACAGTAGCAGAAATATTATTTCATGGGTCATGAACGATTTTCAGTCACAGGTACAGAAAACAACTAGTTGCTCATTTTTGACAAGTAAAATAAAAGCATGCTTGTCATGTTTTCAAGTCATACTTTCCTTTTATTTCACATATATACGGAGAGTAACTAAAGCAGACAGCTGGGTCTTGGTGATAGAAAAAATGCTTTACTTTTGTTACTATAATGCACACCTCTTTTTTATCGAGTGACAAAGAAAAATATGCATATCCTTCGTGGAATAACACAACCCACTTAAGAAGCATACTCATTACAAAAAAAAAGAACCAGGTCTGGCAATTACATAACACTCATGAAGCATACTGATATGCATGAAACTTGGCTCCAGAATGAATGAGTGTTATTACTACCTCACACACTCAAAATTCTATGTTATAGAAATGGGATTCCAAGAAACTATGAACACTACTTTTTTCTTTATTTGTGAAGTAATATGCAATTTCGGCATCATACATCTCCTACCTAGGGTCACAGTCTTTCCCATCACAGAACCCCTTACATGTACGTTGTTGCAGTATTTTACAGCACATGTATTTAATTTCTCATCTGGTCAAAAACAAATTGTACACACACTGGCCACGATATCCACGGCACTTATCCAGACAGGAGTGGCTCCTACCCTGTGCCACTCACCAGACCCTATGCAGATGCTCTGCAGCCTGTCCTGGCACTCTGTCTGGGTGGTGCCAAAGTGATCTGGGGGTGGAGCCAGAAGTGATCCGGGTACCGCTGATATTCAGTTCTTGTACCCGGATAACTATCTGGGCAAGGGAGGCCTGCAAATTAACTGAAATATCAGTACTATACTGAATATCTAGGAACAACTTTAAACACTGACCGCAGAGTTTAAATTGGGTGGGGCGGGGAGGGGATGTGAAATAAATGGCACAAAAGTGAAAAATATTTTAAGTCACTAATGAATACATGCTCAGTGTGCCATTTTGTGGCTTCGCCAGCTGGGATGGTTTAACACATGCACTGTGTGCTAAAAACTGTGTAAATATTAAATTTTGCGCTGTAACTCTATCTGGAAATATAATAAGGTACCTAACTGGTGCAGCTGCAGAAAACATTGCCAGTTTCTGCACCGCAACCTACCTTTCAACATGCAATTTAAATTACGAACATTTTGAAACCTAGAACGTGTACTTTTATTAAATGGAGTTGCACCAATTCAATATGACCCGAAATATATATATACCTTACAAATTATAACTTATTTACCTTATGAACTGGTATTGGTCTTCTAACCAAATTCATTACTGACAAAAGGCTGCTCATAACTAATGTTATTTCCTATCCTTAATATTATGTCCAGGTTTTCTCAACATATGGCAGATAATTTTCAACTTGGAATATCAGCAAACTATTTTTTTGTAACTAGTTTCCAACTAGAAATATATTTTTAGGCAGCTCAGGGGCCCTTTTACTAAGTGGGAGTAAGCCCAATGCGGGCTTACCGCTCACCAATCTGGAGCTCCACTGACCCACCCCAATGCGCATTTTCAGCACTAGCAGAAATATTTGAAAAACATTTCTGCAGGCGCTAACCCAGGAGTAATTGGACAGCACGGAACGATACCCGGCTACTGCTGGGTTAGCGTGGGAGCCCTTACCTTCACCTCAATGGGTGGCGTTAAGTGCTCCCCCCACCCCCGCATGCCCACTTATTGCATGGCCACTTCTTTTTTCAGCCTTCTTATCCACTGTTGTAAAAAGGGCCTCAGCGTGCAGCAAAAATGGTCCCCACCGCTAGCATAGGCCTCTTTTTATCGCAGCTTAGTAAAAGGGCCCCTCACTGCTGGGACAGAGTACTGAAAGGACATTAAATTTACAGAGAGACTAGTCAACTAACAAAATCAACTAGGCTGAACGCCTCCTAAAAAGTGAATAACATGAAAACAGCACGATATATGGTCAAGGGATAGGCTGTCATTTGAAACTAATGCTGTCCGCTGGTAAAGGTGCATCTGTACACTCTTTCCCCTGAGGGCACAAGCGCAAACCATTGCACATGCCTGATCTATCAGGTAAGAGGACACACATAGGAGGCCCTTTTACAAAGCAGCAGTACGCCCAATGTGGGCTTACTGCTCACTAAAAAGGAAGTACCATCGGGCTACTGCAGCAGCCCGGCGTGATTAATTGTGCGGTAGTTCCCACCCCTAGCGCACCATCATATCCGGCGCTACAAAAAATATTTTTATTTTTGTAGCGCCGGTGTGTACCCGGTGGTAATCGGGCAGTACCGCACGCTGCCTGGTTACTATTGGGTTAGCGCAGAAGCCCTTAGCACCACCTCAAGGATGCTGGTAAGAGCTCCCCCCCACCCCCGAAATGGCAAGTGCTTCACTTCAGGCATGGCCATTTCCAGAAGAAAAGAAAGCTGCGGTAAAAGGGGGCCTTGGAGCGCATCAAAACACACGTCGATGCCAGCGCAGGCCCCCTTTTGCCACAGCTTGGTAAAAGGGGCACACTGTGCACGCTCTTTAAGAAGAAGGCACACTGTTAATGACATTCACTGGAAACAAAAAAAAAAATTCCAAATGAAAACACAAAACTTTTCTGGGTGCTCATCCCTATGTTTTAAACCCGATGATGAAGGGCATAGTATAAAGCTGTTGAAGCCATTTCCATCCTTGGACATATTCCAAACTCCTGCACAGTCTGTCCAAGAGTACTTGTTCACACTTGCTCCCCAATCAATCCTCAGGAGACTAATGAGAAGCCAGGTGCAAGCCTCCTAATATTCCCTTTGGAAGGTCGGAAGTATTACATTCCTGCCCTATGCACCCTTTAGGAGTACTTTAGCATGGAGTTTTTGAAGTCAGATAGACAGTATTAGGTTTCTGTTGTGGGTTTGTACATGAAAGAGACATTTCAATCTTTAAGAATAGTTTTAATTAAAAAGTAGGGCTGCATTCTGAAGTAGGCTGTGAAAACTCTAACCCCCTGTTTACTAAGCTGCACTAGCGGCTGCTGGTGCGCTAATGCCGACGCAGCCCATTCGCTTTGAATGGACTGTGTCGATGTTGCCACGCGGCTTAGTAAATAGGGGGTAAGGCTGTTTATAGTTATTCTGAATGCTGTTTTAGATTCTTTAATTTGTAATGTTTCAATTTGTATTTCTTATCTTTTCATTACTTTTTATTCTTTCATTTATTTAAAGCTGCATTTTGATTAAAATCTGTAAGCACAATTAATCACGCAATTATTAAAGGTATGTTATTTATGTATTTTTCCCCCCACTGCAGCTCCTTGTGACTCTGATCAATGAAGGGTTAAGTGACTTGCCCAGAGTCACAAGGAGCTACAGTGGGGAACACATAAATAAATAATGTGATTAATTGGGATTAAAATATTGATCAAAATGCAGCCCTATGAAAAAGTACACATGGATCATGAAGATTATGATCTTCACTACAGTTCTCACCCACTCCAGCTCACACTTTTCCTATACAGATTATTTTGTGGAGAAAAATCCAGATTTCTTTCACCTTGACCCACTTATGGTCCCTATCCTCGGTTAAACCCCTTCAATTATTAACCCAGCTTTGAGACCTTAAATTTTATCCCTGGTTCTCCTCAAACAATTTACTTTGTTTATCTGCCTTAACTAGAAAAAAACTGTCTTAGGTATATTCATGCAGTGCTGTGTAATCCTGTGACACTATAAATGAATGCTAGTAGTACAGTACATGTACAAACTTGTATCTGCCTGGAATAAGGCCACCAAGTTCAGTTTTATGCCTACCTGGTAATACCAGTTTCTATATAAAACCAAGATTTCCAGCTTCCTTGTATGACTGCTGGCCTGCATGAACCCAATTTCTAGTTAAAAAACCTAACACTAAGAGAAATATGCTCTACAGAGTCCAGAATGAGTTCCTTTTACAGATGTCACTCCTCCTGATAAAGTCTAATTTTCTGATGGCTTCAGCTATATAAGGAGCATGTTCTGACTGTATTCCAAATTTTAATTGTGCAGTAACTGAGCATGTAAAACTTATATTAACCAATACACTAAGCAGGCATGAGTTGGAAAAAAAACGAGAGATCCCTGGGGGCCCCGCAACAGCAAACAAAAATCAATATTCTGATCACTTTGAGAGCCTGAAGATATTTACCCCATAGCATAAAACAGCTCTTGGTGGCCCAGGCAAGAACAGACATGAGAAGGGCTCATTCTTCCCTCGTGACCTATCACAAGACAGATACTTTAAGTACATGCTGCAACTATATTTTGTATATTCTTACTTGATGCAGGATAGATCTAAAATAGCCCACATAAATTTACGTAACATTCAGCCACAGTAGTTACATAAAGTTATATGCCTGTAGATATTAGAAGAAAGCCTGGCCTAAAAACGTTTCTGAAATAAAACGTGACAGTTTGCTATTGTTTTTGTTTCACCAAAATGCTATCAGAACTATTGTATTTCTCCCTTTTATTTTAAAACGCTTTTATGTCTCTGTTTCTGATAGCTTTGCTTTGGAGGAAAAGCTAGTACAAAGCAGAAACAAACCTTGACTTTATCAATGAGATGGCATGGGGTCCCTTTTAACGGGTGCAGCATTACTATTATGTGACATACAATGGAAAGTCATCTTTCTGAGAAATACCTCATGGGAGTTACTCGAAGCCAGATGCACTAACTCCACGGAAAGAGCCCTTCCCTTACCGATCCCTTAGCAAATTGGTAAAAAACGGGCATGCATGAAGGAAATCACATGCAAATGAGCTGCTCGCTGTTAGCTCATTTGCACGCGATTTCCTTCCTAAGGAGGGGAAGCCAGTCGGCCAGCTGAGCATGCGCAGAGCAGCCAGCATAACGATTGGCTTCTCTGTGCATGCTCAGCTGGCCGACTGGCTTCCCCTCCTTAGGAAGGAAATCACATGCAAATGAGCTAACAGCGAGCAGCTCATTTGCATGCGATTTCCTTCCTAAGGAGGGGGAGCCAGTCAGCCAGCTGAGCATGCGCAGAGAAGCCAATCGTTATGCTGGCTGCTGTGCGCATGCCAAAGATAGCTTCATAAACGTCCTTCACTCAAAAAAAAAAAAAAGGACGTCCCTGATGAGCACTTGGACATTTTTCCCTTCAGATTTTGTGATGAGCATCCTTCTTTTGGACGTGTTTTTCTTACGTGCCCAAAATGACCACGCCGGAGAGAATCGGGGATCGGGACGTGCGAGGACGTCCAAATCAAAAGTATTTGGACGTCCCTTTCGATTATTTATTTGTTACATTTGTATCCCACATTTTCCCACCTTTTGCAGGCTGACAGCTAAACGCGCTGTGATTGGCTGAGAGAGACCTGGAGGGGCATAATCGAAAGGGACGTCCAAATAGTTTTGATTTGGACATCCTCGCACGTCCCGATCCCAGATTCTCTCCAGCGGTTTTCGGACACGTAAGAAAAACACGTCCAAGAGAAGGACACCCATCACAAAATCTGAAGAAAAAAATCGTCCAAGTGTTCGTCAGGGACGTCCTTTTTTTTTTTCTTTAGTGAAGGACATCCAAGTGTTAGACACTTGAAAGGACATCCCTGACGAGCACTGGACGTTTATTTTTCTTCCGATTTTTGCGATGGGTGACCTCCTCTGCATGGGTCCCACTAACAGCAGCCCCAACGAGAGGTGCAGACCTCCCGTTAGGTTTCCCACGGTGCATGGGGTCGGAAACAATAGTGCATCACATCGCATTCACATTATAATAGTCTCATTTGCATTCCGTTTTCGTTAGCTGCTACCATGACAGGAAAATGTCTCGGAGAACCCTTTTGTGCATGTCCCGGTTTACTACTTACGCGCTAAACTGGCTAGAACCAGTTTAAAAAACCACGTTGCAAGCTCGTTAAGTTTAGTGCATCTGGCCCTTGGTCTGCTAAATTTCAAAAAGTAAATTTTATACAATGCACTTTAAGTTTCTTCTATTAGCATTTTAACTAGGGAAAAATGTTACAGCTAAATACAATCATTCCCTTGTTTGTGTGCATTTGTGGGGGTCCTGCGTTGGTGTGCCAGGTTTGTTTGTTTTTTCCCTCAATGCCATTTCGAAGATTTCAGACACTACTTGTATTGCACCCTCCCTTTTTCTAAACTTTCTCTCATGTACTACACAAATTGACACAGTTAAAATTTACACTCTTCCCACAGGGAAATAATAGAAATATTTTGTGTACCCTTTGTACATTCTTTCCAGTAACAGGTGTTTCCATTTACCACCTTCAAATTCCCATATTTTATCTGAATGCACTATTCAAGTAAATATTTTGAGTTGTGGCAAGTCTCCAGATATTTCAAAATACTATCCCACCTTCAGTACCAGACTGAGTTTGGTTCACTGTCAGCACTGTAGTAGTTGACTTTAAATGGAACAGGAGTTAGCCCGCTTTCGAGGCTTAGGCTCCCGCATATCCCTGTCTTTTACACACATACAAGATAAGCATATTGTTTCTGACAGTCTCCGGAGCCCCAGCCTGAAAACACTGTTAGAAAGGCTGTAGATCACACAGTTACAGAAACTATTGCTTATAGCAAGCCATGTCGTAAAGAAGGACAGAGCTGAGTTTTCCAGCACTCGGGAGCTTTCAAGCAGAAAGTAGATGATGTAAGGAAGCCAGAGTATGTAGAATACGCTGGTTATCCTGAATAAAACCATAGCGTAACGACTGTCAGGATTGTGCCCACTGTCACCGGCGGCATCTACATCCTGACTGGGAAAGCGAGCCCTCCGCTCACTGATCTCTTTGGTGTGCTGCCGGCAGATTTTAAATATGTGGAAGTACGTGAAGCAGATGACCAAGGCAGCTGGAGCATACAGTAGGCACACAATAAATCCAGTAAAATAGGCACTAGTGTGCCAGGAAGTAGCACACCATTCAAAAATGTCACCGTGGTAACCAGGTTTCCCCCAACTGAAAAATGAAGGTAGAAAGATCAAACAGGAGTACATCCAGATCAAAACGATGCAGATCCTCAACCGGCAAGGTGTAACCAGCTGATTGTAGGATAGAGGTTTGGTGATGGCCAGGTAGCGATCCACACTGATGCAAGCAAGGCATGCCATGGATACGCTCTTTAGCACAGAAATAATATATCCAAAAATCTGGCAAGTCAAAGATTCGTGAATGCCGGTGGAGTAGTGGAGCAAGGAAAGTGTGGGAACCAAGCAACTAACTCCAACAAAGAGGTCAGCATAAGCCATAGTCTGAATAAAATAGCTCGTGGTGTAATGATGCAGGAGTGGAGCACAATGAAAGACGAAAATCACTGTTAAATTCCCAAAGATGATTAAAACTGTTAGCAACACTATAATAACAGTCTCCAGGACACAGACATCTACTGAACTGTAGTGACCAAATCCGAGCGGACAGGAGTGAGGTTCAGAGCCATTCACAGAACTACTACTACTCATGTTCGGAGTGCTCCATTCAATCCATTTGGACTGGTTCATAGTTTAAGTTGGTTGATTTGGTGAGCAATTAGGGATCTCTGCAGATGGAGCTACCGCCAACAGGTGACCTGCCAAAGAACATCATCTGGAATAAACCTCCTGTGTTCCTGTGGCTCAGGATCTCATAAACTCAGGCACTGGCAAGAGCTTCCTCGAGAGAGTGTACCCAAACCGCTCATGCCTCTTCAGCATTAGAGCCTCACTGACACACCTTTGCTTTGGAAACACAGAAGAAAAAATACAATCCTAGAAGTCAGAGACGAATGAAGCAAAATCACTGATTAACTCCATCCAGTACTCTCTATCCATTCCCATGAAACACAAGGCACTTCTGCTAGGCAAGACGGATTTTTACTCTGCACCACAGAAAAAAAGGAAAGAGAGGTAAAGGGGAGGGAAAATAGTCTGTTTCTATGGATTTTACTGATATTTCTCACTGTACTTATCTTATACTTTACTTATTTACTAGCTTTGTAGAGCACCCAACAATGTACATAATATTGAAAAGAATATGCTGCGCAAAAGCATCTGTCACAAAACACACATAAACTAGAATTTAAGAATCAAAAGGGGAAGAGGGGGGCACCCATAAAAAAGAAATTATATTTTGTATCAGTTTTCTTGTTTTTGTAGAGCTTGCATTAGGTTAGGACAGGGATAGGAGAGAGAGGAAAGGTTCAGAAGGTCAGAGGATAACATTATGATTTTCAATTCTGCTCAAGGACAAAGCTGCTTTTCTTACCAGCATCGTAATTCCTTTTATACATTTTGCATGTAACAAAAATAGTTGTACTGAAAAATAATTTCAATGTAATGATGAATTAGTGACAGAGAGGAGGGGAAGAGAGACAAGGTAGACTTGTTTTTATAGAGGTTCATGTCCATATAACCGGCTCACAAATGAGGAAAGGGGAATTACACATGAAATAAAATTTGGAAGCCTGAAGTCAAATATATTCTATTCTTGTATCTTTACAATTCAAGACTCTTGCAGTTAGTAGTCCCAGGATAGAAACACAATGTCCTTCCTCCACTTCCTATACAAAATAAATCCCCCCCCCCCCTTCACAGCTTCAACACAGATATTAACCCAGATCTTTTAGAAAGTCTGACCACTACTGTGGATGAACACTGTAAAGTGAAAGGTTCAATGGAGGTACTTTCTCACCTTAGTAGCAACACCTGAAGCACTTCATATATAGAGTCTCCCAGAGTTCTGTTCAGGAAGAAAACACTTTAGTCCGCATTGTGATGTGATGCTGCAAGGACTGAAGGTAACGCCACTGTTAATCCTTGAATAGTCTCACTCGGCTCCTCCTACGGTGCTCTCTACCTTTCTTTCGTTTCCACTGAGCTATTTGACAGGATTTTAATTGTCATTAAACGACAGCCATAGTATCTGAACAGATTTCTACTAGAATCCTTTTTTTATTATTATTTCTATTACTCTAGTTGAAGCAAATGCATAATTAGTGCAACACATACTAGGTAATTTGCTTGGCATGTATATAGCCTTGCCCTCAAATACACAAGAAAAAAAATGTCCAAGACGTAAAAAAAAATTATGAACCAGACAGGAGAGAAACAAAAAAGAAAAAATATCCACGACTACTCATTATCACACTAGATGAGATTTTTTTTTTCTTTTGCTTGAAGTCTCTAAAGTGTTCACAGCTCAGTAGTGACGCTTTGTCAGTTCTTGCTCTGCCTTCTGAAGGAATTTCATGAACTTGGATGAAATAAACCCAATGTTTTTCCCGGTTCTGATACAGCAGTTTTAACACTTGCATTTTTTTTTCAAATGGCTTGAGCTAATTTCCCAAAGCACCACTGTTCCATATAGAGATGTCTTTTCTCTGCTTTCATAATATCCACAGACTCCTTCTGGATTTTCCTACCTCTTTTCTTTAAGCAGTTTTATCAACTTGAATATAAACACATTTAGAAAGGGGAAAATGCAGTTCCTCTTTTTATTGTGATAAGCCAGTGCTTCTCACCAACATTCCATGTTATCAGCAGTGCTGGAATAGTTGGTAAGGACTCCAATCTACTGTCATACAGTTTGCAGGGATGCTGCTGTTGCTATATTCTCGCTCTCTTTTGCTTGCAATCTCCTGGCATTATTACTGCTTGCACCTGAGCCCCTGCTCCTCCTCCTCTTCCACCTCCTCCTCCGCCTCCATTCTCCCTCCCCCTTCCCTCTCCTCCTGGAGCTGATGCAGAAGAACTCACCATCAGAAAGGTGACTCGGTCCTTCTACCCCAAATCAACAGCATAGCCAATGGCCAATGCAGTTGAAACTGTCACTAGGTAACAGTTGCCAGGCACACAGGCACACACACACAGGGCTTATAGATTCAAACAGCAAGCTGCATTCAAGCATGACATATGAAGACAATGGGACTGACCTGGTCCCTATAATATATTAATGACATTTAAAAGCTTCTGAAACAGGGCTGCCTTTCCCCGGTTTTGTCCTTCTGATACCCTTCATAAGGTTACGAATCTTGCAGGATAATATAACGCAAACATGCTTATAAACTATGCCTGCCTTTAAATCCTATGTAGAAACTTGCACAATATTATAACCACCACCCACACGAGCAAGTCAGCATTAATTTTATCCTTACTGGGAGGGAGAACCAGTCAATTATTAATTAAACATGTGGGGAAGGCATGCAGAAGCATGGCTTTGAGAAAACTTCCCAACACACATTTGTAGAAAGGAGTGATGGGGTCCTTCTATACTGAGTACATATTAAGGCAATTCTATAGCAGAGCACCTGTGGGGATCATATTCCATAAATGAAAGTAGATGCATACCTTCCTTTACAGAATACTAGCCTAAACGACTACATACACACCTAAAGGCACAAGCACTTTCGCCAGCCATAGACCTAGTGTGTTAGCACCTAAGGGAATCTTTTACTAAACTGCATTAAGCAGCTAACTCAGAGGAGGGGAGGAGAGGGGCAGAGGGGGTATCAGGAGGGAAGAATGCTGAAGTGGCAGTGCTGCAGTTTATTTTTGAGTGGGTAATGGAGTGACTTGCCCAGGGTCAGAAGGAGCCATAGTAGGAATCCAACCCAGTTACCCCATGTCTCAGCCTGCTGTGCTAATCATTAGGCTACTCCTCCACTCCTTGATGGCATTAATTATGCTCAACTTCAGAAAGCATGATAAAAATCATGCCCCAGATCAATGTAGAGCAGCGGTTCCCGAACCTCTCCTGGAGAGCCTCCTATTTTCAGGATATCCACAATGAACAAGAATGAGAAAAATCTGCATGTAATGAATTCATTGCATACAAGTCTATGTCAAGAATACTTATTGTGGATATGCTGAAAACCTGACTGTTGGGAGTAGCCCAGAATAGGTTTTGGAACCTCTGATGAAGGGTTAAAAAAAAAAGCAATGTGTGAGCAGAGAAACAATCCTTGATCCTTAAATGGAATAAGGATCTATCTGCAAATCTTGGGAAAGAGAACAGAGATGTGATTTGGATCAAGACACACACAAAAAAAATCTATATGCAGAAAATGCACAGATATGATATTATATTTACTTCATAGAACATATTGGTATTCTGCTTTTTCTTAAGATGTGATGGGGCTTCCAGTTTGGGAGGCATGGCGGCAGAACGCATCTGAAGGAGCTCCGTGACAGTATCCTACTGAAGATTGTTTAGACCCTCTTTGACAGCACTGTCTGACATCCAGTGCAAGGCCTTTGATTATTGGTAGTATTGGGGATTGTCACAGAAGAGATGCCGAAGCAAGTGAAGCCACAGATGCGGCGAAGTCAAGATGGCCATCTCAAAATGGTGTCCCGCAATGGGTGACAATCAGGCTTATTTTCGAAAGGGATCGCCAGCGATCTTCCGACACAAATCGGGAGATCGCCGGTGATCTCCTGATCCCGACCAAATCTGTATTATCGAAAGCCGATTTGGCCGGCTTCAACTGCTGTTTTGTTGCGGCGCTGGCCAACCTTCAAGGGGGCGTGTTGGTAGGGTACTGAAGGCGGGACGAAGGGCGTGGGTACGAGATGGCCGGCTTCACCTTATAATGGAAAAAAAGAGGCCGGCTCGAACAAGCATTTCGCCAGCCAGACTTGGTCCATTTATTTTTACGACCAAGTTTGGAAAAAGTTCCCCAACTGACCAGATGACCACCGGAGGGAAGCGGGGATCACCTCCCCTTACTCCCCCAGTGGTCACCAACCCCCTCCCACCCAAAAAAAAAATAAAACTTTTTTTGCCAGCCTGTATGCCAGCCTGAAATGTCATACCCAGCTCCTTGACAGCAGTATGCAGGTCCATGGAGCAGTATTTAGTGGGTGCAGTGGACTTCAGACAGGTGGACCCAGGCCCGTCCCCCCCCCACCTGTTCCACTTGTGGTGGTTAATGTAGAGCCCTCCCAAACCCCCCCAAAACCCACTGTACCCACATGTAGGTGCCCCCCTTCACCCCTTAGGGCTATGGTAATGGTTTAGAGTTGTGGCGAGTGGGTTTTGGGGGGGATTTGGGGGGCTCAGCACACAAGGTAAGGGTGCTATGCACCTGGAAGCTATTTTTGTTTTTTTAATTTTCTTAAGTGCCCCCTAGGGTGCCCAGTTGGTGTCCTGGCATGTGAGGGGGGCCAGTGCACTACAAAATGCTGGCTCCTCCCATGGCCAAATGCCTTGCATTTCGCCGGGTTTGAGATGGCCGGGCCCGGTTTCCATTATGGCTGAAAGACGAAGCCAAACAAAAAAAACAGCACCACAGGCCTTTAAAAATGGAACACAGTTCTTTAATGAATGAGCCTTGACAAAAAGACCCGACACGGGCCGTGTTTCGGTGACTAGCACCTGCGTCAGGGGTCACAGTGATGACGTGGAAAACTTGGGGAATAACTCGAATATATTCCTCTACAATATATTATTCCTTACCCCACGTCTCATGTAGTAAAAGCTACAAAGCACCAAGGCACTTTCACTTTCTGTATCAAAAAAAGTGACCCCTGACGCAGGTGCTAGTCACCGAAACACGGCCCGTGTCGGGTCTTTTTGTCAAGGCTCATTCATTAAAGAACTGTGTTCCATTTTTAAAGGCCCGTGGTGCTGTTTTTTTTGTTTGGACTTTAGTTTGTACTTTGTTCCCTCTCTTTTGTTATATGAAAGACGAAGCCAGCCATCTCATATAAACCCAGCAATCCTTCTCTAGACCCAGCGAGTGATTTGGCTGGCGCCAAGCGTATTTTGAAAATATGCTTGGCTCCGCCCATACAGCACCGGCCCCGAAGATGGCCGGCGCCGTTCGATTATGCCCTTCAATATCTCTCCAGCTGAGAAGGGAGTAAAGAGCTCCCCTAAACTCTTGTCTTCGCAGCTGTTGGTGGAGGAAAGAGCCTTAACCCAGATCCTGCAGGAATTTTGGGAGGCAAACAAAAAGATTGACGAGCAGGTGGTTCACCAGCTGCAGGAGCAGAATGGGGCTTTTGCGGAGCAGCTGGAGGAAGTTGAAGCTTGGCTTATGAACATGAAGGAGGACCATGGAGGAGAGAAACAGGACACAGCTCGTATCTTTCAGTGCCTGGAAGAGCTCCACGATCGAGTAGAGGATCAGGAGAATCAGAGCCATCAGTCTAATTTGAGAATTGTGGGTCCTGCTGGAAGGTTCTGCGGGATCCATCCCGATGGCCTATGACCAGTCACTTCTTCAGACTTGTTTTCCCTCATCTTTGGTAGCTCCGGTCTATGAGGTGGAGCAGGCCCATAGGGAATTAAAACCTAGACTGACCGTTCCATGCCTCCCAGGGCACTGACTGTGAAACTTAAATTTCCCAGAAGTAGATTACATGCTCTCAAAGGGACAAGGTTTGTAAATTGAATAATGTAGAAATGAAAATATTCCCAGGCATAAACCTCATTATGGTCCAGAAGAGAAAAGTGTTACAGCTCTACAAATAAGCTTTTATGGACAAGGACATAGAAACAGGAATCTGGTATCCGACGCGGCTGGTGGTAACCCATGGGGGAGGAAAAGACTATTTCTTAATTCCTCGGATGAAGCCAAAGCTGTCGCGTCTCTCGCGCTTGCCACGCTCTCGAGGACCTTGGCATACCTTCAGGCTTCTTCCCCGGAAGCGCGGGGTTTGTGAGTCCTTTAGGCAAAATCACCTTCCAGGTAGAGAGGAGATAAGACTGGACCGGAACTCCGGACTGGAGTTCTACACCGGAACACTCGGAACTGGAACGCACCGGACGGGTGCGCACTGGAGTGGGGCCCACTGGACTGGACACACTGGAGTGGCCCCACTGGACTGAAACATACAGGGGTGAAACCCGCTGGACTGGAACACACTGGAGCGGAACCCGCGGAACTGGAACACCCTGGACCTAGGCTTCACCTACACTTGACTGCCTTCCCCCTCGGGTTGAGCCCTCAGGTTCTGGCAGCCGGTAGGACTTACAGAAACAGCAGGAATGAAGGTCCAGGGGTGCCCCCTGGCCCCTAGGCGAAGGCAAGGCAGACAAGCAGGGTCTGTCCGGGTTCTGGCAGTCGGCAGGATTCAACACTGTCTCTGGAGGTGGCTAGCAGGATGGCTAGCTGAAGTCACTGTCTCCGCAGGAGGGCTAGCAGGACGGCTAGCAGGAGATGCAACACTGTCTCTGGAGGTGGCTAGCAGGACGGCTAGCTGAAGTCACTGTCTCCGCAGGAGGGCTAGCAGGACGGCTAGCAGGAGATGCAACACTGTCTCTAGAGGTGGCTAGCAGGACGGCTAGCTGAAGTCACTGTCTCCGCAGGAGGGCTAGCAGGACGGCTAGCAGGAGATGCAACACTGTCTCTGGAGGTGGCTAGCAGGACGGCTAGCTGAAGTCACTGTCTCCGCAGGAGGGCTAGCAGGACGGCTAGCAGGAGATGCAACACTGTCTCTAGAGGTGGCTAGCAGGACGGCTAGCTGAAGTCACTGTCTCCGCAGGAGGGCTAGCAGGACGGCTAGCAGGAGATGCAACACTGTCTCTGGAGGTGGCTAGCAGGACGGCTAGCTGAAGTCACTGTCTCCGCAGGAGGGCTAGCAGGACGGCTAGCAGGAGATGCAACACTGTCTCTGGAGGTGGCTAGCAGGACGGCTAGCTGAAGTCACTGTCTCCGCAGGAGGGCTAGCAGGACGGCTAGCAGGAGATACAACACTGTCTCTGGAGGTGGCTAGCAGGACGGCTAGCTGAAGTCACTGTCTCCGCAGGAGGGCTAGCAGGATGGCTAGCTGAACGGAACACAGTCTTGGGATAGTGGCTAGCAAGGGCGGCTAGTCTAACACTAGGAACAAACACAGTCTAGGGATAGTGACTAGCAAGGGCGGCCAGTCTAACACTAGGGACGAACACAGTCTCGGGATAGTGACTAGCAAGGGCGGCCAGTCTAACACTAGGAACAAACACAGTCTTGGGATAGTGACTAGCAAGGGCAGCTAGTCTAACACTAAACAACCACAGTGAACTAGTAGAGCTATGCACAGGCTACAAGCCACACGGTGCCTAAGCTGGCTAGTCTATCACTGGAAACAAACACAGAGAACTAGCAGAGCTATGCACAGGCCACAAGCCAGACGGTGCCTAAGCTACTAGTCATGCACTGGAAACAAACACAGAGAACTAGTAGAGCCATGCACAGGCAACAAGCCAGACGGTGCCTAAGCTAACTAGTCATACACTGGAAACAAACACAGAGAACTAGCAGAGCTATGCACAGGCTTACAAGCCAGACGGTGCCTAAGCTAGCTAGTCTGAACAAACATAGAACACTAGCAAAGCTATACACAGGCTACAAGCCACACGGTGCCTAAGCTAGCTAGTATACACAAACACAGAAACTCACTCAGAGCAAACACTGAAACTGTGTACAGAGCACTCTATACAGCAGGACCTTTAGATGAGATGAGATGAGATGCAAAGGCCAGGACTGTAGTCTCCAAGTCACTAATCAAGCCCTCAACACCAGAGCTACAGCTGCAGCAATCACCTTGCAACCAAACAGAGGCTTGACACTCAGAGCAGTCATCCCATAGGAAGGAACAGCGGGAGCCATCTTGGATACTGGCAGAGAGGAAGAGGCGGCAGCCATCTTGGAAGAGGCATAGCCCACACAGGTGAGGTTCAGTAAGGCAATCAGCACACAGAGCCAGAAAGAACCTAAGACAGACACAGACACAGAGACAAGCAGAAGCCAGCACAGACACTGACTCCCAGAAACAGGGTAAGTCTGAGGGTTGGCACGGCCACAGACGGGACAAAAGCAGTTCTGAAAACTCTACCAGGCCGCACTTCTCAGCAAGCTGTTTCAGCTGGTGCTCGACTGTCCAGACAGCGAGTTGATACAGGGAAACACCCCCTACTTGAATCAGTGCTCAAAATGGCAACTAAGGGCCCCTGTAGGAGGCATTCCCCTTTGGGAGTTGGATCATCACAGGTACAGCATGTGGGGTAGGCAGTGTCTCCAGCACACGGGTCTTCGGAGGAATCCCTGCTGGTGAATTAAGAGGCCTCTGGTACCAGGTCCTCTTTGGCGAATGAGGAACCACAGGGCCAACGGACACCAAGGGATGTAGCAAGCAACACGGAGGACCCAGACACTGCGACCTAGAGACTGAAATTTTTTTTGCCCAATGGCATACCTTGGTGACCTCCTCCTTATAGCAGGGGAAAAGGCCCAAAATTAGTATGCAGCGCCTATGAGGTTAGAGGAGCTCAGTAGAGTAGATCTACCGAACATGAACAGTACTATAAAGCTGCAATACTTAAAGCATTAAAAGACTTTCATGAGTGACTGGACCATAATAATTGTGTGCCTGTTGAGAGAGCTCTTCTCTTGCCCTATAATATTTTTAACACGACCAAGTGCTATGAGGAAGCTGACCAGCAGGAGGGCACCTCAGCAACGGGGCAGAATCATCTCTTTGTTTCCCCGTTGGTGAAGCAATGGGCCCAGTATAAAGTAGGTCTTGCTATTTCAGGGATGTTGCACCCACTGAGTCAGCTGAAAGACTATAGCCCCATGTCTACTTCTTACTTTAGTTCCTTACTCTTGCAGTTAGAGGGTGTAGGGTTTGCACAATGTGTCAATTTCATTGAGCAAGGGAAATTGGTAACTCATCAACATCTGCAAGAAATGATAGTTAATAAGATACCTTTCTTCCAATACTTCCAATTGTGAAATTTGCTTCTTAGCAGGGATGCAAAGGTGAACTTGCACAGAACCCCGACCCAGCTAGAATTAATCTTATTTAAGGTGGGGACCTAGCACTAAGTTGTTGTCTCGAGTATATGCTGCCTTATCGGCTCATCAGTCCCCACTTCTATTAGAGAATGTTAAAGGTTGAGAGGCCTTGTTTGGGAGTTCTAAAGAGGACAGCTACTGGACACAAGCTCACATATATGCCCATAAATGCTCAGTGGTCACTGCTTATAGACAGATGCTACTACTACTTATCATTTCTATAGCGCTACTAGACGTACGCAGTGCTGTGCACTTGAACATGAAGAGACAGTCCCTACTCGACAGAGCTTACAATCTAATTAGGACAGACAAACAGGACAAACAAGAGATAAGGGAATCGAGTCACGAATAGACTCTATTAAACCCCAGAAAGACAGGCATGGGTATTTTCAGGGGAAGAGACAAGGGGGCTCTGCTGGAGGGCATGTGGGGGGTAGGAACTCATGAGCATATGTTGTGGTCCTGCCCTACTGTACAAGCCTTTTGGAATGGGGTGTGGGAGGATATTTCTAAATGGACTGCACAGGACCTTCCAGAGGTCTGCCTTCTGGAGGTGTTTGATGATGATGTTGGGCTTGCTGACGTGGACAAGTTCACGTTGATTCTACTGTTGGCAGCTAAAATAACTCTTGCATGTTCTTGGCAATCTATAGCTGCACCATCGTTGCAGCAATGGAGAGTGGAGAGGTGAGGTGTTATGAGAAGATTGTGAGTAGCTTGAATGGTCAGAAGACAGAGCATGAACAGAGATGGGCACGAGTCTCTACATAAAAGGGGGGCTGAGTTCCCTGATTACAAGTCTCACTATAATGGCTCTGCATCATGTTCACTGTTTAATGTCTACTAGTTCCTGCTTACTGTCTCCCAGAGGGGTTGATTTGTAGGTTTGGGGACTTTTAGGGGCATTATTTCTGAAGGTTTGACTGATGTTTGTATTGTAATATGGCTATTTTGGATGGACCTTGTAAAACTTTTGTTTTTGAATAAAAATTTATAGCAAAAAAAAAAAAGATGCGATTGCAAATTCAGTACATTGTGTTGAAGGGGCTGTGATCTTGGAAGATCTTATACATATGAACTTATGTGGTCAAGTTCTGGAAAACTACATTCAGAGTAAATACAGCTGTAAGATGCTTTAAGTGGATTAAATGGTATCTGGAACAGTCAATGGGACTCATTTCATAACAGGCAGTTAATATACCAGATGTTAAGAATATGCCACTTACTGAACACTGGATATATGCAAAAGCAAATCCCACCGTCCTCAGTAAGAATAACGAAATAACCTCTATAGAACTAGGACTTTCTTTGTGAAAATACACCAAGGAAAATAGTTGATAATTTAATACAAAATACTTTTTAGTATGCACATTGATTGCTACTGTTACTCAATAGTGAAAAGAGTGCCCTCAGAAACAACCACTCTTTTAACAGCAATATAATTTCTTTTGCCATGGTGGCATAGCACCTCTTTCATCGGGCCACTCTTGTGCATAAACGTATATGTATGTGCTATTTCCTCAGTTAATAGTGCTATAACAAAACACTGTGCTGAATAAAAAAAAACGTGTACTTATCTTAAAACGTTTTTCTCCCCCAGACTTTTTTAGTCCAATCAGTCACTCTTCTAGACGGAATAGAAGGCTTCCCCTGAAAACGCCCAGGCTGTCGCCCTTTCTACCTGTTTGGCCATCTTAAGGTCATCAGAAACGTTCACCCCCAAATCTTACTCTTCTTTCAAGTGCAAAAGTACTTCTGCTACTAAATGGTACTTCACCCTCAGGTTTCTGTAGCCCAAGTGCATAACACTGCATTTTCTAGCCCAAGTGCATGACACTGCATTTTCTAGCATTAAATCTTAGTTGCCAGTTTCTTGTCCATTCTTCTAGCTTCTCTAGATCCCTCCTCATGCTATCCACACCATTTGGGGTGCTCCGTTACAGAGTTTTGTATCATCTGCAAAGAGGCAAATTTTACCCTACAGCACCTTCCACAACACCACTCACAAAGATGTTAAAAAGAGCTGGGCCAAGGATCCTTGCGGTATACCATTGGTAACATCCTCTTCCTCTAAGTGAACTCCATTTACGACCACCCTCTGTCTTCTACTTAACCAGTTTCTAACCTAGTTAGGAGGGTCTCAATGAAATCATAACTTGCGTAGTTTCTGTTGTATGCTTGCAAAAGTGTGTTCCTTTGGGTAAAAAGTTGTAAATTACTTTTGTCTGGGTTTTATTTAATAAAAAGAAAGTA
Organism: Microcaecilia unicolor; assembly: GCF_901765095.1. Taxonomy (NCBI): domain Eukaryota; kingdom Metazoa; phylum Chordata; class Amphibia; order Gymnophiona; family Siphonopidae; genus Microcaecilia; species Microcaecilia unicolor. The sequence goes on from NC_044036.1 coordinate 84,542,240, forward strand.
TTTTATTTTAATATCATTCAAATGAAAGCCCCCCTGTAGCTAGATGTTATATTTTCCAGAATAGGTGGGCAGGAACATAGAGATTCTCAATTATGATCTTAAACTGCTGCCACAAATTAGGTATCTCCTGTTGAGATAGGTTATTTCATTATGATCAGAAATGATATTAACAAGAACCAAAGGAACAGGAGTAAACATTAAAAAGTACTTAAATGGATAGATGTGCTATTTTTATCCCAATTTTGCTTGATCACTGTATAAAATTGCAACAGTGATTCAATAAAATCTGTCCAATGGGAGATACTTAGACTATGACAGGGTTAGAAATCTTGTTGTCTACTTGTTTTCCAGCACTATTAATACAGGATCCATCTATAATCTATGCCAACAAAAAATATATCAGTTAAAAAAAAAATTACAACCAACTAGCAAAACGCAACAGAAGTATCGTGTACACAAAAAGTTGTAGCCACTGATAAACTACATGGAATCATATTTAATTCATGGCTTCTACTCCTCAGCTAAAGAAGAGTAAGAGAGAACTACATCCATTGCATTTGGGCCAGCTCAGCGGCACACAGGAAACCTAAATTGCCACACCAAGTTTGCTTTTGCTCCTTGGTTGGGCTAGAGCTGCATATGCTTTCAAGGCAGTGTACAATTGCAATACTTAGTAGCCAGATTCAGGACATAACTGTATTGGTTCTGAAATATGTTGTCATCTTTGGCCTTTGGTCAATGACTGCTGCTGTGACGGTTAGACTAAATTAGGAAGATAAGAATGCACCCTAAAGTTTTACCTGTACTAACCCTATCACAAAGGAGCTGCTACTGACAGGTCCCAAATGTAGTATCTGGGACAATAAGATTGTAGCATCCGAAAGAGATGTCCTTCTTCTATACCTTTCCTTATGCTGCTGTTTTGAAGTGCAGGATATGGTGCCCAGCCTAGTGTCATTACTCTTCCCTGAAACCAACTCTAATAGGTTTTGTTTGTTCAAATGAAGGAACACAACATTATTGGAAAGATGGCCCAGTAGCTTTTCTCTACTGATGGCTTTTGATCCTCCAGCTTTGGAGAATGCCTCCATATCTCATATTTTACAGAATCCTCTTTCTGTGACCTTGGGGCTGCTGATTGTGGAACTGGTGCTAAAGATGGACCAGAGAATGAAAGGCCAGAGGCATACCTCACACTCTCCACTACTTGCTCTATCCTGGGGTTGCAGAGTCAGGTAGGTCAAGTTCAACTTTGGATTTTGACTTGAGTTACTCTAGAGACTACATTGGTAACTATGGAGAACCAGGCCAGAGACAAGTAAAGTATGCTGCCATGCTGTGAGACTATGAGGCATATTTTCAAAGCACTTTGGGAGGCTAAGTTCCATAGGTTTCTATGGAACTTTGGGAGGCTAAGTGCTTTGAAAATATGCCTCTATGTGCGCCATGAATCTGCAGGAGCAGGTCACTGGAAAACCTTGTTACATCTAAGGAACAATTTTGTGTTTATTTTCTCTCCCCCCCCCCCCCCCCACCTGTGAATAGAACAGAACCTCTACCTGACACTTACAATAGTATTTTTCTTTACCTGCACCCAGTGGCGTAGCTAGGTGGGTCTCCAGGGGAGTGACCGCTCCCCTAAATGGATTTCCAACGGCGCTGGTGCCTATATTTCACATGATCTGTCATGTGAAAAATATGTACCAGCACCACTGGCAGTCTGCTCTTTGTTCCCCCTGACACCTCAAACTAGCTATGCTTCTGCCTGCACCCACTGTGTGGCTCCAGTTTGCCCTAGCTCCAGGCCCACCCTCGCTCATATTACCACAAGGGGTTCTGAGATCCATGTCTGATCACCACCACTAATTCTGCTTCTGGTTCTAGGTCTCTCTAGAAAAATAATACTTTCCTCCTCTGCTTCTCCCACAATTTCCAATGACTACCACTAGTGGGCACTGACATGATTCAATGAGAGAGAAGAGGCTTCTATATACTGTGCAACATGTAAGGATTTTTCTATTAATATACAACACCATAACTGATATTACTGTAGAAAAACAGTGGGAACTAGAGCAAAGCCAGTCACTTTGTAGTCTGTAAGGACCCATAGAGTGTGCCAGACTTTTACAAGTGACCCTCACACACACCAACACAACTGGTGTGTGCCAGTGGCGTAGGAAGGGGGGGCAGTGGGGCGGTCCACCCCGGGTGCACACCGCTGGGTGGGGGTGTTGTCTCCGTTGGGTCCTTGCTCCCTCTGCCCCGGAACAGGTTACTTCCTGTTCTGGGGCAGAGAGAGCAAGGAACCAACGGAGCCGACGCAGCTCCCAGCGACATAGGCTCGGGGGGCGGATCGGCCCTCCTGCCCGCCCCTCGCTGCCAAAGTAAGCTACAATGCGTTCCGGTGGGGGGGGAGGGTGCGCGACGGAGGGGGGGATGCCATGCGCCGACGGGGCGGGGGGGGCGCCATGCTGCACCCGGGGGGGGGGTGCATGGCGGCGACCCGCCCCGGGTGCCAGCCGCCCTCGCTACGGCACTGGTGTGTGCACTTCTTATCTCAGGCCTCAGTGTTGTCTCTGCTCTTTTCAATTTATTATCCATTTCTCACTATGGAGTCTGTCTGCTCTGCACCACAGAGCTACACTTTTCTCTGACACACAAACTCATTCAGTGCTTAGCTCTCTGTCTCTGAGCCGTATGTGCTCTTTGTGCCTAAGCTTGATTTATTTTCATCCTTTTTCCCTCTGAAGGCTACAGGTTCATCATAAAGTGAAATTACTCACCTGTAGCAGGTGTTTTCCAAGGACAGCAAGCCCAGTATTCTCACATATAGGTGACATCATCCAACGGAACCCGGTGCAGATGCTGCCTAGTGCACACAGCTTTAGGAAAGTTCTGGTAGCATCCCACTGAGCATGCACAGGTGCCTTCCCGCCTTCTGTGCAAGCGTGGGTCCCTCGGTCATACACAATAGCTAAAGAATACAACTCCAAGGGGAGGTGGGAGGGTATGTGAGAATACTTGGTCTGCTGTCCTCATAGAATATCTGCTACAAGTGAGTAACTTTGCTTTTTCTCAGGACAAGCAGGCCAGATGTATTCTCACATATGGGAATCTCTAGCTACCAGGCTCACTTAAAACAACAATGCTAAGACAATAGAGACTTGAAACATCAAGACCTTGAAGTCAGTTAACCTGAAACTGGTTGTGAAGATGCAGCCTGGAATAGACAAAACTGGGCCTAGGAGGGTGGAATTGCATTGTAGACACCAAACAAATTCTGGAGGACTGTCTGATACAACCAGCTGTCATGTTGGGAATCCTGCTCAAGGCAGTAGTGAGATGTGATTGTGTAGACTGAAGATGCAGCTTTGCAAATCTCCTCAATGGAGGCTGATCTCAAGTGGGCTACCTACGTTGCCATGGCTCTGACATTATGAGCTGTGACATGATCGTCAAAAGTCAGACCAGCCTGGACATAAGTGAAGGCTATGCAATCTGCTAGCCAATTGGAAAGAGTGTATTTGCTGATGGCTACTCCCATCCTGTTTGGATCAAAAGAAACAAAAGGCTGGGTGGACTGTCTATGGGCTTTAGTCTGCTCCAAATAGAAGGCTAAGGCTCGCTTGCAGTGTAAAGTAATGCAGTACACTTTCACTAGGATGACCATGAAGTTTTGGGGAAAATTGACTAGTTAAGATGGAAATCCGACACCATCTTAAGAAGGAACTTAGGGTGCGTGCAAAGAACTACTCTGTTGTGATGAAACTTAGTGTAAGATGGATCAGTTACTAGGGCCTGAAGCACACTGACTCTGTGAGCTGAATTGACTGTCACCAAAAATACAATTTTCCAAGTCAGATACTTCAGATGACAGGAATCCAGTGGCTCAAACGGAGCTTTCATCAGCTGGATGAGAACGATGTCGAGATCCCATGACATGGTAGAAGATTTGACCGGGGACTTTGTCAACAGCAAACCTCTCATGAAGCGAAAAACTTGTGGCTGTACAGAGATGGTCTTACCCCCCACACGTAGATGGTATATACTAATTGCACTGAGGTGTACCCTTAATGTTGGTTTTGAAACGAGACTAAAGAGAGGTTAGGAGGTATTCAAGCAGTTTTTGTGTAGGGCAAGTAAGAGGATCTAGGGCTGTGCCTTCACACCAGATGGCAAACCCCCTTCATTAAAAAGAATAACATCTCTTAGTGAAATCTTTCCTGGAAGCAAGCAAGCAAGATTCTGGAGACATCCTCAGGCAGATTTAAGGACTGAAATTCTACACTTTTAACATCCAGGATGTGAGGGCCAGGAACTGCAAATGGGGTGCAGAAGGAACCCCTGATTCTGCTTGATGAGGGTCAAAAATACTCCAATCTACATGTTTCTTCGGAGGACAACTCCAAAAAAATACGGAATCAGATCTGTCTCAGCCAGAATGGAACAATTAGGATCATTGTTCCATGATATTGCTTGAGTTCAGCAAACTCTTCTCCATGAGAGGTATGGGAGGATACACATACAGAAGATCCTTCCCCCAACGGAGGAGAAAGGCATCTGATGATCCCCACTGCTTCCTGACACAAGGACTAGGATTCCGTACCCCCCCCCCCAACCTGCCTGTTCATAATACATTTCAACCTAGTTGTTGGTTTGAATGAGAACAATCTGGTTCAGTAGCTGATCTCTAAAAGCCTTTAGAGCGTTCCAGTGGTCCAGGAGGTTGATGTGAAGATCTGTCTCCTGAGTAGACCATGCCCCTTGGGTGTGAAGCCCATCTACATGAGCTCCCCATTTAAGGTTAGATACATCTACTGTCAGCAACTTTTGAGAAGGAGGAATTTGAAATGGGAGTCCCATAATCAAATTTGGCCAAATTGTCCACCAATGTAGGGAGTGAACTAGCTCTAGAAGGACTCAGATGACATTCGTTAGGTTCCCCATAGCTCTGTGAAGCCAGAGCCTATTGGGCCCCTTTCAAATGGAGGCAAGCCATGGGAGTGATATGCACTGAAGATCTCAACATCTGTCAAGCTGTGACCTGCTTGCTGCTGCAGACTTGTAAGTCAAGCATCACCAAAGCATTTGCTCTCACTTGCGGTAGGAAAGCCCGAGCTTGCACTGTATTGAGCAGGGCTCCTATGAATTCTAATTTTTGTACAGGTTGCAGGTGGGACTTGGGGTAGTTAATAACGAATCCTGGTAGTTATAGCACTCAAATAGTTCTCTGCACAGATGCTTTCACCCCTTCCTGTGATGTGTACTTGACCAGCCAACTGTCCAGGTAGAGAAACACACACACACTCCCTGTCTGCATAACAACACTGTAACTACCGCTAGGCACTTGGTAAAAACTCTGAGAGGTGATGCAAGGCCAAAAGGCAGAATGCAGTACTGGTAGAGGTATTTCCCTATTCGGAATCTGAGATACTTCCTGTGACTGTGAAGTATTGAAATGTGGGTATAGGCATCCTTTAAGCCCAGAGAGCATAGTCAATCTTGTTCCTGAATCATGAGGAGAAGGGTGCCCAGGGAAATCATCCTGAGCTTTTCTTTGATCAGGAATTTGCTGAGGGTCCTTAGGCCTAAATATCTTGCCCCCTATCTTTTTGGGCACAAGGAAGCACCTGGAATAGAATCCCTTCCCTTCTTCCTCTGGTGGCACGTTTGACTGCATTGGCCTGCAGAAGGGTGGATATTTCCTCTGAAAGTACTTGCTGGTGCTGAGAGCTGATGAACAATGCTCTCAGTGGGCAATTTGGTGGTCTCTGTTGCCAAAACAGAGTGTAACCGAGATAGACTATTTGAAGAACCCACAGGTTGGAATTTACAAAGGGCCACCTTTGATGGGAAAAAATTCAGCCTCCTCCCACCAGAGGGTTGTCTGGGATGAATAGGGTGGATTGTAGTTATGCTCTCCTGGAATCAGTCAAAAGCGTGTCACCAGCTTTGACTGGGGAGCCAGTTGGGGCTTTTGGGTCCCACACTGATGTACATGGGACCGTTGGGTCTGGGACTAATGGCATGAGTAGGAAAGCGGCGGATACCTACGCCTTTGAGAGTAGTACAGTGTGCAACTTAATCCACTTGGGAACTTCCTAGTAGAGGAGGATGTAGCTAGAGGCTGCCAAGAGAGGGACTGAATGGTGTTAGTATGCTTCTTAATGAAGTCAGCAATGTCCTCATCTTCTCCCCAAAGAGATTGTCTCCTCAGCAGGGAACGTCTGCTAACTTCTTTTGAACCACTGGTTCTAGGTCAGAAACATGAGAGTCTATGAATTCCTACACCCAGAAAGTCTGGACGCAATGTCAATAATATCATAGGTGCCCCTGGTCAGATACATCCTGCACTCTAGCTTTTGGCCAGCTGATGAAGCTCTGTGGCCTGCTCCTGAGGAAGAGATTTCACAAGACTAAGTGAACTACGAGCTGGGGACTTCAAGCAGATAGAGCTGGTAGGTCTGGATGTAGGCAATAAGCATCGAGGCCTGATAAAGTTGTCTGCCAAATGAGTCTAGTGTCCGAGCCTCCCCACCTGAGGGCGCTGAAGCACAAGTCCTGAAGCTTCTGACCCACTTGAGTAGATTTTACCAACAGACCAATTCAACCAATTGTGCCCTCTCAATTCTGGGAGCCTTTTGGATACGATACTGCATATCCACCTTCTTCGGTATAACCAGCACTGAGAGGAGAGATTCCCAGTTCCTCAGCAGCGTGTCATTCAGGATAGGATGTAACAGAACCATGACTCCTTCCCTGAGAGATCTGTAGTCCAAGACTGATAACATCTCCGCCCTGGGCTCTTCCTCTGTTTTCAACTTAAATGGGATGGCTGAAGCCATCTCCTTCACAAAACCAGTGAACGAGAGACTCTCAAGTGGAGAATTACTCCTCTCCTGTAGTGGGGAGGGGTCAGAAGGGATACCATAAGACTCTTCCTCTGAGAAGTAATATGAATCTTCATCTGACTCCCATGAATGGTCAAGATCAGACTCCTCTAGGTACTCAGGATAGTTCAAGTGAGTCTGTGCCTGCCTCAGTTAAGTGGTAACATGCCTATACCCCAGAGGGCGCCGAGGTACAGCCCTACCTCTGGCACCGGGGGAAGCATCCTCTCCCAGTGTCAAGGGCGGTCATCAACACCCATTGAGGCACCGGTGAAGACCGCTCCAAAGGCAAAGCCTGAGCCTTGGGAAGGAGCTGAGGCTCAGCTGCAGCTGGCTCAAGCTCCCTTGTTGCTTGAGTGGAGTGCAGTTGGAACATCTGTGCCAGCTCTTCCCTGAGCAAGGTCCAGTACCATTCATCAAGAGAAGGGATTGGCAAAGGCTGGGGAGCCGGAAAGTAATTTGTGTTGTACTGGAAGTGAGTGCCTGACTGTCTGTAGACTGGCACATTGGCACCTCCATTAATTAGGGAGAGTGATCCTACCAGTGTCAATGCTTCTCAGGCACTGGTGACTCCAATGCTCTGGCGCTTCTAGCACTATGTTTCGATCAAGACTGATGCCGATGCTTCTTAGGATTACTTTGAAGCACTGCATCAGGGTCCCTTGGTGCTGTAGAGGACAACATCGAACCCATACACATCCTCGGTGTCGGGTCCAATGCTGACCAGTCCCGAGGTCTGCCATCTGTGCCCAATGTCAAGGGAGGTGGAGACCTCCTTGATGCCAGTGCACTCCCAACAGCAGAGGTAGTCTGGGCAGCTATCAAGGTTGATGCTTCCGGGGCTGATGGACCAGCCTTCGAGGAGCCAAAACGTTTTTCCTGCTGGACCTGACATGCCTTCTGTGTCCTCAACTGCATTTTTAAATAGAGAGAACAAGAATTAGGCTGGTGGTCAGGCCAAGGCACCCAATGCACCAATTGTGCAGGTCCATGGCAAAAATCACCTGATTACATTGGGCACATCTTTTGAAACCACTGGAAGTCTTCTTAGACATTAAGAAAAGTGGCCAAATTAAACTCCTCAATTTTGAAGGTCAGGAAAGGGGGGCAGACCAAAATTGAGGCTGGTACTCAGGCCTAAGCGGGCCTAATGAGCTGTGAAAAAATAAAGAAATCTTAAAGGGCCCCCCCTAAAAAGAGAATAATAAGGAAGGCAAAACAAGAAAAATACTGAAGAAAGCAAATCAAAGTAACCACTAAATCCACATAGGAAGGCACTCAAAACTCAAAGGAAACAGGCGCTGAAGGGCGAGCACAAAAATATGTCCTCCCAGCTATGTGGAAAAAAAAGAGACTGAGGTACTCATGCTTGCGCATCAGGTGGGAAGGCACCTGTGCATGCTTGGTGGGACACTGCCAGAAGTTTCCTAAAGCTATGCATGCTAGGCAGTGTCTGCACCGGTCTCTGTCAATTGACATCACCCATATGTGACAATACATTGGGCCTGCTTGTCCTTAGAAAAAAGATTCTCCCCTTCTGAAATTTAAAAGTCATGGCAAGAAAATGATAGTTCCACAAATTCACGATGACACCATCATCCATGGAGTTTGGAAGTAGTGAGCTGGAATAGGCTTGCTTGGTGCTTATCCAAATGTTTCAACATGGCAGGTCAAATGACGTCTGCTTCTTCCTTGTCCCTTTCTCATGGCTTTCATGCTTACCAGGAATTGAGCCCTTTACCCTCAGAAGCAGAGGCTGAAGACTTACTCTTGGTAGTGGAGGTTACAGAGTTACAGCTAAAGCCATGGGAGATGCCATTAACTGTTATTCCCTGGGCACCAAGTCGAGAGACATTCCACTGGAGGAGCCTACTGGACATGAATGATGTGTGCTCTTCATACAGACCAAATACTCGTCCAATGATCTGTACCTCAGGGGTATGTCCCTTCCTCTGCTGCCCATAAAATAACTATTTACTGGCCTCAGCCTTAACTGTGCAGCTCCTGTGGCTGAAGCTGCACTCTCTAACCTCAACTTCCAAGGCTCACAGATTTAACCTCTAGCCAGCCTCACAATGGCCAAGCAAAAGGTTGTGCTGTTTTCCAGGCCCCAAAGACTATAATGACAGCAAAAACTAACAGGTTTCAGGTAATTTGAAACCAATGGCCATTCAAGTCACTGTACATCCCTATTACATACTGGCCAGTAGTTTTCTAACTTAGGTGCTTCATATCAAATAAGGACCTCCATGAACAGATAAGTGTTGATAGCTATCTCACTTTCATTGCATAGCCACAATGCAAACTGTCGCCTTAAAAATTTGACCTTTCCTTCCCTAAGGTGCTTACTAACATATTACAAAATGTGCATCTGTTTCAGTAGGTACTCCAAATCCTTTGAATATTGGTATTAGATTACTTTTGTTTGTTTGAAGTGTCATTATCCCCTTAGCCCTTTTCCACTTACAGTGCTATCACTGCTGCCACAAAAAGAAATCTTAAAACATCAAGGTAGACCCTTAGTAGGCTGGTTGACTGTTGGCACACAAGTTGATCAAGAGCATTGTTATTTATACTGCCCTTTTCTTTTAACCTGTGCCTCTGACTCTGTGACTAATGGTTGCTTAATACTTTGCGAGTGACATGTTTAAGATACAGAGGAATGCTCAATTAGTTTTGAATAGAGCTGTTTGCATTGCAGATCTGCCACTATTCATGCACTGCAAAACTAGCTAAATGCTCACTATATGCTCACAGCATAGAAATACTCTAGAACTTCTTAAGTGAATTAGCTGTTAAATGCATTAAACAGCTTTCATATGACAAAATTGGAACTGTAAAATAAATTTTACTATCAAGTAAATGACTAAGCAATTAGCAGAGTTAAAATGATTTTGAAAAGTTTATGTAATTGGCAATTTTCAACTTCCCGAGTTAAGGTATGAAACAGAGCCTTACCACTAGAGCCTAGTACCCTCTAAGCAGAAATACAAGAATCACTTACTCTGGGCATAGGCTAAAAACCTTTTTCTTCTTTGTAACTTATGATGTGTGCTTTTTGTTTTGTTTGCTGTCACAGCAAATGGCTGCCTTTCCTCTCTGCTACAGCCAGAAGGTAATCTGTGTACCAGTATATGCATTAGATAACAATCTACTGTGTGAACTCTGTTTTTTTTTACTCTTTTATTCTACTGATTTCTACTGCATATTGGAAGCAGAACTTGGGAACAAACTCTGTGATCCTAGCTTCACATATAAGCCTGAGTAAAAATTCGTGTAGGAAACCAAAGGTGAAAAACCTAGCATTTTTGGGGAGACTCATCCTGACATTTTGTTTTTGGTCTCCTAAAACAAGGGTGTGACTTCGAAGGAGCCAACTATCTGCCCACGGGTATCCCAAGGTCATTTTTTGTATCTGGGCAGTAATTTCCACTTCAAAGAGTGGGTGTATTCTATAACAACATGAATAGGTTTTATAAATGCCTATGACCTGCCCATCCCACGCACATAACCATGCTCACTTTTTAACTATGCGACTTAGAACTTAAGCGCACCATGTTGAGGAATATACTTAGCAAATAGAACACATAAATTCTAATTAATGCCAATTAGTGCTGACAATTGCTTGTTAACATCCAATTATTAGCGCTGACTAGCTTAACTAATTAAGTTATGCGCATTGTTATGGAATTTGCTTCAATTTCTGCTGGAAATTCAGGTGCGACATATAGAATCCTAGGGATATGGCTGGATTCAAAATTCGGTGCTGGAAAAAATCGGTGTGAAGCACAATTCTATAAAGGGTGTGTGCCCTTTACTGATTCATGTTTAGTACTGATTCCCACACCTAACTTTAGGCGCCAGACTTACATCTGCTAAAATGCGGGTAAATGTTGGTGTCCAAGTTAGGCATGTTGAGGCTGTATTATATAATTCCATGCTCAACTTTTTTGGCATGCCCCAAAATGCCCACGGCCATGCCCCCCTTGAGCCAGGTGAACACAAATTTTAATGTGTGCCAACATCACCCAATTAATGATGTTAACATTGTTACTCCAATTAATTTGTGCACGCAATTCTGGGTGCCATATATGGAATCCGAGGAATAATGTTGACATCTAAGTGGCAACACCTCAGAGCACCTTAAATCCCATACCAGTATGAATAGATAACTTTGCCCATGTAATTTATATGCCCCGAACAATCCTTTTTCGTAATAGCTCTTATGTGGTTGGCCCTGCTGCTGACTGCATAAGTGCTTTTGGATATCAACCTGAACATATATATACTTTTTTTTTTTTTTTTTTACTAGTTTTTGGGAGCTACACTCTCTTCATCAGGTCAAAACAATTGTTTACTAACCTTTATTAATCACATCTTAAGTCATATTTTGCCAAATTATTTTCCTATGCATATATTTTCAGTGTCTTTTCCCCCAATCTAATTTAGAGCTCAGCCACTATCAATTACATCTACATTTTCTATAATTATTTTTTGAGAGAAATATTGTTATACTGACCAATTACGTTCAAGTATAACTTCCCTAGATAGATGCAGAAAATTCCCTTAACAGATTTACGTTAATATATCACAGCAACCAATGGTAAGTGCATTAACACACCTACATAAGGACTAACCAACAGCAAAATTGCAAGTTTTCCCCTAAATTTAAGCACTGATGGCCGATATACAGCCAGCCGCTCATAGACAAAATTAACTGCTACTACTACTACTACTACTATTTAGCATTTCTATAGCGCTACAAGGCGTACGCAGCGCTGCACAAACATAGAAGAAAGACAGTCCCTGCTGAAAGAGCTTACAATCTAACTGGAAAACTTTGTCCAGTTAACTATCTTTAGATAATCAATACAAACAAGCTTAGGCTGAATTTCTGATTTAAAACTAACCAAATAAAATTGTCCGGTTAACTTTAGGCCTGGTATTTCTGTGACCACAGTTAATTGGTTAACACTGGCCTACCAAAGTTTAAACAAGTGGTGGGAAGAGCCTAATCCCTGTCTCTTTTGCCTGGATAAACTTCCACCATGCAATGACTTGCCTGAATAATACTCAGCCAGTCAACTGGGGGATGGTTGGGGGTGGGGGACTGGGGTGAGAGCAGGAAATTGAACCAAATTACTTAATCCTAGCACTGCAGTCAACATCCTCAGTCAGAGGCCATACATCGAGTGTCTTCCAGAAGTCTACAGTTATAGACTGTAATCCAGCCATCAAGTATAATCCTTGTACAGTGACTACAGCTCCCTCTCCCACAGGAGCCTCTGTAGCTCCAGTAAATCCAGGGAATGGAAGACCTTAGCAGGAAACCAATCCAAGGTTCCCTGCATGGCAGTGGGTTGCACTGCCATTGAGCCACTGGGCTGGAATAATTATACATTTTCAATAACAGTGGTCTGTGCAAAAAAGAAAACTGCATTGTTTCATCTGCTGTCATCTACAATTTCCTGTGCATGAAAAGGTTGGTTATACAGTTACTTTCAAGCATTTTCCTAAAAGCCCTACAGCCAAGCTAGATTAACTATTAAGAAAGCAGGTACCCATAATGGCTTACACTGCCTGAGGTCCAGCCGGCTGCTTCAATGAAAAAAATTAAAGCTAGAAGCCTTAAAATGCCTAACTGCTACAGACTTTGTGAGACAACTGTATGTAAGAAATGACTAGTAAAGGCCTCAACAGCAAAAAAAAAAAAAAAGGTATTTTAACAGCATATTTCAATCTACTTATTAGATACAAAAGACTTCAACTAGAATAATGTTCATTTGAGGGTAATTAAAAAAAACAAATACATGCATTAAATATAAATTTATAGTTGCTGTAAGGGGGTGTACTCATCTCTCCTTCACTCCAAAACATGGGGATCCATATGATTGTAGGCTTCAGAGTATTAGAGGGTTCTTGCCTTAGAGTAATAGAGGGTTTTTGCTTTCTGTCCCTTGAGTGTGAAAATAAAACCAAACATTATGGCCTTCCAGGAATCCTAATATTGTTAGAAATGTTTACTTTCCTTTTAATAAACCAAGCTTTTCCCAATTAGCCTCAAACACAGTCTGCTCTTGGCAAGATAATTCCTTTCCACACAGGTGCTGTCCCAATATACAAATGTCTTTCAAAAAAGGGGTTTCCACAGACATATTCCTTTATCCTTTCCAATCCAAGGGCTTTTTCCTGCACAGTTCACAGAAGAAACAAAAAGGGGGGAAAATACTGTTCTCTGTTGTGGCTACAACAGCCTTCTTTTCCAGGCCACTGGCCTAGCTGTACAAGTTTCTTATCCATATAGCAGTTTCTGAATTGAGCTGTAGCCCTCAATTTTTATCAATAATCCCAACCAATCCTTGCAGGTCTCCAGTCGCACTACTCTAAAACAATTCCTCCACAAACTGTGGGGTTTCAAACCATGTCTCTTGTCTCTCCTCTCTCCAGTAAACGTTACATGAGGACAAGGTCAGGAAGCCACACTACACACTGTTGCAAAACCTCCCTATAGACCTCCCCTCCTTTACACAAGAATAGCAGTGTTCTTCTGTACCTTGTTCTAAGAACTCAATTTCTTTTCATCTCTATCTCCTTGGTGCAGGTAGGTTCTACTTCCATAGCCTCCTCAGGATCCTTTGGGCCATGGTGCTCTTTATAGAGTTCCATGCTTCGGGCTCAGCCAGCTGGACAAGGGAAAACTCTTTCTCTTTCTTGCTCATTGGGTTGTAATTTAAATTGTTTATGCTCCCATGGAAAGTCACTTACTCTCAGAGTCCCTCCTCCAAGTCGCTGAGCCTTTGGAAATGGGTCCCATACTCCCTGGGCCTAAAGGACTGAGGCCTGTTCCCGTCTTTATGTCCTTAAATCCTGTGCTACTCCCTCCATTGTCCAGCCTCCTAGTTCAGCCCCATTATATGGCACCTTTTAAAATTGCCCGTTTATTGTTTAGGCATAGGGAGATCCAGCTCCTAAAGTGTAAAGTCTGCGCCTTCTCTGTTTGAATATAAGCAACGCAGAAAATAAGCAAATTATTTTAGTTATTGAAACATAGGGCTCAAGAGTAAGAGCAGAAGTAGCCTAATGGCTGGTGCAGCAGGCTGAGAACCAGGGGAGCCCCCTTCAAATCCTGCTGCAGCTCCTTGTGATCTTGGGGAGTCACTTAACCCTCTACTGCCTCAGGTACAAACTCAGATTGTGAGCCCTCCAGGGGCAGAAAAATATCTACTGTACCTGAATGTACAGCACTTGCAGGCGGTATATAGAAAATGAAAATAAATAAATAAATAAATAAAAATTGTCCTTACATGTCCTATGTAGCCATGGAATTAAATATCAACATAGTAAGTAAAATGCTTTGCAAGTTCTGACAGAATAGTGTGTTTTAAACCTGTAAAATTGCCTTTATTAAACTTTAAAGTGCATTTCTCTAGTTAGGCCAGCAGGTGGTGCATGTTTTATGATAAAGCTGTTACAGAAAAGTGCATGCCATCTTTTAGTTTCACTTAGTGAAGAAGGGTAGCTACAGTACTGTGAGCAGTATACTTTTAAAACTTGTTGACTGGGATCTGATTGGCCTGGAGTTTGAAATTACCCAGCAGTTGATGCTGGCTGTTGCTTCAGTCTTAGCCTGGGAGAAAAGAAAGACAGATCTCTTTGCTGAGGCTTGGTGAATTATACATCCTGATCTTCCCAGTTACTGTTTAGCCAGTATGTAAATGTTTGGTTAGTGTTATAATTGATCCATAGTTCAGTTAACTGTTATTGTTTGCTAATTGCACTTTATTCCACTGTTCAGTTTTTAAGACAATAAATTATATTTATTTTATTGACTCTATGTCTGGACCGATATAGAATCCTGGTGGTTTGTGGTTTGGGTCTGTAAGTGCTTTCTGGGAACTGTGGGACCACTGGGAGTGTGGCCCCAGTAACCTAGAAATCACAGGGGAAAATCTGAGAGTAGGAGACTCACCCAGAGATGGCTGTGACCCAGTCTGTGGGAGGAGAGTGCTAGTGTACAGCACAAGCGGCAGGTGCAGGCAGACTTGAGCTATTCTGGGGATAGACCCTCTAAGTGGCCATGGGGTAACCCCAGGCAAGTGGCTAGGTGTTTCGTGACACAAGTCTTTATATCCCTATATAATTTTCATATTCCACTTTCTAGAAAATAGGATTCATTGTGTATTGATGTAGGCATTTGTTTCACTGACCTACGCAACGTATTGTGCACCAGGCTCAGCCCTGTCACCAGTCCTCGGGACACACCTAGCCAGTCAGGTTTTCAGGATATCCACAATGAATATGCATGACATAGATTATATACAATAAAAGTAGTGCACACAAATTTATCTCATACACATAGGTGCCGACTCCGTGGGTGCTATGGGTGCTCAAGCACCCCCAATATTTCACCCACCGGAAGTTCGTTCCCTCCCTCCGAGTTCCAGGGTCGTCGTCCCTCCCTCCCGCTCTCCCTCTGAGTTCCAGGGTCGTCGTCCCTCCCTTCCTCCCTTCAAGTTCCAGGCCCCCTCCCTCCGAATTTTAAAAGTCATCTTGACTTACCTCGTTGGGGTTACGGCGGCCGGCAGCAGCAGTAAAAAGCATGCAGTTTACCCTTCTCTCTCTCAGCTCTGGTCCCGCCCTCATTTCCTGTTTCCGCAAGGGCCGGACCAGAGCTGAGAGAGAAGGGAAAACTGCACACTTTTTACCGCTGCTGCCGGCCACCATAACCCCAACGAGGTAAGTCAAGATGACTTTTAAAATTCGGAGGGAGGGGGCCTGGAACTCGAAGGGAGGGGGGACCCTGGAACTGGGAGGGAGAAACAGGGGATCCTGGAACTCGGAGGGGGAGATCCTGGAACTCGGAGGGAGGACTCTGGAACTCGGAAGGAGGGAGGGAAGGAGGGGGGACCCAGGAACTCGGAGGGAGGGAGACCCTGGAACTCGGTGGGAGGTGGAGGGGGGATGAGGGGGAGGGGGACATGGGGGAGGGGGGAATGCACCACCTGTGCACCCCAAATCATTTTGAAAAGTTGGCTCCTATGCTCATACGTATTCATTGTAGATATCCTAAAAATGTGACTGGCTAGATGTGCCCAAGGACTGGGTTGAGAACCCCTGCTTAACATGTTCAATGTGCAAAAAGTTTTGACTACATAAACCTTCACACCCCAGACTCAATACTTAATGGAAGTCCCTTTTGCAACAATAACAACAATGATTTTTTTAAGAGAAGCGTGTACCAAGTTTTCACAAATAGCTGGCGCAATATTTGCCAATGCTTCTTGGCAGAAGGCTTCAAGTTTCACTTTCTTCTTGCTGAGCCACTCCACTGTTGCTTTCACTTTGTGTTTAAGATCATTATCCTGCTAAAGAATGAATCCTCTCCACAACCCCAGGTATACAACAGATTGGAACAGTTTTCTTTCTCCAGGATATGCCTGTACTTGGCATCATGCATCTTTCCCTCAG
This sequence comes from Microcaecilia unicolor, assembly GCF_901765095.1. Taxonomy (NCBI): domain Eukaryota; kingdom Metazoa; phylum Chordata; class Amphibia; order Gymnophiona; family Siphonopidae; genus Microcaecilia; species Microcaecilia unicolor. Next base: position 84,558,598 of record NC_044036.1, read on the forward strand.
TTTTCATAAGCCTCCAGGTCTCCACTGATGCAAAGAATCCCCATCACATAAAACTACCACCATCATCATGCTTTAATGTTGGGAAGCTGTTAGCAAGGCGAAGTGCTGTGTTTGATTTATGCCATATATATCACTTAGCATCAGTAGCATAGCCAGGAAGGGGGGACTTTAAATTTGGGGGGGGGGGGGGGGAGGTCCCAAATCTACAGCACCATATGCTGCTTTGGCTAGTAGGAGTCCCCAAGCTCCACCAGTGTTAATGCTTCTCCAACTGCGGCTTGCATAGTGCTTGCCCCCACACTCCCCTGCGCATGCTTGGTTTTTACGAAACTGAGCATGCACGGAAGAGGTCCAACCCTGTGCATGTGTGAAAACTGAGCATGCATGGGAGTTAGGGGGGACAGACCTCTCCTGCACTTACTCAGTTTTGTAGAAATTGAGCCTGCACTTGGGGTAGGGGGTCTGATGCAATGGCATTGTGAGTGAACACTTCCTCTGGTGGGGCTTGGAGATCCCCACCATCTCAGGTATGTGGGGGTTGTGAGAGGGTGGGGCAGAGTAAAATTTGGTGTGTCTCCCCCCCCCCCCCCCCCCCCCCCCCCCACAACTTTGTGCTCAGGCCCTCCCAAAATCCAAGGTCTGACTGCAAGGCTGCTTAGCAATAAGACCAAAACGTTCTACTTTAGTACATCAATTCACAAAACCTTCTCCCACACTTGTGCAGCATCCCTTAATTATATCTTTGCAAAAATTATGTGGCATGTGAAATCTATAAGTGGGGGGGGGCCTCCATTTACATGTCCTGATGTTGCATGGTGAAAGCCAAGATTCCATTACAGAAAACTAGTATAACCCAGTATCAGCATACCTACATGTACACGCCTGTAGTTACACTAGCCATAGACACGGCAGGGACACTATTCTGTAAGTTACACCCAGAACTGAGAGTCCCGCCCATGCTCCTCCATGTGCATGCCCTCTTGCATTTATGTGCTATATCACTTACACCTGCCATAACGGAATAGAGCTTAAGAGCCCTGCTGGCACTTTTGTGGGTAAGTGTACGCATACATGGGTGTTAATATTCTGTAAACTTACATGCCTAAAGGCAGGTGTCCAGTTACAAAATTGCCAATTATATAGCTTTTCTTTAGCAGGGACTTCCATCTTCTTATCCTCTCACTTAGGCCATGTTTGTAAATAATCCTGAAACTGCTAAAGTGTCACCATTTTTCCCCAATGTCTTCTTTTAAAGTAATTCCAGGCCTTACAGTGACCTTCCTCAGCAGTTTCTTTAACCAGCAGCTACTGACTTTGGAAAAGCAGCCTGAGGAGACAGTATCTTGGTGGTGCCAAACTGTTTGTGCTTTAACATAATGACAGGGCCTCAAGGGATTTTCAAACAGACTGAAATCTTTTTACAGCCTTTCCCCAATCTGTACCTTTGAATATTTTTCTAGCAGCTCCCTGTTCAGCATGTTTAGACCTTTATTTCAACTTATTTTAATACAACAGAAACACTTTTATTCTCCTCCAGACATACAAGAATCGGCTTAACTGCTGTGACTGAACAGAAGTGGGTGTCATTTAACTTCCTATTTTTTTGAAAGGAGCTAATTTGGGTTTGCTATGATAAATGATGTGAAGACTTATACAGTCAAGACGTTTTGATTGTTTTGTTTATATAATTGGGGTTTTTTCACACTGATTTGCAGAATACGTTGTGCAGATCAGTGAAACAAAGTCCTTTAATGCATTTTCATCTGTATTTTTCAGACAGAAGAATGTAAATAATGTACAGGGGTATCAAGCCTTTTGCAAGGCATAGTATATTTTTTTTATAAGCCATCTCACTTAATTCATTTTCTGAGTTCTAGGCTAGTTACTGAAAAAGTCACCTGTCCTCTCTTCTAGCTATCTTATATTTATGATAAAAGCAGGGGTGGGCCAACCATTTGGGCAGTGGTTGAGGGCCCAGAGGCTCTACCCAATTGCCCCACCCACCCCGCCGCTGATCATAGCCCTCCCCTGTCTTACCTTGAACGGTCCTGGTGGTCTAGAGGCCTCTGCAGTGGCAGGAAAGAATCTCACTCTTTCCTTCCCTCTGCCGCTACTCTGCATGGTGGCGCCAGCACTGCTGTGTTTTAAGAAAGGCTGCCGAGACTTTCCTGCAGAAGTCAAGCGAAACTGCCGAGGCCCGCGAGACTACCATGGTAAGTCTTGGCAGCCATTTTTGAAAAATATGATGCCAACTGAGCACAGTAGTCATAGCGGGCATGAAAGAATGGGGTTCTTTACTGCCCCTGCTAGACTACCAGGGCCCTTCAAGATAGGATTGGGGAGGGCGCCGGTGTGGGAGGGGAGTGGCGGCACAGCGGTGGGGCAGCAGTGGGGTGGCAGGCAGGACCCCAATGACCCTTACTGCCCAAGGGCCCCGACCACTGTCAGTCCACCCCTAGATAAGAGTGTTTGAGAATGTTCATTGGATGTTTCTTTAAACAGTTGTTCTCGTTCTCCTTTATATAGAGGACTATATGTTGTTATGGGTGAATGTTTTCCCTTTTCCTTTTATTTCTATCCTACTCTTTGTTTCAAATAAGATATATTCTCATATGATTATATACATTGCAAGTAAAGATAAAATGAAAAACTGAAAGGAATAAAAGAGAAAAAATATGAGAAAAACAGATCTGATATTAGAGCAATGTATTTTATTGTTATGGCAACTGACAGCCTAAAAATATGAAGAAATATCAAAGTTGTTATGGCAACTGCAATTCTAAGAACAGTCAAATGAGAATTGATCAAACCTTCATTTGTCTTAAAATCTAACATCTGTGACTCAGGAAGGACACATCAGACAGATGCTTAGCTGCATATACATATCCTATATAATAAAAAGCACCTCCAACATTCTGAAGCTGACTCTGAGAAAGTGAAGCCTTGAAGTATTTGTGCTCCTGCTGTATCCATCTCCAGAAATGATGTCACGTACTTCCGTGTTCATAAAGACCAATCACTGGAAGGGAACGCTGCAGAGTTGCCAGACAACGGAACACGACGTCACATGCATGAGGGTGTTGTCGTCCCTCCCTTTCTTTCTCCCTCCCTCCCTTCCAGTTCCAGGCCCCCTACCTCCAAATTTTAAAAGTCAACTTCACTTACGAAGTCGTGTTGTAACAGGCATGCAGGCTCGACCCTTCTCTCTCAGCTCTGGTTCCGCCCTTGCGGAAACAGGAAATGAGGGCGGGACCAGAGCTGAGAGACAGAGAAGGGAGGGAACTCGGAGGGAGGGAGGGGACGACCCTGGAACTCGGAGGGAGTGAGGGGACGACCCTGGAACTTGGAGGGAGGGGGGACACTGGAACTCGGAGGGAGGGGGGCCCATGGCACACACTCTCATTCTCTCACACATACACTCTCTCTCACAGACACACTCGCACCCAGTCTTACTCTCTCTCTCTGTCACACACACACACTCACACATTCACTCTCTCTCTCTCATATAGTCACTCTCACACACTCTCTCAAACATACACACTCCGAGGAAAACCTTGCTAGTGCCCGTTTCATTTGTGTCATTTTTACTAGTATATATATAAAGAACACACACTTGGGGGAACCATGGGTTCAGGAAAACAGCTCAGGAAAGGAGACTAGGAGAGCAAAAATAAAACCGATCTGATAAATTTCTATACTTACTTTTTTTTTCCTCAGGATAGTTTAAAAATCATAAAACAAATGTAAAAATCCATTACATCCCAGTCTTGTAAAACAGGCCCATGCCAATAATAATGCCATTAGTTCTACGTGTACTGAACTATAGACTATAATGTGTTCAGCTATGGGATGATATCCTTGTGAAACAGAACTGCAGGTATAGCCCTATGAATAGCTTTAAGTGCCTCTCCAGAGCAGTATCTTTCAGATTTGTGCAGGGATTGGAAAGTTGTGGAAGATACTGCTCCAGAGGGGCACCTAAAACTATACCCAGGACTAACATACTATTTCACAAGGATACTGTAACATTTACAGTACACATCTCCAATCAATATTCTGCAGAAGGAAGTTGGGCCAGGCCTTGGCAAGCAAAATTAACAGGTCGTGGAGTCCAGCCCTTCCTCTTTACACTTGGAGGGCAGAAAGGGGAGCAGGACGCACACCTGTAGGCATATTTTCAAAACACTTTGGGAGGCTAAGTTCCATAGGTTTCTATGGAACTTTGGGAGGCTAAGTGCTTTGAAAATGAGCCCGATAGTCACCCTCTGCATGCCTGTTATCTCTTTACTTCTTGAATAAAGGAAGCAGGTGTATGCTGGCTGATGATTAGGGTGAACTGCAAGGGGGCAAGAGAGTGAGGCATGTCTGTCTTTAAGGGAAAAAGAAATCTACAGTTGGCCCAATTGGCTATTAAACCTTCTCATATAACTTAGGAGCTTATTTTCAAAACAGAAAAACATCCAAATAGTGGTACAAAGCGGGAAATGGATTACTGTTTTTGCCAAAATGTCAAAATTGCTATTTTGAAAACCCATTTTTAAGACGGTTTTCTATGCAGTTCATTTTTAGTGCATCCAAATCACAAGGGGGCAGGTTGGGGCGAGATTTGAGCATTCCCAGAACTTTAGACATTTTTCTGCAATAATGAAACAAAGTAAGAACGTCCAGGGCTAAAAGTTGAAACGTTTTGGTCTAGACCTCGTTCAATCATGACTAAGTCACAAAAAGGAGTCCTAAATGACCAGATGACCACTGGAGGAATTAAGGCATGATCTTCCCTTACTCCCCCAGTGGTCACTGACCCCTTCCCATCCCCCACCAGATGTGAAAGAAAAAGTACATACTAGCCTCAGCGTTAGATGTTATGACCAGTCCTATTAGAACGGGAAGCAGGTCCCTAGAGTAGCCTAGTGGTCAGTGCAGTGCACCGTAAAGAAGGAGAACTAGGTCCATATTCCACTGTAACTGGTACACTTGTTGTGGAAAGTCTGAGCCCTCCCAAACCCACCAAAAAAACCTACTGTACCTACATATAGGTGACACCTGTACACATAAGGGCTCCCCATACAATATAAGGGGGTAACAGTGAGATGTGTACTTGTGAAGTCCACTGCAGCGCCCTCTAGAGTGCCCCACTGTTCTGCTGGATGTCTGTGTGGTCTACTAAGAATGCTGGCCCCAATACATCCCAATGGTTTGTTTTGTGCGTTTTTCCCTTGGACTTCTTTTTTTTTTATGGTCACAAAAGAAAAACACACTGAACAGAAAACGTCTAGGAAATGGCCATTTCCAAAATAAAAAAAGAGACTTGTTTTTGTTCGAAAATCACTATGGTCACCAATTGATTTTTGAATGTTTTCAGCAAAACATCCAAAATCAGATCTCGATGTCATGTCTAACATGCCCCTCCACATATTTTCTGCTGTTCTTGGTCCTGCTTCACAAAAGGTTCCTTGAAACTACATCACTCACCGAAAACATTATTTTGTATTGTCAGCAAGCACCCCTCCCTGCTGTCCGCTCTTGTTTTGACACCTCTCCGTGCTGTCCGCTCTCCGCTCAACACCTCTCCGTGTGGTCTGCGCACAACTTAGCACCTCTCCGAGCTGTCCTTCTTCGCCCACACAATTGGGGCTAATCCATCTCTTAAGCGGAACTGTTCCTGCTCACTTGCAAAAAGTAATTCACAGTACTATTTATTCTGCAGAGTACTTTATTCCAGAGCGCAACCAGCGGGAAAATAGTATGTCCTCTGTACTACAGCTGCTGGTCTCCGTGCACTTTGCCTCCCTTCTCCCCCCACCCAACAATCCCCAACAGTTCCGAACAGTCAGTCTTGGAACTCCATAACAACGTGAAATAAACCTTTGAATCAGTCAATTCCTCTACTCACTTTCTCCTACTGCCTAGGAGATAGAGGCATTTTCTCCACCCTCGCTTGTCAGACACCAACACTCTGACAACCTCCCACAAAAATGTCCAGACTGACCTTCTTCAGGTAATTAACCTTTGTCCTGAGCAGAAGAACTCCATTTGCCCCTGCTCAGCCTCCTTCATGACATTTTCACTGTTCTCCTCTAGCTCAATCTCCTCCCACTCCATGGAGTCTTCCCCCACCCTCTCTCCCAGGTGCTGCTCCTCCACTTGATTATCCTCCATCTCCCAATCACCTCCTGACTTTTCTGCCTGCTGGGAGTTGGAGTGCTGTCTCTCATGTTCCCTCCTCCCTTGCAAGTGCTGCTGGGTTCTGTAGTTCTCTTCCTTTCTTGCAAGTCTCCTACCCCCTTTTCCCGGCAGAGAGTGCTCTTCCTTTCTTGGCTTACTGCCCCTGTCAGCTCTTCTCTGCTTTCCCTCTACCTCCTCCTTACAGTATTTTATTTTTTTGTGATCGGAGGGGGATTCTCTATTTTTTAAAACACTAATATCTATGATAACTAATTGAGGACCTGCAATCACAGTTATACCATAGAAGATATGATACAGAGCTGAGATATCTGAAGATTCAAGCTTTAAACGCTTTCTCCGAGATCAAGCGGGCTAGATGTACTCTCACAGTTGGATAACATCATCTAAGGAACCTGGTGCAGACCCTGAATAGCAAGAAGATTGTAGAAGTTTCTAGCAGTGTACCACTGCGCATGTGCTGGTGCCTTCCCACCCGATGCACAAGCGCGGGTCCCTCAGTCTTCACCTTTACTTGAAGCAGGGAGGACATATCTTCGTGGTCTCCTCTCAGTGCCTTCTCTGGTTTTGCAGTGCCTTCCTGTGCAGGTATTGTTCCCTCATTTCATCATATTTTGGTTTTCATTTCACTTTTTGTTATTTTCCCTCTTAGTTCTTAGTGTTTTAGGCCCTTCAAGTTTTCTTTCTCTTCGCAGCTCAATAGGCCCGCTTAGGCCTGAACACCAACCTCGATTTGGGCTCTGCCCCTTTCAAAGTCCACAACTGAGGAATTCAATTTGGGTGCAATTCCTTTCTTGATGTCCAGGAAGACCCCAGTGGCTTCAAACAGTGTGCCCAATGTAATCGGGTGATTTTGGTAATGAACCTACATTCTTGGTGCATCGGGTGCCTTGGGCATAACCATGACCCTAACCCTTGTTCTTTCTGTTTAAAACTGCAGCTGAGGACACAAAGGGTGCGTCTGGTCCAACAGAAGAGACTTTTTGGCTACCTAAAAGCCGATCCATCGACATTGGCACAGACATTTTCTCAGGCTGCCTCTGTCCTGGCTCCCCTGACTTTGTCAATGCTCTCCTTAGTACTGAGCCATACTCAGGGAGAAGCTGGAGCAGATACTGCAGTTGCAATCAACTCATGCATTGAGGGCACTTGTGCCACATGTGGATCACCCCACGTACTTCCTGAGGATCCATCCGTGCATGTGGAGAGATCCTCAATGTCGGCACCTAGAAGGGTATTGACATCAACATCAACCCATGCAGCACCGCTCTCGACATTGGGAGAGAAAGCTTCCCCAGAGTCTGAGGGTAGGACTGCACCTAGGCCCTCTTCTGGGTATAGATATGGTTCCACTGAGCAGGGACAGGTGTAGACTTGCTAAGTCCAATCTGAGTACGGGGAGTCGTCTAATTTAGACTGCTCATGGGACTCAGAAGACCCTCATTACTTCTTGTAAGAGAAGCTTCATGGGGTTCCTTCTGATCCCTCCCCACCTCAACACACAAATCACCACTTGAGGGTCTCTCTTTCACTAAAGATGGATGAGTAGCCCAGGGCAGAGACATTAACTGTTCTGGACTATGAGTCACCTCCTAAGGAAGAGGTCACAGTAACATTGCACCCTATCCTTAAAGATGTACTGACAAAGAACTAGGAATCTCCCCTCTCAGTGCAGGTGGCAACAAAGAAGGTGGATACACAATATCATATCCAAAAAGCTCCCAGATTTGAGAGGGCCCAGCTGCCTCACCACTCTTTGGTTGTCGAATCTGCCCTCAAACGAGCTAGGAGTTCCAGGACTCATGCCTCGGCTCCCCCAGGTAGAGAGATTCGGACACTAGACTCGATTAGGAGGAAGACATTTTAGGCCTTGATGCTTTTTGCCCTCATTCAATCCTATCACCTCTATACAAGCCTTTGCTTGAAAACTTTGGTAAACAGTATATTAAGGGGCTTATTTTCAAAGCACTTAAATTTACAAAGTTCCATAGGTTATTATGTAACTTTGTAAGTCTAAGTGCTTTGAAAATATACCTCTATGTCTTGCGGATTCCCTCCCTAGGAAGCAGGCCACAGAACTTCGCCATTTGGCCAAAAAGCAGCTGGAGTGCGCAAACATCTGGCCAGGGGCACTTAACAGTTCTTTTGATACTGCTTCTAGACTCTCCGCTATGGATGTAGGGATGTGCAGACTCTCATGGCTGCATGTCTCTGACCTGGAATCAGCGGTTCAAGAGAGGTTGGCAGATACATATTCCGAAGAGACAATCTTTTTGGGGGGCAAGCTGAAGGAGGTTGTTGATCTCATCAAGAAACATACTGATACCATCCAGTCCCTGTATCAGCAGCCAGAAGATTTATGGGCGGGCCTAGATGGCAACCCTACTACTCTCAAAGGCATAGGTTTCCGCTGCCTTCCCACTTTGCCCAGAAACCCCCGGTCCAGCGTTCTCGGCCTTGTCAGTCCTGACCACACAAGCCCCAGCAGGCTCTCCAGTCAAAGCAGGGAACAAGCTTTTGACTGGGTTCAGGACAGCATAGCTGCAGTACAAGTAACCATCCTTGCTGATCTACTGGTAGGGGGAAAGCTAAGTTTTTTTCCATCAAAGGTAGCCCCTTGTAACCTCTCACCAGTGGGTTCTTCAAATAGTCCATCTTGGTTACACACTACATTGGTGTCATACATCAGCACAAGCAGGTATTTGTAGAAGAAATCTTCTCCCTCTACAGACCAATATGGTCAAACCTGAGCCACCAGGGAACAAGCGGAGGGATTCTATTCCAGATACTTCATTGTGCCCAAAAGAAAACAGTTGGATTTTGTCCCATCCTAGACCTAAGGGCCCTGAACAAATTCTTGGGCAAAGAAAGGTTCAGGATGATTTCTCTGGGAAACTTTCTCTCCATGATTCAGGAACAAGATAGGCTATTCTCTCTGGACTTAAAAATGTCTATACCCATATTCGATACTTCCCAGTCACAGGAAGCATCTCAGAATTCAAGCAGGGAAACACCACTACCAGTACCGCGTTCTGCCATTTGGCTTTGCATCAGCTCCCAGGATGTTCACCGACTCCCCAATATTTAGCCGGCAGTGGTCAGTGTTTTTTTTTTTTAATGCTGATCGTCGCCGGTTAAATTATCTCCCGATATTCAGTGCCGAGCCACGTCCGGGCACCAACACAGAATACCGGGGGATAATTTGGATGGCCAGACTGCAGGAGGTTATGCAGGCCTGGCCGATATTCAGCTGAATATCGGGCCAGTCTGGCCCACATAACCTTTTTGTTTTTTTTTAAGTCCCTGAGCCCCCTCCCATCCCAACATTCCCTCTTTCCTTCCTTCCTTCCTTCCTTCCTTCCCTCCCCCCACGTACTAAGACCTCCACATACTACACAAGTACCGTGAGCTGTCGCGAGAGGTCGTGGCAGCCATTTTACTGAGGTGCTGCAAGGGGCAGGAGTGAGGGAGCTGTGCTACTGCCCCCAATGAACCCTTTGGACCACCAGGGTTGCAGGTAAGCCCAGAGGAGCATACCTTCACCGTTGGGAAGAGGGGGCAGAGGGTCTTGCAGGGGGAAGAGTCTTAATTTGCAGGGAGGAGGGAAGGAAAGAAAGAGGGAACACTGGAACGGGAGGGAGCACAGGGGCTTTTTTGGGGTTTTTTAACAACGAAAAAAAAGTTATGCAGGTGCTGGCCAAATATTCACAGCCGGCAACCACATAGCTAAGCGGCCTAAATGAAACTGCACTGAATACTGCCAGCACCTGCATAACCTGGGGCTCCTCCCCAGTGCCACCCCTGACCTGCCCACTTTTTGTTTGAGTGGTCTCAGGGAATATTCAGCAGCACTGTCCGGTTAAGTGCCACTGAATAACCCAGGTTAGGCGCAGGGAAGCTATTTAAGTGGGCAGGAGAGGCTCCTGCCCACTTAAATTGCTTTGAATATCGGCCTCCAAGTGTCTAGCAGTAGTAGAAGTGTATTTATGCAATTCCTTATCTGGATGATTGGCTGGTCAAGAACATATCGCAGAAGGGAGCGAAGGAGTTAATGCACCTAACTACTCAGGTGTTAAAGCTGCCAGCATTCGTAATAAACTACCCCAAGTCCCACCTACTCCCGGTTCAGCAATTGGGGTACATAGGAACCCTGCTAGATACATTGCAAGCTCGGGCTTTTCCTCCTCTATCAAGAGTGGAGGTCTTGATAACTCTCCTCTCGCAGGCCCAAAGCAGCAAGCAGATCCCAGCTCGGCAAATATTGATATTATTGGGCCACATGGCCTTGACAGTGTATATCACTGCCATGGCATGTCTCCATCTGAGAGAGTCCCAGTGGACTCTAGATTCCCAATGGTCTCAGGTGGCTGGGAACCTAGTGAATGTCATCCAGATTCCTCCAGAGTTGACTCATGCTCTTCTGTGGTGGACAATATATATATAGGCTTCACACCCAGGGAACTTGGTCTGCTCAGGAAAAGACTTACCTTCCTCAAGTTCAGGCCATTCGGAATGATCTAAAGGCTTTCAGAGTTTGGCTACAAAACCAAATTATTCTCATTCAAATGAACAACCAAGTTGCAATGTTCTATGTGAAGAAGCAGGGGGTACAAGATCCTATTCCTTGTGTCAGGAAGCAGTAGAGATGTGGCAGTGGGGCCTCCTTTACCGAATGGTCCTTAGAGCAATGTACCTGGCAGGCAAGAAGGACAGCCTGGCAGTCAGAATGAGAAGGGTTTTGCAACCTTCCAAGTGGCCTTTCAACATGGGCATAGCCCGCAAGATCTTCCGAGAGTGGGGCACTCCCTCTATGGATCTCTTTGCCACACATCTCAACAGAAAAGCCCCCCAATTCTGTTCCAGGCTCAGATCTCATGGCAGGCTAGCATCAGATGCCTTTTTCCTACACCAGGGGAAGGGTCTTCTGTATGCATATCCTCTGATTCCTCTAAGAGAGAAGACTTTGCTGAAACTCAGACAAAACCAAGGAGCCATGAAACGTATTCCCCTTATTGGCTGAGGCAGATCTGGTTCCCTCTTCTTCTGGAGTTATCCTCCAAAGATTCGTGAAGATTGGAATATTTTCCAATCTCATTATGCACAACCAAGGATGCCTTCTGCATCCCAACCTCCAATCCATGGCCCTCAAGGTTTGGATGTTGAGAGTGAAGAATTTGGGTCCTAAGGTTGCATCTTGCTGGCTTCCAGAAAAGACTCCACTAAGACGTCATCGTCTTCTGTGAGGGCAAGATGTTAGATCCCTTCACTTGCTCTATACAAAAACTGCTTGAATATCTCCTGTACCTCTCTGAGTCTGGTTTAAAAACCAACTCTGTAAGAGTTCATCTCAGTGCTTATCATCAACATGTAGGAGGTAAGCCCATCTCTGTACAGCCTCCAGCTGTTCACTTCACGAGAAGTTTGCTGTTGATAATGTCCCCTGTCAAACCTCCCACTGTGTCACAATAGAGCAGTTCTCTGCACGTACCCTAAGTTCCTTCCTAAGGTTGTGTCGGAGCTCCAGCTTAGTCAATCGTTCTACCAATATTTTTCCCAAAACCACATGCTCTCCTGGTGAAAGTGTAGTGCATACCCTAAATTGCCTTAGCCTTCTATCTGGAATGGACTAAAGCCCATAGACAGTCCACCCAGCCTTTTGTTTCTTTTGACCCAAACCGATGGGTGTAGCCATTGGTGAACACACAACTTCTAATTGGCTAGCAAATTGCATCACCTTTACTTATGCACAGGCTGGACTGACTCTAGAGGTCCATGTCAAGGCTTGTAATGTAAGAGCCATGACGACATTGGTAGCCCACTTTAGGTCAGCCTCCATAGAGGAGATCTGCAAAGCTGCAATATGGTCTTCTGTTCACACATTCATATCTCATTACTGCCTTCAGCAGGATACCCAACATGACAGCCAGTTCAGTCAGACAGTTCTGCAGAATTTCTTCAGTGTCTACAATCCAGCTCCACCCGCCCTAGGCCCAAGTTTATTCTGTTCCAGGCTGGACCTCCACAACTAGGTTGTATATCATTTTCAGGTTAACTGACTTCAAGGCCTCTGCATTTCAAATCCCTATTGTCCTAGAATTGTTCTTTTCGGTGAGCCTGGTAGCTAGAGATTCCCAGCTGTGAGAATACATCTGGCCTGTTTGTGCTCAGAGAAAATGAAGTTATTTACCCGTAGCAGGTATTCTCTGAAGTCAGCAGGCCAAATATTCTCACAAACCCTCCCACCTTCCCTTGGAGTTGATTTCTATAGCTAAAATTATTTTTTTTTTTTTTTTTAATATTTGTATCCCACATTATCTGAATTCAGTTATTCAGTTCTATGTGGCTTATATGAGTAATAAAGCAGTATAAAAGTAGTGAATGATAACATAATTAGAGAAAAAAACTGTGAAATTACAGAACTTAGTTGAAAGACAGTAACAAGGGGAATAATCATTAGTTAACATTTGATGTAGCCATCTAATCAAAGAATTCCTTGAAAAGAAAAGCCTTCAAGAATTTACAGAAGGTCAAATAGTTTCTAAATTGTCTCATCTCTCTAGGGATGGAATTCCATGATTTTGACTGAGGGACCCGTGCTCACGCGTTGGGCAGGAAGGCACCCATGTATGCGCGATGGGACACTGCTAGAAACTTCCACAATCTTCTCACTAGTCAGCATCCACACTGGGCTTTGTCAGATAACAACTGCGAGAATACTTGGCCTGCTGTCTTTGGAGAGCATTGCTACAGGTGAGTAGCTTTGCTTTATTGACACTGAATAAAGCCACTAGACTTTCTTGAGTTTAATGTCTTTCTGTACCTCATCTGATTCCTTCCCTTTACCACTAAGTACAATCCATTGTTATTATACATAAAAACTGCTACCACATTTTCACAAAATCTTTCCTGGAACCACTTACAATATAGCCTATATGAGAGATGCTACAGAAAATCAGGTCCATTTTCTTTATTAAAACCTTTCCAGAGACTTGGCATGCTATCTGCTTATGTTTGAATTGTCAGGATTCAGTAGAATCTTTTAAGCTTGTCCTATCTAGTGTGTTAGCATTAAAGACCACTCACCTGACTAGACAGACAGAATTTTAAAACCGATGGGCAGAAAAATAGTTGCCAAGTAGCCCAGTTTCTGAATTCCTCTTTTTCTTTGACATCCCTGTCTGATGCATTTTGATAGCTGTAGTTCCTGTTTCAAATGGGAGATGCAAAACAATCCTTGGGGTGACCTTGCATAGCATCTTATGAACCCAATCGCATATATCACAACCTTGTTAAAATTTATTTCTTCAGACTGAAGAAGATATACTCAGTTTGTCATCTCTTTACCAAACCTGACCTCCATTTTCTCATCTATTTGCTCATAGTAATAACTCCTTATTGTAGGTGATAAGAGTGTGAGACATCCATCATCTCCAACTTATCCAGAACCCTGCAATCTGACTAGTAATTGGTTCTACGAAATATGCACACATTGCACCACTGCTACATGAGGAACACTGGTTCCCAGTAGCATATGGAATCTCCTATAAGATCCTTCTTTTAACCTATAAGGGCCACCACTTATATTTGTCCAGAGTCCTGATACTATACTCCCCCTTCCAGGACCCTCCGCTCTGTACAACATAATCGCCTCGTTATCCCATCATTTTGACATATCTGTTTTGATGCTATTTGTTCTAAATCTATAGCGTTTAGGGTCCATCACAATAGAATGCCCTTTCCCTACACTTTCACCTTGAAAAATCTCTGGACAAATTCAAGACTGGACTAAAAGCCTTCCTATTCCTTGAAACCTTTGGGTAATAATACTACAGTATCCCTCTATGGTCACTGGACCTGGGCACCACTGTACTGGAATGGCAACATTGCCCTCCCCCTTCTTGAGCACTGTGTTGGAATCACAACACTGCCCTCCACTTCTATGTCCTCTCTTCCCCTCCCTACAATTGTCTTTCCTCTGTCCTATCCTACTTCCTTTCCCGTTTATTGTAATGTTGTATACAATCCGTGAACTAAACTTCCTAGGCAGGATCCTTATAGGCAGTATATCAAATGCTAATATACTTGAACTACTGAAAAAAAAAAAAAAAATAAAGAAGATCAAACACCTCTCCAGAAACTGGGTCACTTAGCAGCTCTGGAAAAGTAAAGCTTAACTGGATTCAAATGATTCTGCAAAGATTCAATGAAATCATTGAAAAGAATTGCAATGTAGGTAATATGAAATGTTAGAAATCCTACCGGAAGTTCAGGCAACAATGCAGCTGGATCTGAGAGACTGCAATGACAGAATGAGTTCATTCTTCTAAGCAGGTTGCAAGTGCTATAATACTTGCAACTACTGCAGAAACGCCAGCAATCAAAATTGCAGGGTCAGTTTGGTAGGCTACACAGGGGACCTAGGAGATTGGATATCCAAGCAACAGCTCATGCTAGTGCAGGCTGCTATTTAGATTGATACAAAAGGTTTATGAATAGACATCAAAAGGGAGAGTGAGTTAAGTGGTGGATCTTGTGTGCTCTCTGCTCAAATTTATATCATATGCATGAGAATGACAAAACTGGCCTGAATAAGAGGGTTTTCTTACAAATTGTTATGTGCTACAACTGGTACACATTCTGGCAGTGTGAACAGGAAATTGAGCAGACTGGATAGGTTCACTGAACTTTTTTCTCCCATCATCTACTACATTACTAAGGCTCTCTGCTCTTTCAACCTGTAACTTTCCCCTTTTTGCATGGAAAAGTACCAGTATAGGAAGCCACTGAATACTGGTTTCACCTGCCCTAAAGGCATGAAGCTCTGCAATAATTACTATATACACAACCTAAACCTAGAAACTTTACTGCTCTGTTTTTCACCCTTGATATACTGCAAAGTCTTGGCTCTCATTAAGCTAATTCACTAAGTTGCTGGTATGTAACCTTCGTTGTTTCATTCCTTGGACAAGAAAGAGTCATAACTAGTTTTAAAAGAGCCAACAATATCCAAAGGGATATTTACTTTTTGTCCATGTTCAGTAGAGATGTTTGTATCAATTGTTCCCTGCAGGTCTTCCTGCACACCATTCAATTCTGTACCCTGAGTTTTGTTATATTTACATTTATTGTTTTATTTTCAAATACAGTACAAGAGACTGCAGCTTATTATTTCCATTGCACTTCTTTTTCTTCTACCTGATCGGTAGGGTAAATGCACTTGTACACCGAAATCATGAAGATAAAAGGAGTCTGAGTAAAGGCAGCTTAAGATTCACATGCATCTTCCTGACATGCACTGATAGTTATCTAGAATGCAGTAGTGAAAATCCAGGGCAATAATTTCAAGAGAAGAAAAAGCATTATTTAAATGGTAGGAAGTATTTATAAAAACATATATTCAATGGGGCAGCTATGTTAGTCTGGTGTAACAAAAATGACATAAGATTGGTCTTCAAAGGATCATGCCTTGATATATTGGTTAGTCTATACAGTGCCACTTGCCTCTGTCATTTTCATAAAAATATACTGTATACAAATCAATGAGTGTAGCAATTACATGATATAATACATATTAATATAATTGGATAGGCCATCAAGAGCTTTTTATTCATATTTGAGCGTTATGAACTCATACAGCACAGTAGAAGGCAGTAATGTAGTACAGTGCAAACAATCTATAATCACATTTCTTTTGTCCTTTTGTCACATAAATTCTTGTTTACAACAAATGGCTGGAAGCCAACAAATCTGTGCATTATAAAGGACTTTTTATAACAATGTTGCTGCTCTAACAGATACTGCACAATAATTAATGAGGGGAGAGGGTACAAACTATTTGCTGAAAGCAAGATTTATTGTAGAGGGTTTGTCCTACATGCTGTTTAATTTGAATCACAGGTAGGTGAGCAGAGGAACAAGGAAAAAATGTACCTTTCGAAAATATACTTTTCTTTATTCCTTTTCCAGCTTACCACACGAGTTATTCACCTTTCCAAATCCAAACTCAAGGTGACTCAAAATCCGTAGTTAGTTCCCTGCCCAAGAAAACTTACAATTTAAAGGCTTAACATACATCTAAGCCAGGGATTTGCAAACTAGTCCTCGGGACACACCAAGCCAGTCTGGTTTTCAAGATATCCACAATGACTAAGTATGAGATAAAGTTGCATGCATTCCTATCACTGTATGTAAATCTACCTCATGCATATTAACTGTGGGTATCCCGAAAGCCTGACTGGCTGAGTGTGTCCCAAGGACTGGAGTGAGAACCCCTGGATTAAGCTTTTTAACTAACAGGCACAGAATGGGATAAAAGCATAAGCAAATTAGGTACTAGGGGCCCTGTTTACTAAGCTACGCTAGAGGCACACTAGCGTTATTAATGCGCGCTATGTAGATGCCCATAATATTCCTATGGGTGTCTACACAATTAGAACACGCTAAAAGCTCTAGTGCACCTTTGTAAACAGAGTCCTAAGTTTGTAAAGGAGGTGATGGAAGTTGCAAAGCAGCATCAGTGGGAGAAGCAAAATTTGAACCCCAGCTTCCTTGGTTCATATCCCATGGATCTAACCACCATCCTGCTTACTTTCGAAGGAGAAGGCCGGCCATCTTCCGACACAAATCGGGAGATGGCTGGCCATCTCCTAAACCCGGCCAAATCGGTAGCCGATTTTGGCCGGCTTCAACTGCTTTCCGTCGCAGGGCCGGCCAAAGTTAAAGGGGTGTGTCGGTAGGGTACGGAAGGCGGGATGGGGGTGTGGTTAATGATAATGGAAAACAGAAGTCCGGCTTTGACGAGCACTTGGCCGGCTTCACTTGGTCCATTTATTTTTAGGACCAAGCCTCAAAAAAGTGCCCCAACTGACCAGATGACCACCGGAGGGAATTGGGGATGACCTCCCCTTACTCCCCCAGTGGTCACCAACCCCCTCCCACTCAAAAAAAAAGAAAAAAAACATTTTTTTGCCAGCCTCTATGCCAGCCTCAAATGTCATACCCAGCTCCCTGACAGCAGTATGCAGGTCCCTGGAGTAGTTTTTAGTGGGTGCAGTGCACTTCAGGCAGGTGGACCCAGGCCCACCCCCTCCCCCCATCTGTTACACTTGTGGCGGTAAAGGGGAGCCCTCCAAACCCCCCCCCCAAACCCACTGTACCCACATGTAGGTGCCCCCCTTTATCCCTAAAGGGCTATGGTAGTGGTGTAGAGTTGTGGGGAGTGGATTTGGGGGGCTCAGAACATAAAGTAAGGGAGCTATGCACCTGGGAGCAATTTTTGAAGTACACTGCAGTGCCCCCTAGGGTGCCCGGTTGGTATCCTGGCTTGTCAGGGGGACCAGTGCACTACAAATGCTGGCTCCTCCCACGACCAAATGCCTTGGATTTGGTCGGGTTTGAGATCGCCACCATTAGTTTCCATTATCGCTGAAAACCAATGCCGGCCATCTCTAAAGCCGGCCCAAATGTTGAGATTTGGCCGGCTCCGACCGTATTATCAAAACGAAAGATGGCCGGCCATCTTGTTTCGATAATACAGTCGGGACGCCGCTTTACGGGGCCGGCCTTGAAGATGGCTGCCCTTATAGATGGCCGGCCCCGTTCGATTATGCCCCACCATGTTACCCCCCACCACTTCATTATATTACAGCAGGCTCAAAGTACTTGTTTACACTGTACGTAATCAATAAACTTAATTATTTGCTTTCTCCTACTCCTCCTAACTGTTGTAACACACCGAAGATGTTGTTGCATATTAAGGACCATCAGATTTTCATCACTGGTCTTTGACACATATGACTGATACCTTAAAGAACTTATTTCAAACTTATTCAAAGAAAGCATCAGGCAGGATTTCTTATTGCAGTAAGAACAACTAAACTCACACATACATCATAAGTACATAAGTACATAAGTAGTGCCATACTGGGAAAGACCAAAGGTCCATCTAGCCCAGCATCCTGTCACCGACAGTGGCCAATCCAGGTCAAGGGCACCTGGCACGCTCCCCAAACGTAAAAACATTCCAGACAAGTTATACCTAAAAATGCGGAATTTTTCCAAGTCCATTTAATAGCGGTCTATGGACTTGTCCTTTAGGAATCTATCTAACCCCTTTTTAAACTCCGTCAAGCTAACCGCCCGTACCACGTTCTCCGGCAACGAATTCCAGAGTCTAATTACACGTTGGGTGAAGAAAAATTTTCTCCGATTCGTTTTAAATTTACCACACTGTAGCTTCAACTCATGCCCTCTAGTCCTAGTATTTTTGGATAGCGTGAACAGTCGCTTCACATCCACCCGATCCATTCCACTCATTATTTTATACACTTCTATCATATCTCCCCTCAGCCGTCTCTTCTCCAAGCTGAAAAGCCCTAGCCTTCTCAGCCTCTCTTCATAGGAAAGTCGTCCCATCCCCACTATCATTTTCGTCGCCCTTCGCTGTACCTTTTCCAATTCTACTATATCTTTTTTGAGATACGGAGACCAGTACTGAACACAATACTCCAGGTGCGGTCGCACCATGGAGCGATACAACGGCATTATAACGGCATCTAGAAAGTACCGTACTTCAACCAAGAGCAATGACAATTGGCTACAAAATCTGTAAACTGTATAAGATCCCCTAGTATTTACTTAGTAAGTGACAGCAGATAGTCCATCCAATCTGCCCAATAGTCACAATCATTATTAATTCTGTGGAGGAGTGGCCTAGTGGTTAGTGTGGTGGACTTTGGTCCTGGGGAACTGAGGAACTGAGTTCGATTCCCACTTCAGGCACAGGCAGCTCCTTGTGACTCTGGGCAAGTCACTTAACCCTCCATTGCCCCATGTAAGCCACATTGAGCCTGCCATGAGTGGGAAAGCGCGGGGTACAAATGTAACAAAAATAAAAAAAATTCTAGATTAAATCAACAATGAACATGATATTATATACTTGATCATGTTCTTTCTTTGGTGTTTCTGAGACACAGACCATAGATGTCCGCCTGGCTCTGTCCTTATGTTCCAACTATTAAAGTTGTCGTCATAGCCCACTCCAGCCTTCAAAGCCCATTCCAGCCTATCTGAATCTGTCTTGTCATTTGAGGGACAAAGACTGTAAAAGTCTTCCCGGAACTGTCCTCACATTCCAAACCACTGGAGTTTCCATCGAAGCTCTCTCCAGCCCACCCTAAACCGGATTGCTAAATGCAGGGCTCAGACTGTACCAACCAGTCCAGCACCAGCCTTAGCTGATGTAGCCAGAGTTGCGATCTACGCACCACTTGACATGCAAACACATATGCAACTCTTTAAGTTTTGATTTTTATACCATTCATTTTCTAATTAGAGATTCTCTGTGTTCATCCCACACCTTTTTGAATTCCGCCACAGTTTTTTTTCTACCACCTCCCTCAGGAGGGCATTCCAGATATCAACCACCCTCACCATGAAAAAGAATTTTCTGACATTACTCCTGAGTCTACCACCCAGCAACCTCAATTCATGTCCTCTAGTTTTACCAGTTTCCCTTCTCTGGAAAATTACTTGTTTCGATATAATACCTTTCAAGTATTTAAATGTCTGTTTCATATCTCCCCTGTTCCTTCTCTCCTTTAGGGTGTACATATTCAGGTCTTCCAGTCTCTTCTCATATGTCTTTTGGTGCAAGTCCCATATCATTTTTGTTGCCTTCCTCTGGACCACTTCAATTCTCCTTACATCTTTAGCAAGATACAGCCTCCAAAACTGAACACTATACTCCAGGTGAGACCTCAACACCTCCTTTCTTCTGCTGCTTACTCCTCTCTCTATACAACCTAGCATCCTTCTAGCTACAGCCACTGCCTTGTCACACTGTTTTGTCGCCTTCAGATCCTCAGATACTATCACCCCAAGATTCCTCTCCCTGTCTGTGCATATCAGCCTCTCACACATACGTCTCCCTTGGATTTCTACTCCCTAAGTGCATCACTTTGCCATTCTTTGATTTGAATTTTAGTTGCCAAACATTAGACCATTCTTCTAACTTCTGCAGATCCTTTTTTTAAAATCTTTATTTTATAATTTCAACATACCATTCAAGGACACATTTGAAAAAGACAGAGATACAGAAAACCCACTTAATAGAGGAAATAAACATAATTCATTAGTCCACAATATTGCTAGAGTCAATCAGGAAATATAAATATACAAAAAGAAATAAAATCCTAAACAACAAGGCAGAGGAACCCTATACAGTGAGAGCCATATTACATGCTAACCTAAGGGAACTACCACTGCAGTTGGACCACCCTCCCAAGTCACCAAAAATTCCAACAATTAGGTTCAAGAAATAAATCACCACCATGAAATTTTTATATGACATATAACAGGAAATTTTAACAAGTATGATGACCCCATCCTCAAGAGCCTTGGGCAAAATCCCCCAAAAGGTCCTTATGGCACCTTGGGGTCATCAAAGAAAAATCTGCAGATCCTTTTTCATGTTTTCCAGTCCCTCCGGGGTGTCCACTCAGTTATACATCTTGGTATCATCTGCAAAAAGGCAAACCTTACCTTCTAACCCTTCGGCAATGTCTCTCACAAATATATTGAACAGAATCGGCCCAGAACCGATCCCTGAGACACTCCACTACTCACTTTTCCTTCCTCCGAGTGAATTTAATTAACCACCACCCTCTGGCGTCTGTCCATCAACCAGTTCCTAATCCAATTCACCACTTTGGGTCCTAACTTCAGCCTGTCAAGTTTATTCAACAGCCTCCTATGAAGAACCATGTCAAAGGCTTTGCTGAAATCTAAGTAGTGCACAGAAATGACACATTTCCATGATTAAATGAGAAACAGGAGAAACAATAAATGAAACATAGAGGAATATGATGGGAAGTTTAATGGAAAAAAATTTAAAAAAAACCCCTTTTAATCCATAGCCATTGTCATCAGTCTCACCTACTTAGACAATACTTTAAAATAATGAAAATTCTAGGCATTCTACTTACTGAAAAATGCTGTAGAACTTATAGTTGTACCTTGCTGAGAACAAATGATAATTCTAATGTTTTAAGCAGAAAATGTTGATGTCATATTTGTATACTCTTCTTTAAGAATGAAGTTGTGGTGGAGTATGTAGGAAACTGCTGCTGGTCTCCCTTAAGGAAACTCCCTAACCAGGCCACTTAAGAGGCCTAGCCCTAGAATGCTCAGCAGGAAGGGTTCATTCAGCCAGCAGAGAGAAAACCCCAAAGCAGAGGCAAGCTAGTACAGGCCCAGAAGGAAGAGATGCCACTTCCAGGTATGACTCCTGGATTGCAAGGGCCTAGTAAGATTTGCAGCTGGTATCCTGAAAGGTAAAAGATTAATTTATGCCTTGCTAAACAGACGATTGTCTAGGACATAAGACTGCAAAAGCAGGCCAAGATAAAGTCTGCACTTAGTTCATAATGATGTATTCATTTGGTGGGCTAGCAGCAGACCTTTAGATGGTTAACTGTGATCTGGAAAGCCTGTGAGGAGAAGCGGTATCTTTATATTTTAACCTTTGACTACATTTGCCACAGAATTGTTGTCTGGCTATATGTTTAAAGGCCCAGGCTTTCAACGCTTGCACACTTTACCACAGAAGCATGAATGGAAGTGAACTGGTAAAAAGTTGAGTCATATTTTGGGATACGCACAACGAATATGCATGGGACACACGACCTCCAATGAATGGAAATCTACCTTACATATACACTGTAGATACCCTGAAATCCAGTGTTGCTGAGTGTATCTAAAGGACTGGGCTGAGAACCACTACAACAGACTTCAGTATATAGGTATGCATGCTAAAAAAAAACAGAAAGCTAGACTGAATGTTAAAGGGACTAAAAAAACAAATAGCATGTCAGTTTGTGCAAATAAAGAACACTACAGGCAAATAAGGAGGTTACTGAGTTCATGCTAACCTCTGAGGAACCCCTGCCCTCCATGCTATTTATAAAGTACTCACTAGCTGGATGCTATTTAATAATACCTGATAGGATCTGGTGTTAACTTACTAATATGATCATGTTCCTTTTAGGGGGAAATTTGTAAAGCTTTTTCTATGTGTAAAGCTTGTTTTACATCTAGAAAGGTGTTCTTATAAAAAATTGTATAACACATTTGCAGGTAAAAAGTGCATCTATTTTGACATGATCTACATGGAGGTACTCTTTGTGGCATAGTTTAAGCAGTACAGAGGTGTAGGTATATGTATAGAATAGATGTACAATTACACCTATTTAAGAGCAGATGCAAATTTGTACATGGGCATTTGCACTATATTAGTGCTGGTTCCGGGCTCCATTACAATGTGGAGGGGCATAATCGAACATCGCCAGTGATCTATTTTGGCGGTGGCGCAACAGCTGGCCGGAACCGTATTATCGAAAAAGATGGCCGGCCATCTTTTTTTTCGATAATACGGTTTAGCCTGGCCAAATGCCAGAGTTCACCGGGTTTCAGATCGCTGGTTTTGTTTTTCAGTGATAATGAAAAAAAATGCCAACCATCTCAAATCCGGCGAAATCCAAGGCATTTGGTCGTGGGAGGAGCCAGCATTTGTAGTGCACTGGTCCCCCTGACATGTCAGGACACCAACCGGGCACCCTAGGGGGCACTTCTAAAAATGTTTTAAAAATACACAAATAGCTCCCAGGTGCATAGCTCCCTTACCTTGTGTACTGAGCCCCCCAAATCCCCCCCAAACCCACTCCCCACAACTCTACACCATTACCATAGCCCTTTTGGGTGAGGGGGGGCACCTACATGTGGGTACAGTGGGGTTTGGGGAGGTTTGGAGGGCTCAACACAGCACCACAAGTGTAACAGGTAGGGGGGGGATGGACCTGGGTCTGCCTGCCTGAAGTGCACTGCACCCATTAAAAAATGTTCCAGGGACCTGCATACTGCTGTCAGGGAGCTAGGTATGACATTTGAGGCTGGCATACAGGCTGGTAAAAAAGGTTTTTATTTTTTAGTGTGGGAGGGGGTTGGTGACCACTGGGGGACTACGGGGAGGTCATCCCCCATTCCCTCCGGTGGTCATCTGGTCAGTTGGGGCACCTTTTGAGGCTTGATTGTGAAAATAAAAGGACCAAGTAAACCCAGCGAAATACTGATTAACGCCGCTTTTTTTTCCATTATCCACGAAAGCCGGCCATCTGGTAGCCATGCCCATGCTCGCCCATGTCCTGCCTTCACTATGCCGCCGACACGCCCCCTTGAACTTTCGCCGGTGCGGCAACGGGAAAGCGGTGATGGTGTCAAAAAAGCCGCTTTTGATTATACCGATTTCGCCGCTTTTGAGAGATCGCCGGCCATCTCCCAATTCATGTCAGAAGATCGCCGGCGATCACTTTCGAAAATAAGCCTGATAGGCACCTTTCTGAATTTCCCTCCCCTCCCCTACTACACCACTGCACACCACAGCTCCCCAAGTCTCAGTGGACTCTCCCCGGTCCAACCTTGAAGGGCTCTGGTGATCTAGTGGCCTCTGAAGGGACAGGAAAGAACAGCGCTTTCCTGTCCGCTGCTGCTATTCTGCCCGGTGCTGCCGTGTTTTAAAAATGGCTGCCAAGACTCCCTGCTACAGTCTCACGAGACTGTAAAGACTTGCGAGATTACCATGGGAAGTCTCTGCACCAATTTTGAAAACACAGTGGCACCAGGCAGAATAGCGATAGTGAGCAGAAAAGAGTAGGGTTCTTTCCTGTCCCCAAAGAAGCCACTAGACCACCAGGTCACTTCACGGTAGGACCGGGAAGGGCCAACTGAGGGTCAGGGGACTGTAGTGTGCAGGGAGGGGGGGGGGGGGAACAGCAACAGTAGGGGGATCTGCACAGTGTGTGTGGAGGCCCCAAAGACCTTTACTGAACAGAGGTTCAGATCATTGTCAGTCCACCCCTGCCACTATGGTTTTTAAAAGTAGCAGCCAAAAAGGTAAGGAAACAAAAGTTAGCCTTCATAAACTACAAGAGATTTCAGAAACAGGGCAGGCATCAGAACTTGGAAGCCGAAAGAAGCTGACAGAGAAATCAGGAAAACAATAATACAAACAGAAGAAAAAAAAACAGCCAACACAGTAAAATGGGGGGGGGGGGGGGGGGGGGGGTTAAAGATATGTTAGTAACAGAAGGAAGTTCAAAAGTGAAATTTTCAGACTCAAGGATGATGTAGAGGCTGATGAGGACAAAGCAGAACTCTGTGACAAGTATTTGAAAGGTGCTGCGCAAACACCTGTTAAGTCCACTGAGATTTTCTTTTTCTTTTATTATTTCTTTAAATGTAGTACAAGTAAACACACTTGTACAGAAAAGTAAAACTAGTAATAATCAATTATATTAAACAAAAGAAAAATAAAAGGAAATAATACTCATTAATTGTACATAAGTCCACAATATGGATCCCAAGATGCCCATCTCAATGGAGAAAATATAATACAAGCATTAAGAAAACATCTTTAAGCTTAATAGGAAATCTGGACGTGTAACAGATTTAAATTACTTTTAAGAGTTGATATTAGATATTATTACATCCATTTTCTTGTTTGGCTGAGATGAAAATTGCCAGTTGAGAGGGTTCACAGAAAACATATTTCTGTGATTGGTATCTGATCAGACATTTGCAAGGATATTTAAGGAAAAACGTTGCCGCTATTTGAAGTGTCTGTAACTTTAATTGAAGAAATTGCTGGCGTCTTTTTTGAGTATCCCTTGAAACATCCGGATAGATTCGGACTTTAAAGCCTTTAAATAGCTTATCTTTATTTTGAAAAAATAATCTTAGAATCCAAATTTTATCTTTTGTTAAGGCAACAGTAGCCACCAAGGTTGTAGCTGTTAATTGTTCCAAGTCTGACGTTTCCAGCAATGCTGAAACATCTAATGCCTGATTATCCTGCAGTTGTTGCTTTTCTTCACCTTTAATAGGGAGATAGAAAACTTTTGCGAATGGGGGGACATTATCTTCCCCAATCTCCAAAACCTCTTTAAGGTAAATTTTTAACATTTCCGGAGGAGAGACTGCTTTTTGTGAAGGAAAATTGATGATGTGTACGTTATTGCTTCTGGAATAATTTTCAAAAATTTCATTCTTTCTTCGGAGATTCACTAAATCTTTAAGCATATTATTTTGCACTTGAATAGTATGTTGCAAATCCTTTTCTTGTTTTAGAACCTGCTGGTTCAACGTTTTCAATTCACTTTCAGTTTCTTTCAAATTCCCTTTTAAAGTTACTATTTCCTCTGATAATGTTTTACCTGGGGGCACAGTACTTTAGCAAAATCAGCTATCAAAGTCCACAGACTGTCTAAAGTCACTTCATTAGGCTTATTAAGGGAAAAAGCAAATTGAGTGGTCAGTACCTCAGGCTCTTGAGAGGAATTTTCTTCCAACCTTGAAGGGCTCTGGTGATCTAGTGGCCTCTGAAGGGACTCCTCAGCAGATTTCAAAGGAGTTTGAAAACTCCTCACCTCACCTAATTGATCTTTTTGTACCTCCCGGCTTCAAATTCCTGAGTCATTCAGTTTAGGAGAGCTGCTTCCTCGAAGCTGTGGAGGAGGAACTCAAATGTCGGGGCTTAAAGAAACTTCCCGCCCTCGGTCCCGCTCCGGATCTCCATTTACACCGGATGGAACTAGCGGGCCACTCACCGACGATTGTAAATCCGGAGTCCGGTGCATATATGAAAGAATGGATTCAGGGCGAACTAGTAAGTTCTGTCACTGGGGGGTAACAGCAGTGGCCCGACCTCTCCATTTAGGCATTTTAGCAGTTCAGCAGAGAGACTCACACACGTCCATATCAAGCGGCCGAGATTTTCTTACTGACATATTCTTTCATAAGGCTGTTTATTATCTACTTATTTATGTTTGCTGAAAAACATGTCAACTCCTGGTCTTTGCCATTACAAACATTTTATTGTCTGTTTGGCTTTGTGCAAAATCCTATTAAGTTCACAAGAAATAGGCCCACAGGAAAAGAAATAAAAAAAAAGCCTAATTTGCCAATATATTAATTACTTTGCATGAACAATATTTTTGTATGTACTAACTAGTGCTATAATTAATTCTAAAGAGCTAATTTAGGTCAATATAATTAATTTGTAGTGATAGTGAAGAGTTATGCTAGCCCTTGCTCTCAGTAAAATACAGGCCAATAGCTCATAATAAGAGCTAGGCTTCTTAAAATCAAAATCATCTCTGATACAAAAGAGAGCTAGCTTGTATGAATCAGTGATCACCTTTGACACAGTTACATTTCACTGTAGCAAGTGCTGAGCTGACAGAGGGTGGAGGGAATCTACTCTGTAGATAATGAGGCGACTGGCACCTACAAGATGTCATGAGCAATAGTTGCTATGGTTGTGTAGAGATAGTACTGGGTCAGCTGCACCCCGGGTGAGAACATCCAAAGGAGGGGGCTAGGGAAAGTTTGGGGAAAATGCAAAGTCATCTAATAAGATGCGCTCTGAGCATATCTTGTTTATACTTAGAGCTTGTTAGTATGTGAAGTCATTTTGATCAACTGATAAGGTCCAAGAACCCTGGTGACAAAGCTAGCGTCCACTGAAATGAATAGGGTGAAAATAGTATAAAAATGGAAGTCAGAAGGGTATTAGAACAGAAGGAAGGCTACAAGAGAAGTAGGGTGACAGACGTGCCGTGAACTGCTGTTCAAACCATATGAATACCTGATTTGCCCGTATTGCTATTGGTAAGATTGTAATAAACTATCTTCTTATATCGCAGCGAGTCCTTCTGATTATGGAGTTCGTTAATTCCTGGACTGTGTAACAGCAGTCTGGGGGAGTATGAGGTCAGAATAGGTGGGGGAACACGCAGAATTATACACAATAGTTTTGTGTAGTAATACGTATTTGGATCTGTGCTTTATTAAGCTTGCACATGCTGATCATTCAGTCGCTCAGAATCTGTATCTATAAAAAATGGCAACAAAATTAGAAGTCAGAGTCGACACTGAAACGAAAATGGGAAACCAAGAAGCTACAGCTGGTTGCTTAAGGTGAGTGGACTTAACAGGTTCTTGCATAAATGAGTTGTGTCAAGTACTACTTTGGTGATGTACAACAAATATGACATGGATATGAAATCTTTAACATTTTTATACAATTTCTCAACTCAATTTCTAGAGCACACAATAAATCTTGCTTCTTTTATTAGCATACCTCTTGCATTATTAATTGGACATTAATATTTAGACAAAAAATACGTTAAGAAGCTTTAGAGAGAAGTCTTCTCATTATTTTGGTTTTCTTGACATTCCCTTCATGACATGTGACAAAGTTAACAGGAAAAAAAATCTAAATTCAAGAACTGCTTTGTCAAAAATTAGATTTTGTGACTTTTTAGTTTTTTGTGCAATAACCTTCATTTCACAGATGAAGTGCCGAGTCTAGGACTGCAGAAAACAAACAGAAATAGGAATGGAAGTGAACAATTTTCAGAAGTTTGTGTTTTGTGAGGAGCTAACTAAACTAAAAGTAGATAAAGTGATGGGGGACAGATAGGTTACAACCAAGGATACTGAAGGAACTTAGGGGCCCTTTTACTAATCTGCAGTTAAAGGGAGCCTGCACTAGCGTCAGCGCATGTTTTTGATGCATGCTGAGGTCCCCTTTTACCAAGCGGGGAAAAGAAATGGCCACGTGGTAAGTGAAATACTTACCGCATGGCCATTTTGGGGGAGAGCCCTTACCGCCACCCATTCAGATGGCGGTAAGGGCTCCCACGCTAACCCGGTGGTACAAAATAGAACATATTTTGTAGTGCTGGAAATGGTGCACGCTAAGGGTGGGAATTACAACCAGTGGTAGTTCCATATTGGCGTCCAGTAAGCCCACAGTGGGCTTATCACTGTTTAGTAAAAGGGCCCCTTAGGGAAGTTCTCGTGTCTCCGCTGTCTAACTTGTTCAGTGTTCTTTAATTTAATATTAGCTTTTATATTCCGCCATTTCCACTTAGCTCAAGGCAAATTATAAAAACATTAAATTGGAAATTATGAATTAATATAAACAGCTCTTTATTATTGTTTTTTCTTATATTATTGAGGAAATTACAATTCAAGATGTTTATCTTAAAGATTATTGTAAATCTGCAAAAATATAAAATAACAAAAAAACAGTTACACACTCCACTCTATGAATAACCACACGAACTATAGATGCCCTCTCCACACTGCACAACACTATAGTAACTCCACCAAAATGTAAATTGTAAGCCACTTTGAACCAAAATTTGTTTTTGGATAATAGTGGGATACATAAATAAATAAATACACTAACCTCTTATTGATAAATCTAATCCCAACACACACACCTTACCATACCCCCCCCCCCCACCCCAAAGTAAAACCCTCAGAATTAAAGTATAGGATAATGCAATAACCAACAAATGACCATAAGCAGGAGTGATCCTGAAGTATGAGAGATGGGCAGATGTGGTTTCTCTCTACAAAAGTGGAAATGAAGAGGCAATCGGGAACAGGCCAATTAGTCTGACCTCTGTGGAGAATAAATTAATAGAAATGCTGCAAATACATAGGATACTACTACTAACTAGCATTTCTAAAGCGCTACTAGGGTTACGCAGCGCTGTACAATTTAAACATAGAAGGACAGTCCCTGCTCAAAGAGCTTACAATCAGTGCAATTTCTGGAATCCAATGGATTACGGGAGCCAAGGCGGCATGATTTTAATAGAGGTATGTCTTCTCAGATAAATTTGACCAATTCCTTCAACTGAGCAACCAGAAAGTTGAATCATGAGAAAGTGCTAGATGTGGATTTCAGCAAGGTTTTTGACATGGTTGTGCAAAGGCAACTTCCAAATAAACTAAGCATATTTGGTATAAGCCCTACAATGAGCGAATGGGTTAGAAACTGCTTGAGTAGGATATGACAAAGAGTACCGATGTAGTTCACTCTGAGGATGGGAGTGTTGCCAGTGGTGTGCAGCATGGATCAGCCTTTGGTCCACTTCTTTTTAACATTTTTGTAAGTGATACTGTGGAAAAGCTGTGAAGAAAGTTGTTGGTTTTTTTTTTTAAATCTAGAATGTGTCAACTAAGATTTAGGGGCCCTTTTACAAAGTGTTGGTAGGGCTACTTTATGGGTAGCGCATGCCAAATCGACATCACCGCAGCATGGTTTGAACACCCACCTGGAGGTAATTTCCAGGTTGGCACATGATGTTTCCCGCAGTAGAAAACATTTTTCTATTTTCTACTGCGGGGGGGGGGGGGGTGGGGCATTCCGGCCAGTAATCTGCAGTGCATCCATATTGGCGCGTACTGCATGAGTATCATGCATGTAGCGTGTGAGCCCGTACTGCTAGATCAATGGTGGTGGTAGAGGTAAGGCAGTAAATAGCTGTGTGCTACTTTTAATTTCAGAGTACGGCCATTTACTTCCCCCATTAAAAAAAGCTTTTTTTCCCAGCCACTGTAAAACATGGCCCAACGTGTGCCAAAAACACGCGCACATGGGCTTACCATGTGCCAATTTGGAGCTACTGCCGGCCCAATGTGGGCACCAGTAGTGGTTCCAGCCCCAGCGCGCCATATGGAAACTCAAACACGTGAAACAATTCTTCCAGAGGGGAACATTTTGCAACCTTATACAATCAATGTTACTAAGCCATGTAGACTACTGCAATGGAATTTATGCGGGATGCAAAGAACAAACCTTAAAGAAACTTCAGACCGCTCAAAACACTGCAGCTAGACTTATCTTCGGAAAAACGCAATTTGAAAGTGCAAAACCCCTTTGCGAAAAAATACACTGGCTCCCAATCAAAGAACGCATTGCTTTCAAAATCTGCACTCTGGTTCACAAAATTATCTACGGTGAAGCTCCGGGATACATAACAGACTTGATCGACCTACCAACTAGAAACACATCCGAATCAACACGAACGTACCCAAGCTGCAAAGGACTCAAATACAAATCAACTTACGCGGCCATTTTTTCCTACATAAGCACACAACTGTGGAACGCATTACCAAAAGCCTTGAAAACTACGAACGACCACCTAAACTTCCGGAAAACACTAAAAACTAACCTGTTTAAAAAGGCATACCCTACCGATCCAACATAAACGCCTATTTCTGCAACACAACAAAACTAAAGAACGTAATGGACATAACACAACTCTTCCGTTGTACGATTCCCTAGTGTGGCTGTGCCACATGAACTTTATCTTACCACAACATCACTTTGTATTTGTTTACACCGGAGTCTGTAACGCCTTTCCGGTACTATGTAAACCACATTGAGCCTACAAATAGGTGGCAAAATGTGGGATATAAATGTAACAAATAAATAAATTTCCCGAGCTGGGGAAAATAGGGCTCGATTTTTTTGCTTGCTACCCAGTTACCACTGGGTTTGCACGGGAGCCCTTACCATCTCCTCAATGGCCATGTGTTAAGAGCAATCTTACTGCATGGTCAAGTATTTTTGACTGCTGCAGTAAAAAGGGCCTCAGCTAGCAGCAAAAACAGCAGCTGCCACTACTGCAGGGCCCTTTTTCCTGCAGATTGGTAAAAGAGTCCCTAGGTAAAGAGGTCATGGATTTGATATACTGCCTACCTATGGCACCACCAAAACATTTATTATATGCAGGTACTTTCTCTGTCTCTAATGAGCTCACAAGCTAAGATTTTTATTGAGGGGGGGAGGGGTTGTACCTGGGGCAATGGAGTGCTAAATGACTTGCCCAAGATCATAAGTCATAGAGGGAATTAAACCCAGTTCCCCAAGTTCTCAGTCCACTGCACTAACCAATAAGCTACTCCTCCACTCCAACCAGGTCTCACTGCTTAAATAAAATAGGACTTGTATTAAAATAATACACTAATAGCATTAGCACACGCTAATAAAACAGCACAGCTTAGTAACTTTAGCTGTTCGTAATATGTACACTGGAAGACAGTGGACAGCATCGAGGAAAAGAAAATATGGTATGCTCAGTTTAGTATGCTTTGGTAAGACAGTCATGCTAGCCACTGCATTTTTGCATTTCTGACATTAAAAAAAATGTAAATACACTAAATTCAATTACATCATTTATTAAGTAGGTTTTTAATGTGCCCATTAAATTGTTTTGCAAGCCCATACTAAAATTGGTTTTGCAAGAATTTTATTGCTTAAACCAAATCAACTAAAACCGGAAATATTAACAACATGCTCAATGGAAAAACACGTTACATTCCACTGCATCTTTGACAGCAACATTTGCTTCTTCAAAACAAACAATGAGTGTTGTCTCTTACAGAAATAGTTCTTGCAAAACTAATGCATTTTGCAACACAGTAGTGAAATAAAGAGTTACGTGAAGGAACTGAACAATTTTCATTCACACTAGAGTCCACTCTTCATTAATTAGTCCCACAACAATTAGCAAGGGAAGCCTGCACTGTGCCACTGGGAGGAAGGTCAATTCTCCTCATGGTGCTAAATTAACATCCCCACCAGGAGCTCCACACTTGATTCATTTTCCTTCCAAATGAAAAGAACGCTATGCATGATAGGAACAGGCAGTAACCCTATGGCTAAATCCTTCATAGCATTAAGGGGGTAATTCTTTTAAGTGGGTACTAATATGTATGCACCAAAATTCCACCTAGGCGTGATTAGGTCTTTCTTGTCCAACAAATGGAGTTCTTTTCTGAATGTTTTATTGCTTTGTAATCCACTTTGTTCCTTTGGTATTCAAAAGCCAACAAGGTGTCAAGCCTTTTTCTGGCTCTCAACATCGCTCTGGAACTCCCTTCCCTCCATAATCCGTCTTGAACAATCCTAACCAAAATTTAAAACCCTACTGAAAACACATCTGTTTGAGAAGACACACACAGTCCAGATGGGTCCAGAAGATCCTTGGGGGATCCACTAGCCTAGTAATCCTTGTGTACTGTCAAACTACTCCTCCTCTCTCCTTTTATCCTTTCCTCTGTATTCTTTAATTTGATGGCGTTCCTTCCTACTCATTTTTAAATTTCATTATTTTACATCGCCTTGTAATCGAATCGAAGAAAGGCGATTCATTAAGCTGTAATAAACCAAAAACCATAACTGGGCACCTCCATTTGGGTCCCAGAGGATGTATGGTAGGAGCTTATTCTGTAACGGAACCGGTGCATCCAGGTTTCATTAAAGAAAGGGGGAAAGGGAAATGGGACTTGATATACCGCCTTTCTGTGGTATTTTGCAACTACATTCAAAGCGGTTTACATATATTCAGGTACTTATTTTGTACCTGTGGCAATGGAGGGTTAAGTGATTTGCCCACAGTCTCAAGGAGCTGCAGTGGGAATCGAACCCAGTTCCCCAGGATCAAAGTCCACGGCTGCACTAACCACTAGGCTACTCCTCCTCCACTAGAATAACTTGGTATCAGCACACCTAACATTTACACACTCGCAGTTACACTACAGCTGGCATAGGTGCTGGTGCCTAAATGCAGAAGGGATGCATGTAATTACAGTATTCTATATGGGGTCCTTTTACTAAGCTGCAGTAAAAAAGTAGCAGTGTGGGTGCGTGTTTTTGGAGCGCGCTGGGCCATTTCTTACCGTGGCTGGGAAAAAGGCTTTCTTTTTAATGAGGCAGTAAATGTAAAAGTACTACGCGGCCATTAAAAGTAGTGCATGGCTATTTACTGCCTGAGCCCTTACCATGACCCACTGACCTAGTGGTAAAGGCTCACGCGCTACACGTGTGGTACTCATACAGCACAAGTCAATGTGTTTGCGCTGCCGATTACCACCCGGAAGGCCCCCCCCCCCCACGGTAGAAAATAAAAAATATTTTATACTAAGGGAAACAGCGCGTGCCAACTTTGACATTACCGTGGGTGGGTGCACTAACCGGGCAGTAGTGTGATTTGCCACCGCCAATTTGTAAAAGGTCCCCTAAGTTACATGCTTAATTGGGAGCTCTGTCCATTCTCCACCCGTAACCTCCGTTCACAGGATAAATCCCTCCTCTCAGTACCCTTCTCCACCACCGCCAACTCCAGGCTCCGCTCATTCTGCCTTGCCTCACCCTATGCTTGGAACAACCTTCCTGAACCCTTACGCCAAGCCCCCTCCCTGCCCGTCTTCAAGTCTTTGCTTAAAGCCCACCTCTTCAATGCTGCGTTCGGCACCTAACCCTTACCGTTCAGTGAATCCAGACTGCCCCAATTTGACTGCCCCTATCGGACCGACCGTTCACTTGTCTATTAGATTGTAAGCTCTTTGAGCAGGGACTGTCTCTCTTTGTTAAATTGTACAGCGCTGCGTAACCCTAGTAGCGCTCTAGAAATGTTAAGTAGTAGTAAAATAGCCTGATTGGTGAGACCTGACTATGCTGACTATGTTTGCCTTTTGAGAAGCCGGTCACCCTGAGCAGAAAAGGATAGTAGATTAATTTGCATAAAATCTGCATATTGAGAACCAGCTCACCCTGAGTGAAAGAGGGATCTGGGATCCTGAGGTGGGAGCTTCATCATCACAAAAAGCCTCATCATTTTTCACAATATTTACCAGCTTTTAGTGCCAAATCTCTCCTGCAGAACTCAGAAAAGGATTTGAAGTTTAGTAAGCTTCTCCCTAGGAGATGTTTTTATGGGTATGTATCCTCTCCCAGTTACCCACACCTGATCAGTCAAGGGCTACGGCCTTGGCACATGAAAAAAATAGACTTCCACTGCTGGACAGGTATTTGGTGTTTACCAGAACAGTCAAAACCTGTTCATATGCCAAAGTAACAGGTTTTATTACAAGCAGCATCAGGCTACACAAATGTAGGCTGTTTTATGATCTAGCGTATGAAAGATATTCTTGCACTCAATGTTTACAGCAAAATTCTTAACATCCAAGACTATAATTAATTACCTCCCACTGACTTTCATCATCTCACTCATTCAGATTAATGAGTTACTTAGAATGGAGTACAGTATGTGACAAAAGGTTGCTGATGTTAATTCGATCATTCAGGAGATAGACCACAGTGGGCAGATGGTGCTCCTTGTTTGGGCGGAATTCTAAAGCCCAAGCCATTTTTAACTAATAGTTAATCCGGCCCTATAAGTTAAAAAATCCCTAATCATCGTTTTCATATCCTTCAGTGTGTCGCACACAATCACACTCTAATACTTGTGAACTTGTGTACTTGTGTGGAGACAGACAGAGACTATGTGCATCAGGTTCTTTTTATATTAGGTAATAAAGTATTAGTAGTATATCAGCTAAGAATTCACTGTTTATCTCAGAAATCCAAATCAGGATTTACCAAAAATGACAACTAATGACATAAAAATACACCTTTTGTGGCAAATGTCAACAACCTTAGGGGCCCTTTAAATAAGCTGCGCTAAAAGGTGGCCTGCGCTATGACTAGTAAGGTCACCTTCAGGTAGAACTAGAGGACATGAATTGAGGTTGAAGGGGGGGCAGGCTAAGGAGTAACGTCCAGGAAGTATTTTTTCACAGAGAGGGTGGTGGATATGTGGCATGCCCTCCCCGTGGGAGGTGGTGGAGATGAAACGGTAATGGAATTCAACGTGAGTGGGATAAGCACAAAGGAGTCCTGTATAGAAGGAATGGATCCACGGAATCTTAGCGGAGATTAGGTGGCGACACCGGTAATGGGAAGCAAAACTGATGCTGGGCAGACTTCCACACAGTCCACGCCCGATCCGGTACTGAATAGATATGAATGGGCTGGAGTATAAATTTTTAAGGGGTTGGAGTATAATTTTAAGGGGTTTGACGTTAGCTTCAAGAACAGTGCTGGGCAGACTTCTACAGTCTGTGCCCTGAGAATGGCAATGACAAATCAAACTCGGTATAAGTATCACATACCATGTAAAATGAGTTTATCTTGTTGGACAGACTGGATCTGTCGTCATTTACTATGTTAATATGTTACCTGTAAAATACCCGAGTTTTAATTTTCTCAATTAATGGCCACATGCTAATTAGTGCCCCTTAATGGCAACTATTTAGTACGCAGAAAGGGTTCACATGCTAACCATGAGCTAATCGGTAGGTGCGCGGAAATGTAGCTACACTAACCAATTGGAGCTGGGCACGCATATTCTCCGTTCCCTAAACACACCCACAGCGCTAAAAAATAAAAAGTATTTTTAAGTGCCAGGGAAGCATGCAGAGATGCCAGAACTACTGAAGGATGCCTGAGCCTTTTTTCAGTAGTAGCTCAAGGTGAGTGATGTTCAGGTACACTGGGTATTTCCCTGTCTCTGGAGAGCTCACAATCTAAGTCTGTGCCTGAGGCAATGGTTAAGTGACTTGTCCAAGATCACAAGGAGCAGCAATGGATGCATGCCCTGCGTTAGTGCATTTTGGTGCACGGGAAGCACGCATTAGTACTTGCCGTTGCTTAGTAAAAGGACCCTTAAAAAGGGTAAGGTGATGAAAAATTGACCCATCTTTAATTATCTGGTTCAAGCATGTACACAATACAAAGAGAAACACCTAGCGTACCTGCATGTAACTCACCTTGAGCTACTACTGAAAAGGTGTGAGCAAAATCTAAATAAATAAGTAATGAATAAATAAATAAAGGAGATTTATGGACAACTTCAGCAGTAACTATTGAACCTCATTTCATTCCTAGACAAAGAACAATAAATGGGGAAACAACACAAGGGCCCTGTTAGAAAGCGGTGGTAAGCCCAATGCGGGCTTACCACATGCTAATCAGGAGCTACCGCTGACCCAATGCGGGCACCAGCAGCAGTTGAAGCCCCAGCATGCGTCATTTCCCGCACTAGGGGAAAACTGGCTCATATTTTGTAGCGCAGCGCTAACCCAGCAGTACTCGGGCATGCCGCACGCTGCCCAGTTACTGCCGGGTTAGCACGGGAGCCCTTACAGCCACTTCAGTGGGTGGCAGTAAGAGCTCCCCCTCGCATGGCCACACGATAAGAGCAATCTTACCATATGGCCACAGCTATTTTCAGCCTTTTTTACCAACTGCAGAAAAAGGGCCACAGTGCACAGCAAAAATAGTGCAGGGTCCTTTTTACTGTGTGGTAAAAGGACCCCCCCCCCCCCCCCCCCCGTATAGTAACTCAACATTTTAGATCTTTACAAAAAAAAAAATCAAAATGCTTAGAAACATGGCCCCTTTTTACCAAGCTGTGGCAAAAGGGGTCTGCGTTGGTGTTGGCGCGTGTTTTACATGTGCGCCGAGGCCCCCTTTTACTGCATCTGGTAAATTGCCAGTCTCGCTTTCCTTCAGGAAATGGCGGCAGCAAGTAAAGCACTTGCTGTGCAGCCATTTTGGGGGAGCCCTTACCGCCACCCATTGAGGTGGTGGTAAGGGCTCCCGCGCTAACCCAGCAGTAACCGGACCGCGCACGGCACTGCCCGATTACCGCCAGGTAGTATCTGGCGCTACAAATTTACCGCCGCTTAGTAAAAGGAGCCCAATGTAAATACTAAAGCTATTTACAATCATATAGAGTAAGTGGAGAAAAAATAGGTAAATTAAATAATAGAATACAAAAGAGAAGAGGAAGTAGAAATAAAAGTTGAGAAACTGAAAAAAATAAACATACATATTAAGATTACTTAGCACCCCAAAATGCATAAGCTGTAGCATCGGAATGTTAGCAGACAAACACTAGCAACTATTCCGTTTTGAATTATCTGCCAGCATAGTGTGAATAAATATTTGCATCTAAATAAAGCAAAGATATTAACTTGTTCATAAAACACTGCTGAGTCCATTCTTGTTCTTCTAGTGTATGCATCAAGGAAAGCTTCTGTGTGACTTTTCTATACATCAGTGATAGAGCCCCAGCTGGAATAACCCCATTCTATCAAACTGCTCATTTCTTAGAGCTAGACAAGGTGATGCCAAAGAACAGAAGAGCACCGTAATTAGCCTGCGCTTCAATTCAGGAGAAACCCTGTGTCCTTCTCCGTCAAAATAGGATTGTACTTTTTGCAGACAGCTTCAATTATTAAGAATAAAAAAAAACAGACTACAGAAGTGTGGATAAGCTGTTAGTCCATTCTGCAAAGAAATACACAAGCTTCTGACGTGCAACTTTATCCTATGAATAGAACTAGATAATAAACTGCTCAGTTTAAGTAAACTTGAATCCAACACAGAGGGTCTTGTGAATAAAGATTCAAAGGTCATTGGTGCTACTCACAAATCTGGGTGAATGATCGCTAAGCTGCATTAAGCAGCTAGTACAGCTTTACCATATGGTAGGCATTAGTGTAGAACAGCGCTACAGCCACCACACACTAAAAACAGCCAGCATGGTAAAAATCCCACACTAGCTTCTTGTCGTGGGAAGGGCAGGTCATGGACAGGGAAGAGACCGCAATAGGATGTGGCCAAAAGTGTGGGTGCACTTACCAGCACCTCAGAAGGGTGTGTTAATGTAGCTATGATACCAGCAATCCAGTAGTAGGGCTATGTTTCATTGGAAAAGGATCCCTATCTCCTTCCTCATGCCTCCCCCCCCCCCCCCCCCAAAGAAACCTTGGATCAATCCAATCCCTCTAAACAAACCCCCACTGATCTGATCTCCCCAATCATTATCTCTCCAACCTCGGTCCTCGAGGACCGCAATCCAGTAGGGTTTTCAGGATTTCTCCAATGAAGAGGCATGAGATCTATTTGCATGCACTGCCTCCACTGTATACAAATAGATCTCATGCATATTCATTGGGGGAAATCCTGAAAACCCGACCTGGCGAGAGCTGAGGTTGGACACCTCTACCCTAGACATTCTGACCCATATCAAGATTTCTCCAAATCTGTAACCGCACCTCTCCACTTATCCAGAAACAAGGACACCACAGATGTACTTAACAAAAACAGAGGAAGTATAAAGGCATGGATATACAAAAAATATAAACTAAGCGTCCAAGCTCCATAACTTTCTAGACTCTGACATTATAAAGCAGTATTGATTTAGGGCCCCTTTTACCAAGCTGCGGCAAAAGGGGGCCGGTGCTGGCATCGGTGCGTGTTTTACACGCGCGCCAAGGCCCGTTTTTATCGCAGCTGGTAAAAGGGAAGTTTCGCCTTTCTACAGGAAATGGCCGTGCGGCAAGTAAAGCACTTGCTACGTGGCCATTTCAGGGGGAGTCCTTACCACCACACATTGAGGTGGCGGTAAGGGCTCTGCATTAACCCGGTGGTAACCGGGCAGCGCGGCACTGCCCGATTACCACCAGGTACACTCCGGCGCTAAAAAAATAAATAATGATGGCACGCTACGGGTGGGAAGTACCACCAGGCTGCTGCGGCAGCCCGGCAGTACTTCCTGAATAGCAAACAGTAAGCCCACATTGGGCTTACCGCCGCTTAGTAAAAGGAGCCCTTAATGCTGGCCATTACATTCTGTATTATAGACAGTCTGCAAGTTTCTTCTCTTATGCCCAGTGTGTTATTTTTACTTTTTAATATTATCTTCCCCTCCTTCTAAGACTGTGGTCTGCTTGATTATACAGCTTTAGCTGTCTGTAAATATTTTGAAGCCTTCGTGTTTCATGGAGATAGAACTTTATTGGAGAAATATTGAAAAGCTATGAAAACAAATTAATAAAAATAGTATATTTGTACTTTTATTTAGGCTTGCTTTTCTGAAGTAGACTCTGAAAAATGTAAGACTGTTCATAGCTATTCTGCGTGCTGGTTTAGATTCTTTAATTTGTAATTTTCTATTTGTATTTCCTATCTATTCATTACTTTTCATACTTTAATATTTTTTAAGGCTGCAAATCAATTAAATTTGTAATCACAATTAATTGTGTGATTAAAGTTTCCCCCCTCCCCCACTGCTGCATCCTGTGAATGTGGGAAAGTTTCAAAAATCTCTATACCAAAATATAGCCACAGGAACTTCAACTATATTTTTCAAAGGAGCAAAAAAAAAATTTTAGCCTCAAGAATATTAATATACTTTTACAGTGCATACAAAGTTAACTTAACTGACAGCTGTGACAGTTGCCGACATGCTGCTTGAACAATCTAAATCATTTACATATGTTTAAATATTTAAGACAACAAACTCTTCAACTAAAAAGAATTAAAGCATTTAATCATCAGTCATGTTGTCAGCAAACCACACAGAAATGGCTCTGTGAGGGGTCCTTTTACTAAAATGCGTTGAAAAATGGGCTGCGTTAGTGTAGGCGCATGTTTTGGGTGCGCACAGATCCATTTTTCAGCGAGCCTGTAAAAAAGGCCTTTTTTAAAATTTTTGCCGAAAATGGATGTGCGTCAAAATAAAAACTGGCATGTGTCCATTTTGGGTCTGAGACCTTACTGCCAGCCACTGACTTAGTGGTAAGGTCTCTCGCGTTAACTGTGTGGTAATCGCCTATGTGCATCAAGTCAGAGTTACCGCCCGATTTTCACCGCGTGCCTATAAAATATAATATATTTTCTGGTGCACTTAGTGGACGTGCATCAAAAATGAAATTACCGCAAGGGCCACACAGTAGCCAGGCGGTAACTCCAAACTGACGCATGTTGGGCGCACATAGGCAGCTTAGTAAAAGGGCCCCTCAATGACTTATTAATTAGTCACATGTTAACAATACAGACTGGGAGAACTGGTAACAAATGATCAGCTAAAGTCATAAAAATGTGCTAATGCAGTTACTCATTATTTTTACTACAGGTCCAATGTTATGCAATGGGACCTAATACAATTAGCTATTTACATGCCTTCTGGCTACCTAAACCTAGGTGGTTCCTATAGAATTAGCCCCATAGAGGGCAACTGGAGTTTATTCTATGAAATAACATAGGCATCTAACTTCATTTACAGAATACCAGCCTAACAGGCTATATACCACACGCAGGATCCAAGAGACAGGCAGCTTCGGAGTCTCAATGCATGGATGAGACAATGGTACGGGAGGAGGATTTTAGATCTGTTAGGAACTGGGCAACATTCTGGGGAAGGGCGAGCCTATTCCGAAAGGATGGGCTCCACCTTAACCAGGGTGGGACCAGGCTGCAGGCATCGGCATTTAAAAAGGAGATAGAGCAGCTTTTAAACTAGAGACTGGGGGAAGGCCGACAGTCGCTCAAAGAGAATGGTTCGGAATAAGGTAAATTTTAAAGATCTCACCAAAACAGGAAAGATACGGTATCCCGTTAGTGAGGTTGCAAAAGAGACCGTAGTAGATCAGGTGTCCTTAAATAAAAAGCAATGACCTGTCCAACTATCGGTCGATTGCATCTATTCCACTTTTCGTGAAACTAATGGAGAGCATGGTGCATAAACAACTCAGTGAGTATTTGGACAACTTCAATATTTTGCATAACTCACAGTCGGAATTCTGTCCGCTCCATAGTACTGAGTCCGTGCTCGTCACTCTCCTGACTAACTTTAAGAAGGAAATAGCTGTTGGAAAGAGTATTTTGCTTTTACAGTTCGACATGTCTAGTGCCTTTGATATGGTGAGCCATAACATCTTACTGCGGCTCATTGATTACTTTGG
The DNA here is from genome assembly GCF_901765095.1 of Microcaecilia unicolor. NCBI lineage: Eukaryota > Metazoa > Chordata > Amphibia > Gymnophiona > Siphonopidae > Microcaecilia > Microcaecilia unicolor. The sequence goes on from NC_044036.1 coordinate 84,599,296, forward strand.
AGCCAGTGGAAATGTATTAGCCTGGCTGAGAGGCTTTCTAACCTCAAGAACTTACCAAGTTAACTCCAGCTCTAGCTTATCATCTCTTTGGAAAGCAGACTGTGGTGTGCCGCAGGGTTCCCCACTTTCGCCAACTCTCTTCAACATAATGTTGATTCCTTTGGCCACGACCCTTTCTAAGCTTGGGCTCAACCCGTTTATTTATGCAGATGACATCACTATCTTTATCCCTTTTAAAAAAGACCTAAGTGAAATTACCAATGAAATAGTATTACACACCATGCTTGACTGGGCCAACTCATTTAAATTCAAACTCAATACTGAAAAACACATTGTCTTATTCTCTCCTCTCCCTATAACAAATTCAAGCCCCCAACATTAATCACTCCTGAGCTTGTCTTGCCAATCTTGGAGTCCCTAAAAATATTAGGTGTCATTGTTGATAGAACCTTAACCTTGGAGCAGCAAGTGAACTCTACAACCAAGCAAATGTTCTTCTTTCTTTGGAAGCTTAAGTGTATACAACCTTATTTCCCTAGAGAAGTATTCTGCAGCTTAGTTCAATCACTAGTTATAAGCCGCCTTGATTACTGCAGTGGAATCTATGGGGGGGTGCACAGACATGCTCCTAAAAAAAAACTACAAACTGCCCAGAACACAGCGGCTAGGCTCATCTTTGGTAAAACGAGATCTGATAGTTCAAGACCACTGCATGAGAAGCTGCACTGGCTTCCTGTGAAGGACCAAATCGCTTTTAAAATTTGCACTCTGGTGCACAAAAACATCTACGGTGAAGCCCCTGCTTATATGGACACCCTAATTAACCTGTCGCCTAGGAACTCTCACAAATCAGCTTGTTTGTACCTAAATCTCCATTACCCAGTTTTTTATGGCCTCAAGTATAAGACCACCTATGCATCCTCCTTCTCCTATCTCAGCACTCAAATGTGGAATGGGCTGCCTCAATTGGTCAAACTTACTCCTGATCACCCGACCTTCAAGAAGCGCCTCAAGACCTTCCTTTTTGGTAGAGCATACGCTTCAAATCTGCCTGGCATCTCTTCCTTCTGAATTCCAACTGTCGTAGCGATATATTGTTCACCACTACTCTTTCCCCTTTTCCCTCCTTAGCTATTTCCCTTTCTCTACGACATTGATTGTTTGCTGAATTGTTGTATGTTTTTATAGACTGATGTACGCCACATTGAGCCTGTCCATGGGTGGGAATATTGTGGGATATAAATGTATATAAATGAATAAAAATAAAAATCAGACAAAAGATTGCAAATTAATACTGTCAAGTACTGAGAATGATGTAAATAGGAACAACAAAAATAATTTGAAATGTCTACATGCAAACGCCAGGAGCCTAAGAAATAAGATGGGAGAGTTAGAATACATTGCACTAAATGAAAAACTAGATATAATAGGCATCTTGGAGACCTGGTGAAAGGAAGATAACCAGTGGGACACTGTCATACCGGGGTACAAATTATATCGTAGTGATAGGATGGATCGAATTCTGCAGGAAACAAAACACATCTTGGAATCCCTGTGGATTGAAATTCCATGTGTAAAGGGAAAAAGGATAGTGATAGAAGTGTACTACTGTCCGCCTGGCCAGGATGAACAGACGGATGTAGAAATGTTATCAGAAATTAGAGAGGCTAACAAACTGGCCAACATGATAATACTGGGTGATTTTAATTACCACAATATTGACTGAGTAAATGTAACATTGGGGCATGCTAGGGAGGTAAAATTCCTTTTTTTTTTTTTTCAAACTTTATTTACTATTTTATACCAAATGTTCAATCTTACAAACACCAGCATCACACATTTGGAGGTAAAATTCCTTGACGAAATCAAGGATTGCTTTATAGAGCAGCTGGTACAGGAGCCCACAAGAGAAGGAAAAATTCTAGACCTAGTCCTTAGTGGAGTGCATGATCTGGTGCGGGAGGTTATGGTGATGGGGCTGCCTGATAAAAGTGATCATAATATGATCAGATTTGATATTAGCTTTGGAGTAACTATAATCAGGAAATCCAATATGTTAGTGTTTAACTTTCAAAAAGGAGACTACGATAAAATGAGAAGAACGGTAAAAACAAAACAAAACTTAGAGGAGCGGCTGTGAGGGTCAAAAATTTATATCAGGTGTGGATGCTGTTCAAAAACACCATCCTGGAAGCTCAGGCGAAATATATTCTGTGTATTTAAAAAGGAGGGAGGAAGACCAAACAACAGCTGGCATGGTTAAAAAGTGAGGTGAAGGAAGCTATTAGAGCTAAAAGAAAATCCTTCAGAAAATGGAAGAAGGAACTGACTGAAATTAATAAGAAACAGCATAAGGAATGTCAAGTCAAATGCAAAGCGCTGATAAGGAAGGGAGGAAGGCAAAGAATGACTTTGGAAAAAAGATTGTGTTGGAGGCAAAAACACATATTAAAAAAGATTTTAGGTATATAAAAAGCAAGAAGCCGGCAAAAGAATCAGTTGGACTGCTAGATGACCGAGGGGTAAAAGGGGCGATCAGGGAAGACAAAGCCATAGCAGAGAGATTAAATGAACTTTTTGCTTCAGTCTTCACCGAGGAAGATTTGGGAGAGATACCAGTGCCAGAAATGGTATTTGAAGCTGACGAGTCGGAGAAACTGAATAAAATCTCTATAAACCTAGAGGATGTAATGGGATGACAAATTGAAGAGTAGCAAATCTCCAGGACTGGATGGATTCATCCCAGAGTACTGATAGAATTGAAAAATGAACTTGCGGAACTATTGTTAGTAATATGTAATTTATCTTTAAAAATTGAGCGTGGTACTGGAAGATTGGAGGGTGGCCAATGTAACGCCAATATTTAAAAAAGGTTTCAGAGGGCATACGGAAAATTATAGACTGGTGAGCCTGACGTCGGTGCCAGGCTAAATGGTAGAGACTATTATAAAGAACAAAACTATAGAGCATACTTAAAAGCATGGATTAATGAGACAAAGCCAACATGGATTTAGTGAAAGGAAATCTTGCATCACCAATCTATTACATTTCTTTGAAGGGGTGAACAAGCATGTGGTTAAAAGTGAGCTGGTTGATATCGTATATCTGGATTTTCAAAGGTCGTTTGACAAAGCACCTCATGAAAGACTCCAGAAGAAATTGGCGAGTCATGGGATAGAAGGTAGAGTCCTATTGTGGATTAAAACTGGTTAAAAGATAGAAAACAGAGAGTAGGGTTAAATGGTCAGTATTCTCAATGGAGAAGGGTAGATACTGGGGTTCCCCAGGGGTCTGTGCTAGGAGCGCTGCTTTTTAACATATTTATAAATGATCCAGAGATGGGAGTTATTTGTGAAGTGGTGTTGTACTGATTAATTATGAATGTTGCACTATTTTGTAATAAGCAAGTTAGAAGTCTTATTAAACAAAATGAAATATATCATTTCACCAGGAGGCATATCTAAAAACTATTCTTGCTTTTTAAGCACACCATTTCAATGTAGTCTCTTGCTAAATTTTTGGATTAGCATTAGAAAAAGTAGGATTAATTTGATATCTGAATGCCTAAAATATAATTCCATGTGTTCATTCTACAGCCTTCATACCATTCCCTGTATGCTTCTTTCCTGTAAGTCATGGTAAACATTGTTTGGCTCCCCAATCTGTATGTTCCTATGCTGTCGGTAAAGCATACAAATTAGAAAAATACAATTTGAGATAGGGCTCCCATCTTTTTATGATATAATTTGGTGCCAACAATGATAACATGTTATTTAAAACAGAATGTTGTCAAGTTTAACAGTTGTTTGGTATAATTTATTTTTTAATTTGCTAGACGAAAAATGTGTCAATCTAAACAGCTAACTATCACTCAATGAATTATAGTATCAGCTGACCGTACCCTTTCAACAAATGAATAAAGTATCTTTCTTGCAGAGATAAAACTGTGCTCTGCTTTAAATGCCATCATTTCACTTCTCTCAGAAGGCTGTAACTTGAATAGTACCCCAAAATGCTGAGAATCACAGTGATAAATTTCAATACTTCCTCAAGTGTAAGCAATATGTATTGCTACATATTCAAATGTTATAAAGGACAATAAAATCGTATGTAGTTTTACACTGTCATTGAACCCAAGCAGAAGGTAAAAATGTAAATGTAGTCAAAGTATTTCCTTTACTACTACTAATCATTTCTATAGCACTACTAGATGTACGCAGCACTGTAAACTATGGAACGCACTGCCAAAAGGAGTGAAAACAATTTACAACCATCTAAGTTTCAGGAAATCACTAAAAACCTACCTGTTCAAAAAGGCATACACTATTGAACCAACATAGATGCCAACACCCTGCAACGCAGCAAATCCAGCGATCGTATTGAACATTATTTTACCTTTCCCTCTCTCTGATCCCCTTTGTGTCTGAAAGAAATGGACCCTTATTTAACCACAATATCACCTTGTATTTGTTTCTCTACCATTCTTGGCTAACGCCAATGGTACCATATAAGCCACATTGAGCCTGCAAATAGGTAGGAAAATGTGGGATACAAATGTAACAAATAAAATAAAATAAATAAAAAATATGCAGGTACTTTCTCTGTCCCTTGAGGGCTGAAAATCTAAGCGTTTTTCTTGTACCTGGGACAATGGAGGGTTAAGTGACTTACCCATGGTCACAAGGAGCTGCAGTGGGAATTTAACCCAGGTCACCAGGATCAAAGCCTGCTGAATTAACCATTCAGTTTACAATGAGGACACGGGGGGGGGGGGGGGGGGGTGAGGTTTTTGCAACTACATTCAAAGTGGTTTACATATATTCAGGTACTTATTTTTGTACCAGGGGCAATGGAGGGTTAAATGACTTGCCCAGAGTCACAAGGAGCTGCAGAGGGAATTGAACTCAGTTCCCCAGGATCAAAGTCCACTACACTAACCACTAGGCTATGCCTCCACTCCCAGGGGAGTGGGAGAGGGGAGAGGGAGTGGACTTTTCAACAGGAGTCCACTGAGTCACCCTGGCTCTAGGAGTCTGGGTCTTGCACATATCCTATACAGTGATACCCAATTAAGGGATCTCTTGCCCAGGGTCGCCAATTTGCAGAGCCCAGGTCTCAGGATTTCTTTTTAAAGTTCCATTAACTTCTGTGGAAATTTAAAACTTTGCCTGTAAGAATGGCATTACAAGCTAGCAACAAATGGTATGGTTTAAAAGGGCAATTCTATAACAGAGCACTTATAGATATGTCCCTCTTGCACACATAAATACACAGGAAATTGGCACATGTGTAAGTGGCAGCAAATCGACTGCACATTATTCTGTAGGAGTGCAGATATGTGGCATATCATGTAAATACAAGGGGGTGTTCATGTGGACGCATCAAGGGCAGGGCTGCTACTACTGCATGCAACTTCCAGAATAGTGAAGTGACGTGTAGCCTTGCCGCACTGAGGTGCCAACAGTTTCACAGGTCTATGGCTCGCATAATTGGGGGCATCTAAATGTAAAGTGTGCTGATAATGGGTTATGCCAGTATTGTAAAACAATCAATAGCCTCTGAACCACCTATATGAAGGCATCCACTTCCAGAAGGGCTCCCAAGGCATCAGCAATTACGTGACTGGACAGCATACAGTAGAAGCAGGTATCAACTTTCCTTTATTGAAAATTAATGTAACCAAGTGCATATGAGCTTAGACACGAGCATTTATACCAGCTGTAGAGCTGCTGTGTTAGCGCCCAAGTGCTACATATACTAAGCGGTAGTAAGCCCAACGTGGGCTTACCATGTGCCAATTTGGAGCTACCGCTGGCCCAACACAGGCACCGGTGGTAGTTTCAGCCCTAGCATGTGCCATGTCTCTCGCTAGGGAAAACCGGGCCCAATTTTTTAACGCAGAGGTTACCAGGTGGTAATTGGGCGGCTCCGCATGCTACCTGCATACTGCCAGGTTAACACAGGAGCCCTTACCGCCACCTGAATGGGTGGTGGTAAGTGCTCCCTTACCGCATGACCATGTAGTTTTGCATCCTTTCTACCCACTGCAGTAAAAAGGGCCACGGCACACGGCAAAAGCAGCCCCTGCCGCTAGCGCAGGGCCCTTTTTTACTGCAGCTTAGTAAAAGGCCCCTTAAAGTATTCTGGAAGCTACGGGTCCAAGTCTGAACTCCACCCAAGCTCTGCCCATGTATGTACCCCTTTGTAAGTTGAGTGAATAGTGAATATTTACATTTTCACACATAATGAGCTTATAACAGTTAGGGCCTATTTTATAGAATTGTCTCCTTTCAAGCGTACCGAGGGTGCGGACAGTGGGAGCCTAGGCTCCTTTATAGAATACTAGCATGACCTGGTATCAGCATGCCTAATATTTAGCCATCTGCACGTACACCAGCCACAGAGCTGGCATAAGGGTGAACACCTAATGCAGCAGGGATGCATATCTATATAAATAAAATCCCCCTCAGACATTCTGAATCCCCCTCAGACATTCTGAAGCTCACCTCACTCCAACTGTGGCTCCTGACCTAGGCTATTCGGACTCCCGCACTCAGCCACGCCCATCTGCGCCCTAGGCCACGCCCCATCTCGACATAAAAAGCACTCTCAACGTTCCATTGACCACTGACGTCAATGAAGCCAGTTTGTTTGTTCGAAGCTCTGTAGCAGCAGAAACACAGTCTGTGGGCCCCGCTCTCGCGTCAAACGTAATGACGTTGAGGGCGGAGCACATTCAAGGAGCCAATCAGTAGCCGAAAGCAGGAGAGAGGGCGGAATGACGAAGAGGAGGCGGGAGAGAGGGCGGAATGTGGAAGAGGAGGCGGCCCGGCAGTGCTTCTACCTCACAAAAAGCTACCAGCCATGGAGGCGGAATAAGGGAAGGAAGAAATAACTGCACTCAGCGCCAAGGAGTAGCGGGCACGCCAAAAAAAACCCAACAAACCGGAGAGGGACGTGTAGCTCCGCCCTCATGTCACCACGCGATTACGTCGACGGCAGGGCGGAACAAACAGCGTCGCACATACACAACTTGGACGGAGATCCCGAGCCCCCCTCAGTAAGCGATGACGTCGACGGCGGGGCTGTAAAGAGAGCATCACACAAACACAACTTGCACCGAGATCCCGGAGCCACCCTCGGTAACCGACATCAACACACACAACCTAATCTCATAGCAACAGGGTCAACTCTGCCTGGGAGGGTATGCTGGCATGGAGGAGGAGGAAATCAGGAAGTAAGTCAGAATGCTGGCATGGAGGAGGAGGACATTAGGGAAGGAAGACAGAACTGCTTAACAGAAGGAAAAGCAGGTGGGGAGGGAGGGGCACACACTCACTCAGTACAGATGGGGAGGGGGAAGGCAAGAGAGGGGAAAAGAGGGAGGAAACGGAGGGGGCCCAACAAAAGGGAAAAGTACGAATGGGGGGGTAAGTAACCAGATGCTCTGTCAAACACACTGTAGCTCTCGGAAAACTCTGTCTCTGTCACTCACTGTGTCCAACATACGCACTCGCACACAGTCATTCTGAAACATACACACTCAAACACAGATACACAAGCACTCAATCTCTCTCTCTCTCACACACAGTCACTCTCACACACACACTCACTCTAACATACACACTACGAGGAAAACATGGCTAGCGCCCGTTTCATTTGTTTCCGAAACAGGCCTTTTTTACTAGTACAATATAAGTTGCATATGTATGTGGAAGCCCCGCCCATGTCCTACTCAAGCTCCTCCTCTGTGAATGCCCTCCTTGCAAATATACACTATCTAAGTTAAGTGAGTATTTGCAAGAAGAGTGCACAGGAGACATGCTGGCAAATATGCACATATCATTTACCTGTGAAACTAGCAGATAAATGTTAGTGCCCAGTTTACAGAATTGCACTTCAAATGCTTAAATTTAATATATTTGCCATTATTGGACTTAAGGCCACATGCAAACTTACAATGCATGTCTTAGATTCATATTCTTTTCTGTGTTAAAACCCACATTAAATACAGGTGCAAAATTAGTATAGAAAAATGCATATTGAAAATGTATTTTAAAAAACATATTAAGGTTAGCATGCTTTATTACATCAGGGTCACCGTTAACTGCTGAATAACTATGTAGCAGGAGTAGGCAGTTTACACTACAAAGCAAAAGAACTGAAGAGGATTTGCAAGTCAAAATCCTAGTGAAGCAAAATTCATAGCTCCCAAGATTAAAAAACAAGGGACGGGTAAAAATAATATTTCAAAGCTAACAGGAAAATTTGGAAATAGAGAGATGATGCATTCTCTCTCTACAATGCATTGAAGATGGAACAGGTGGCACCTAGGAGGGAGACAATTACAAAACAACATTCTTGGTCATTCAAGCAGCCTCTACACTACATACTTAAAAAAAAGGACACACTAGCAATGCCAACCACAGTTAACACAAATCTCACAGTGGACCAACAAATAGTGGAAGCAGCTCTTCTGTTAAAAACATTCTACCCTTGCATATTTTGCCAAAAGATGAATGTTCTAAATGTAAAGAAGATGGTGCAACACTTAGCCATATGTTTTGGTCTTGTGCTCCTGTACAGCAATACTGGAAAGAACTTTACAACCACTATGGAGATATTCGTCACTCTTATTTCCCGACTTGACCTCTTATTTTGGGATTGATAGTCCAAACTAAGGCTAAGATACCAAGACTTTTCTTGCACAAACCATTTCTTATTGCATGTAAATGCCTACTATTGACCTAGAAACTACCAAAACACCTACTGTTACTCAATGGCAAGTATACATGACTTTGCTATTGGCAATGGAATGGATGGGTGTTGATTCCAGGAAAGATACTCAATGGACATTCTTCCAAAAGATTTGGAAACCATATTGGCCTACTCTCTCTCTCAGAACACGTAGTACCTCATTTAACAAATAATTTTTTGTTCTAGTTAGACTGTGTTTATAACTATGACTTGGCTTTGTGGCTTATTTATCTGTGCGCCAGTTGGATAAGAAGGGTGGGATGGGTGAGGGGGGTGGTTTTTTATGGTAGCAGAGTTTTGATTTGTTTATTGTTTACGCTTATTGTTCACATAGCTCTATGGTCGATGTGTGTAAGAAACACCATGCTTCAACCAAATTTTCTTTTTATTTTCCTTTTTATTGATTAATAAACAGATTTTAAAAAACCCACAATAAAGTTCTGAGCAAAGACTAAGCGTACTGGTTTCCTCATGAAAACCTGGGAACAGTGTATGAGATTCAAGTCCTGGAATGGAAAACTTCTACGACCAAAAAAAAAAAAAAGCAATTTTTAACGTTCCTTTCCTTGCTAGTATGAACTGGAAAGACTATGACCACCCATGTAACTAAAGACCTCACTGACTGTTTCAGTTTACAAAGTACCTGAATAATAATTAAGATAGATAAAATTGACTGAGTTGATGGAAGACATGATGATCAACAATGATTTCACCAACTTCAAAAAAACATTTAAGTGAAACATATTTCTTTTTGCAGGCAAAAAATAGAGATGCTCCTCTTTTTCTAGGCTGTCCCAGCTTAAGAACAGAGCTTTTCTTCAACTGAAAAACTGATTGCTTGCTTTGGGAGCTACTTTTTTTTTTTCCCAAAACTCCCATACATGTGCTTGGCCAGTTACCAGGGGAACAGATATATTTATTTAGAACCCTTACATTTAGCCAATTTTCTTAAAGAGAGGAATGAGTGATTTAATTTTTCTTTAGTTTATAATTCAGCCCTTACAATCTGGATGGAGATATGATTGTGTGGAATATTTAGAAGCACATTTACTAAGGTGCAATAAGAAGTATGGGTCTTAGCAAGCACTAATTGTTAGCACTAGGATACACTAACGCTTACCCCCAGATTCTACACAGCGCGCTTAGAGATCCAAGCCAAAATGCAAGCATATTCTATAACAAGGCATGTAACTTAATTGGCTTAACAAGTTAATCAGAGTTGATAACAGCATTTAGCAAGCAATAATGAGCACTAATTTTTAATAAATAGAATTTGCACGTACAACTCAATAAGTGCATTCTGTAATGCAGTGCGCCTAACTTCTAACACGCCCGGGCAAAAGGGGGTGTGGTTATGGGCAGGGAAATGGGTGTTCCAAAATGTACGCATGTAGTTATAGAATATGGCCTAATGCACCTAAATCTATGCACCAGGATTTATGCCATGTTTTCTTTGGTGTAAATGGAGGCACATAGTTTTAGGCGCTGAGATATCAACTATCTAGTCGCCACTTATAGAATACACTTAGCATTGATTTTTGTGCTGATTTTTTAGGCGCCCTATATAGAATCTCCTCCTTAGCGTGCATTAAAACTGCCAGTGATAAAAGTCCAGTGCTAACTGCTTGGCAGAAGCTGGGGTGAGGACTGGACAGAGTATAGGCAGAGATTGGGCAGGAACTGTACGCTGCAGTCAGTGGCTGGTAGGTAGCACATGCAACCAATACGGATTCAGCTAACACCACCTCAATAGGAGTGTTAGGTCCATCCGCGATTAAAGCACCTGAAAGTAATACACTTTAAAGAACATTAGTAGAAGACGGCAGATAAAGACCTGTACGGTCCAACCAGTCTGCCCAACAAGATAAACTCACAATATAAGGTATGATACGTATACTTGATCTTGATTTGTCTCTGCATTTTTCAGGGCAGAGACTGTAGAAATGGGCCAACACTGGCCTTGTTCTCCAGCTACGGAAGCTGAATCTGTCCAGCCACGATCAGGGCACAGACTATAGAAGACTGCCCAGCACTGGCTTTGCTTCCCAATTACTGGCGTTTGCCATCTAATTACAGCTAAACTATTTGGGTTCCATGCCTTCTATACAGGATTCCTTTGTGTTTAGACCCATGCATTTTTTAATTTTGTTGCTGCCTTCGTCTCCACTGCCTCCCGCAGGAGGGCATTCCTGGTATCTATCACTCTCTCCATGAAAAAGTCCTTCCTGAAATTATTCCTGAGTCGGCCCCCTGAATCTGTGCAGAAAATGCAGGATACACCTCCAATAGTTAGCACAGAGATTAGGCACTCAGGACCTCTTTTACTAAACCGTGCTAGTGATTCCTGTGCGGCAAATGCAACGCAATCCATTCAAACTGAATGGGCTGCAGCGAATTTGCCATACCAGAAATTGCTAACACAGCTTCATAAAAGAGGCCTTTAATGTGTGTTGCTTTTGGCTCTTAACCCACGTTAGACCAGATTCAATATATGGAACCTAAAAAAAAATCAGCAGCGAAAAAAAACGCACTTAACAGTATTCTATAAACCATACCTAAAGTTAGACGATGTTTATAGAATATACTTAGCACCCATCCCCATGACTAAAATTTAGGCACGACCATTTACGCCAACTAAAAGCTGTGTAAACGCCCATGCCTGATCAGCCATATTCTATAACGATGCGAATAATTTTTAGGAATGCCCATGACCCAACCATGCCCCTCCCATGTCCACACCCCCTTTTGTGATCTGCGCATTAGAATTTACATGCACCACTTTACAGAATACGCTTAGAAAGTTGCACATGTAAATTCTAATTAGTGCCAATTAGTGCTGATAATTGCTTGTTAGTGGCAAATTATTGTCGCTGATTGGTTTATTAAACAATTAAGTTGCTTCATATTTAGAATCCAGGGGATTAAGTGCAAACACCTAACATCTTTATTAAACATGCTCCTTGGGACTGATCAGTGGTTGTCTGTTTTCTATTGCAAGGGCTTAGGAAGGTAATTTTTCCCTTTGTGTTATTTTACATTTTTTTGTGTACATTGTTTGTTGCTTTCCTGCTTTTACTAGATGTAAATACTGAAAATTTCCTTAATTAAAAAAAAGAAAAAACACTAATTATAGAAAACTTGCAGTCCAGCTCACTGCATATAGGTAAGCTACACTAAGCAACAAGCCAATAAAAATCACAATCTAGAATTACAGTACATGGAACTCATCAGTTGCTACTGTTACATCCACAAGAAGAGATACTCTTATCTTTTGAGAAAGTCCGAGGACAAAAACCCAAACAAACAAACTCAGAATCCATTGTGTGATCCAAAAACCAATAAGATCAACCAGACAGCTTATTACTACTTAGGAGGAACAGCAGCACATCACAGCTGTAAATCTTCATTTTGATTACACAACATTAAAATCATTCACATACTTTGTAAAGGGAATGAACGGGAAAATAGCAACAAGGTCATTGTGGGGTCTTCTTTTGTGTGAAAAAGACATAAGTTCAGCATTACAGAACAGCTTCTCAAGCTGGAAATCAAAAGGCTTCATTTTTACTGAGTAATTTATTGAAGACAATTATAAATACAAATAAACAGTTTTGTTTTAGAGATTTTTGGCCTAGTCAATGAAAAAAAAATTTCAGGACTACAAAGTGGTTGACATGGTAATGATAAATTCGTTTTCTATCCTGCTATTACCTCACAGTTCTAAGCAGGTCACAATTTTTTAAGAGACCAGTTTCATTTAACTGGTAAGAAGGGCCATAATAATAGATTCAATAGCCAGTAGTGGTTCAGGGAGGAAAGTTCATCCAGACAAGGGGTCAGTAAGCAGTTGGGACAAATTGATGTATGTAATTATGTATTACTAGGATTTATTAACAGCCTTTTAGAAACAGAATTCAACCACAAATAATCAATGCAAAAACACTCAAAGATCAATTTAATTGCAATATTAAATTTTAACAGCATCAGGCATTAAAGCTACATTTTCCTGCAAACAAAATGAAAATACCAAACAAACCCAAACAGGTTTCTTACTTTTGTGATGAGAATGCGGTATCTCTCTAACATAGTCTGGTCATCATGACATCCTGCTAGCAGCAGCCACACCTCTGCCCTCAATGCCTCTGGGATGCCACTCTTCACTAGAGATGACAATCCTTTTGGTCTTACACTGAGGTTATTGTGCCTGTGAAAACAGAAAACTGACACATTACCTCTTCTGTATTTTAAAACCAAGTATTCAACAAGAAAAAAAATAAGATAAACCTTTTAAAATTCATAGTTAGGGGCCCTTTTATTGAGCTGCAGTACAAGAGGCCCTGTGCTAGTGGCAGCGGCCATTTTTGCTGAGCACTAGGGTCCCTTATACCCAGGGTTGTGCTGGTAAATTTTTAACAATGGGCTCTCTCTCCAGGTGTAGCCAGATCTGCAATTTGGGGGGGGGGGCAGGGGTGAACTGGGGGGGGGGACACATCCCTTTTCTCTTCCCCCCCTACCGTGTGGGCACTCTAGGCTTTGCTGGCAGGGATGCCAAGCCCCACCAGCCAATAAATGGATTGCCACCACTCCCCACTGCTTGTTTCTGGCTCAGAGTTGCAAGCTGGGACTTCTCGCGGATGCTGGCAGGGCTTAGCATCCCCATCAGCAACGTAAAAGAGAATTCAAGAGGGGGCCTGAGCCCACACTTTAGGATCCAGTTGTTAAAGTAACAAACGGCTCTCCAGAACACCACTGCTTATACCGCAGTGGGTGAAAATAGCCCAAAATAAAATGGCCATGCAGTAAGTTCGCACTTGCCACATGGCCATTTCGGGGGGGAGGGGGGAGAACTTACTGCCACCCATAGAACTGGAAGTAAGGGCTCCCACGCTGCCCAATTACAACGGGGTAACCCTCTGCAGAAATATTTTTTCAATATTTCCGCTAGCACCAGAAATGGCACACGCTGGGGGTGGAACTACTACCGGCACCCACGTTTGGGTCGGCAGTAATTCCAGGTTGCCACATGGCAACCCTTTAGTAAAAGGGCCCCTTAATGAGTCCAGTTTTCAACACATTTTGCGTTCATTGGCAGATCAAGAATTCATAACCCAAACCCCTGCCCCTCCCCCCCAATCTGGGTATTTTAAAAAGTATCCTGATAAAAATGGGCTGTTTAAACCACTAAGGGGGTAAATATTCAGCCAGTGGCAGTGAGCAATTTGCTGACCACTGCCGGCATTATTCCCGGATATTCAATGCCAGGTTTATGCGGCACCGGCTAACACATAGCCAGTTAAGTCAATATAGAACTTAACCCACATATAGGACTGTGTTTTATGTGATCCCATATATGCAGTTACCCTGGCCAGTTAAGTGCTGAATATTGTCACTTAACCTGCCAAGTGCTGACTCTTCCCCTGAACACCCCCAAAATAGTTGGTTTTTACTGAGGCACTAACTGCTCATTTTTAGCAGCAATATCTGAAAATTAGTGGATAGACCTGAACAAGCGATTTAACCAGTCAGCAGCCATTTCTAACTGGTTAATCCTTTTGAATATTGACCAGTATGGGTTAGGGAAGGGATGGGTTAGGAATTATGGTGTTAATATTCAGCATTGTTTAAGCAGGCAAGAGAAGCTCTTGCCCACTTAAATCATGCTGAGTGAGTTGTCCCTGGATTTTCAGCAGCACTTAACTGCTCAGTGTCACAGAAAATCCAGTGTAACCGCAATAGCACTGTCTGGTGAGTGATGGGGCGATCCGGGGATGGAGCAGAAAGATATCTGGGCACCAATGATATTCAGTGTCTATGCCCACATATCATATCAGATAGGGCCACTTAAAAAGCAGTCCTATCTTTGCCTGGTTAGGTATGTGGCTACTGGAACTGAAAATCAGCTGATACCCGCATAACATCTGGTTCCACCAAAGACCTGCATATTCAAGTACTGACACCGAAGAGCCAGGTCTAATGCAGTTCACACTTGTCACAGTTTCAAAACCGTTGAGTTTTGTGGGCTCAATATCGCCCCCTATCTATTTAGCAGCGATATTCAGCCCTGGCTGAAAATTGCACGTGAATGTTTTCTCTACCATATTTTGCAGGGAGTATTCAGGAACAACTGCTTAATGATGGTGATCTTTTCATTCACAGAGTGCTACAGAAGACAAAGTACTCATAAGGAAATTCCTCACAGCATAACTCTGAGCACAGAGAGCCTTAAACAATGAATAGTAAATAAGAAGTTTACATTACTAACACTGAAACCTACTACAGTGCTTTCCAAATTCGACCCCGATTCCTCAACTGATTGGGTTTTCTGGAGATCCACAATTAGTATGCATAAAATGAATACGCATTTAGGGGCCCTTTCACTAAGCCGCATAAGCGTCTAAGCACGCCCAACGTGCGCCAAAACGGAATTAACGTCCAGCTACCACATGGCTCTTGCTGTAATTTCATTTTTGGCGCGTGTCCAAAAAATAATTTTTATTTTCGGACACGTGTATTGGGCAGAAGCCAAGTGGAATTTGATGCATGTAAGTCATTACCACCCAGTTACTGCGTGAGACTTTACCGCTAGGTCAGTGGCTTGCGATAAAGGTCTCAGACCCAAAATGGATTCACAGCAATTTTCATTTTGCCGCATGTCCATTTTCGGAAAAATTTTTAAAAAGGCATTTTTTAAAGGTGCGCTGAGAAATGATTCTGCGTACGCCCAAAACAAGCGTCTACACTACCATAGGCAATTTTTCAGTGTGCCTTTGTAAAAGGGCCCCTAACAGTGTATTTGACAGGACAGTTTAAAAACCACCAGCTTACCATGCTTTCTTTTCTCACTCTTTCAGCTCGTATACAATATCTAATTATTTAAATGAAGTATAAACAT
Organism: Microcaecilia unicolor; assembly: GCF_901765095.1. Lineage (NCBI taxonomy): Eukaryota > Metazoa > Chordata > Amphibia > Gymnophiona > Siphonopidae > Microcaecilia > Microcaecilia unicolor. The sequence continues at coordinate 84,614,945 of NC_044036.1, forward strand.
ATTCTGAATATTCTACTCACTGACTGCCTACTGTAACTTTATCTTTTACCATTCATATTGTATTGTATAGTAATTCAATAAGATAATTTTCAAGGGGTTTATTAAATCTAATGTGTTATGATTAAATACTTATGTCTCTTCAACAGGCAATGGAGATTTTGTGATTTATAAGATGCAACAGGCAGGACACCTAACAAAAGTACAGCAGGGTATAAATGAACAAAAGTATGTAGATGGTAAATAGTCATGGTAAGAATGACTACATCAGGCTTGACCAAGTTCAGTCCTTGAGAGCTGCAAACAGGCCAAGTTTTCAGGATACCTCTAATGAATATGAATATATTACTAGCATGACTAATTCTCCAAATACATTTACATATCACATTTTATTATTACTATTTTCACAAATATAACTTCAGTAATTATCGCTTAATTAAAAGCCTCAACCTTACTTTACAGTGTAATCTTTTAAAACTTACAACAAAACCCCCTTAAAGCAACTGTTCTCATAATAATTGTCCATATCTCAAGGAAGTTCTTCTTCTAAATGACCATTTTCACAGAAATAGTTCTATGAAGTACATCCTAGTCTGTACCAACAAAAATGCAAATCTGTCCGTAATGGATATTCATTGTACTCAAACGTGCCAAAACTTGGAGACTCGGTAAAATAGTTTGGTTGAAAAGAGCTTCCCACTGCTTCAAGGCAATCAGACTCCACGCCACTCAGTAAGATTCGCCACCTCTCAAGAGAAGAAGGCAGCAAAAGATAAGTGGATTACAAATAATTAATATTGTTGTTTTTGAACCTTCATAGAGCCAACGCTAATTTTTTTTCATTCTGTTTGAAATGAAATGCTAATACCACTTTCAGAGGAAAGGAAGGAATCATGCGTAGGGAGCCCCCCCCCCCCTCAACCTCTCTGAAAACTGAAGAAAGGGATCCCAACAAGAGAGAGCCTGAAGCTCCGAAACCCTATGTGCTAACAAAACAGTCACCAAGAACACTGTCTTTAGCATAAGATCTCTTTCAAGGAGGCTTCTGAAGAGCCCGAAGGACTAAATTTAGGTTCCACTCTGGACATGGCATACGAAAGGAAGGCTGCAAGTGGCCCACTCCCCGCAAGAACCAAACAAGATCCAGGTGAAACACAAGGGATGTCTTCTGTAGCTGAAACAGGCCAAAGACACAACCTGAACTTTTATTTTATTTTTGTTACATTTGTAACCCGCACTTTCCCACTCATGGCAGGCTCAATGCGGCTTACATATTGTATACAGGTACTTATTTGTACCTGGGGTAATGGAGGGTTAAATGACTTGCCCAGAGTCACAAGGAGCTGCCTGTGCCTGAAGTGGGAATCAAACAGTTCCTCAGTTCCCCAGGACCAAAGTCCACCACCCTAACCACTAGGCCACTCCTCCAACATCAATTCCTTCTGAAGACCTGCCTAGAGAAATGCTAGAATGTATGCAATTTGAGCAGAGAAGGGAGAAAGCCCTTCCTCAGAACATCTGCCCTCAAATGTCCTCCAGAAACTTGCATACACCATGGATATAGAATGTTTCCAAGCCTGAAGCAAGGTAGCAATGACTGAATAAAAATAACCTTTTCATCTTAACTGAGCCCTTTCAATGGCCAAGCCATAAGACCAAAGGGGCACAGATCCTCCATGAGTAGCAGACATTGCTTCAGTAAGCCGTGTACCTGTGGAATATGGAGAGGACCCCCACCTAGCAGTCAAATCAGGTCTGTGTACCACGGTCTCCATGGCCAATCCAGTTATGGGGGAGCCCAACTTTTTGCAACAGGCTCTCTCTTCCTCAGAATGTTGCTCAGGTCCTAACAAATCTAAATCCTTTATCCCTGCATCATCTTCTAATCCACTCATTAAGACTCCGGAACTCTGCCTACCTCTTGGGTCCTGTGTGTGGAATAAGAAGCATTTCTGAAAATGCTATTTCAGAGGTTCTGGATTTCAACTTTCTACCTAAGAGCCTAAATTTGGCTCCTAAAACCTTCCTTCCCACATTTTCCTATGTCGTTTGCACCCACTAGTACCAAAGACATTTGGCTCTTCCCAACACTGTCTAAACTCAATCTAGGAGATTCATGAGGTCTACTACCCTCATAGACAGGCAACTCTTATATCCACCAGCCACCCAGCTATCTATATGCCTAATAATTCTAACCTCCTCTCCTAGGTGGAAGCCCCTAGAGACATGTCCTCTTTGTGAAAAGATACTGCACCCCCTTTTTTCTTCCAAGGCAGCAAAGAGGTTGCCAGACTGGAGACAACTATATCCCTGAAGGTCTCCTATATACCTCTCTACCTGCTTCAGCTCCTCAAAGTCTGCTACTCTAGTCTCCAGAAGAAGCACAACAAACAGATCTATTCCTTTGGATTTAAGGGATGTTTCCTACTGATCTAGGCTGGACATTGTTGGGAGACATCTGAGTTCAGTAAACCTTTGGTCTGACCCAGAATAGAATGTCTTAAGCAACCATTTTTACATCATAAAAGCGATAGGAAACTATAGTGTTTATATCAAAAAGGCAAATAATTTTCCAGTGAAGGAAACATGCTGAAGCCTTGAATATTTCACAATTTAGGTAGCTTGTCAAGACTGAAGAATAAAAACAGACTTCATCAATTTCAAGAGAAAGAAGATATTTAAGAAAGCTTAGTATTTTACCATCTTCCAAGCAACTCTCCCCATGAATCCAGGATCTTCTCTGGACAGTCTTTAGAAACATCCCCAGTGCCGCTGGAGAGTTCATTATCACTCTCTGCAAGAAAACAGAGACAGGCATATATTTACAATTCAATAAAGAGGAGAAAATGCCAGGCAGGATGTCACACAATACATAAATAGCAAATAAAAACTCCAGATGGGTTATGACATTTTTAAATATATGCTCCTATACACTCATGACAGTAACTATTCAGCTTGAAGACACAATTGCACATCCCACAGTCTAAAAGACGGGTTTAGAGTTTACCCATATTTTTCCTAAAAATCATTATCATATTCCTTATAATGTGAGAAAACACTGTCAACAATCTCAGTGTTAAATATGAGAATATAATGGATGCATGTTATACCAAACAAAGGGAACTCACGTACACTGTAATTTTTCTGTCTTTGTTGGATAGGGATCCCTGCCAGCCCAAGTATGCGGTGTTATGGCAGAGGGGTCGAAAGTGGCGGGGAGATGGGGCAAAATACGCCTCCCCATTTTGGCTCATGCCCACTCCCAAAAAGAGGTCTGACTATGCCTCTGCTCTACACTGACACTACCTGGATTGTGCCAAGGTGGTCAGAGCCAATGCCCAGTTAAGTGTTACCGAATATTTCTGTAGAATTTTGACTACGGCATACTATGCAAGTTAAAGCGTGGAAGGCCATCTCAAGCAATATAAGGGAAGTTCAGCAATCTCACTTGTGGTGACCAGGTCAATTTGATATGCTCCCTGCTGTAACTGAATGTAACTTACCTTCAGCTACAACTGAAAGAGGTGCGAGTTAAGCTCCTTCCCCTACTGATGTGAAAGCTGAGGAACCAAACATTTTAAGTTGAAAAATCATAGCCGAGACCAGAGTCTGCTCTAAAGAAGTGCAGCAACACCCTTTCTCCAGGGCTGGACTGTTAATGCCACTGCATGAGGGGATCAAGGAAACAGCCAGGAGGATCTGTTTGAATGTACTGAGCCAGTCAGCTTCTGTTCAGAGGACTATTTTTAAGTTCGAAGAGCTAGTGCTTCATAATGCTCTAAGACACTGTTTCCCAAGTCACTCCTGGAATACTCCCTTGTCAGTCAGGTTTCCAGGATATCCACAATGAACATGCATGAAAGAAATTTGCATACAATGAAGGCAGTGTATGCAAATCCGCCTCTTTCATATTCATTTTAGATATCCTGAAAACCTGACTAGCAAGGGAGTACTCTAGAACCAACTTGGAAAACACTACTCTAAGAGGTAGAAAAGTCACTACTTTCTGGCTCTCAGAGACATCCTCCCACACTTTGAAAAGTTACTTGGCTTATGAGCAGGGCCCGAACAGAAGCCACCGATTTCAGGGTGTGCCATTCTTTGCCATGCAGCAGTCAAAGGTAGGGCAGGCATAGCATCCTAGTTTGCTTAGAGCCATGACTCCATATAGAAGAAACCAAACAAAAACAAACAAACAAGTTCTTTTTATTTAGGTAGAGAACTAAAAAAAATTATAATAACATGAAGATTTTTTTTTAAAAGGCAAAAATACATTTAAAAAAACTGTGAAGAACTTCTTCAGATAATTTGTGAAGAGAGAGTTTTGTTTGTGCCTGTTTCACAAAGAAGAAAAAAACATTTAAAAAGTGAGGAGATGCATGGACAGAAATGCCTGTGCATGCTCAGAACTTTATATTAGCCTTGAGTTTTGGACTGTTTGGTGGTGTCACCCAGTGGTGTGGCTGATTACATCCTGATTGTCGATTTCAGCTTGATCCTAGTCCCTTTGAGCATTCGTTGACCATTCTATAGCAACTATCCAACTTCCTCCTACTTAAGAAAATGTTTTTCCATTAAGAATGAAAGATATTTGAAAGACTATTTTCCATTTTGCCCATTGATTTATATGAATTTGGACCATATCTGAACAATGGTCACTGAGATGTGGGCAAGCATTTCCATCTTTTAATCCTTATTAAAAGCTGACCACGTTCAGAGCAGGATCATTTTATTCCAACTAATTAGTGATGACAGTGAAGGCAGAAATATTGGAAAAGGGATAATGATGGTTATATAGAGGGTAATAAACATGACAATGTATTAAATAATTCCAAGAAAACCAGAAACCTGTTTGAAAGGGGTTTATTCTTGGGACAGGAAAACCACTACCTATCCTTAGACATAGGTAACCAGAAATGGATCTGTTCTTTAAATACTTGTGACTTGGGTTCTCCATTGTTGGAAACAAGATGCTGGGCTTGACTTACCTTTGATCTGACTCAATAATGTATTTCTTATGTTCTTATTCTGTTTATCCCAAGAAGTAGGAGCTTTTAAGCCAGATTGTTTTCCAAATGGGGTGTGATTATGTTTATGAAATTTATAAAATATATTTTGGTCACAAATATTTCTAAACCCTAACTTCAGGTGAAATAAGAACTAAATCCAAGATTGATTTACATTCTAAAACCACTGAGTCTGTACCCAGGACTTTCTTATCTGAAAGTGCATCTGTACCAGATTACCAGTCATATAGCCTAATTGTACCTCTTCCTACTTACTCTCATTTTTCCCCTTAAAAACAAACACTGATTGTTGCCTCCTTGGCCATACTGGGGACATCTCACTGCTGCTCTTTGTGATCTTGGGAAGTCACTTAAACCCTCCATTACCTCAGGTACAAACTTTGGGGTCCTTTTACTAAGTTAAGTAGTCGGTTTCAATTTGCTGTTTTCAAGTTTACCTCATTTATTGTATTTATGTTTATACTTGGTCATTTTACTATTGTTATGCTGTGAACAAAATTTTAATTTTTATGTAAAACTGTAGCTGCTGTACACTGCCCATTACATTCCTATGGGCACCTTATCACTTAGTGCACGCTAAATCTGTTAGCACACCTTAGTAAAAGGACCTCTTAGATTATGAGCCCTCAGGAAGAAGAAAAAAAGCCAGAATACCTTGAATTACTACTGAAAAGCTATGAGCTAAATTCAACCCTGAGGAAGAATAGTGTCTGGTCCTTTCCCTACCCCATCTCCATTCTCTTCTACTAGTTACTGTACCACTGCGCTAAATCCACTGTACCCTCTCACTCATATTGTAGCTGACTGATGATATGATTTGGTCTCTTGATTCCATATTTTTGTTTTCATTCCCTTTATTTTGATTCCTGTAACTGCTATGATTTTAAGTATAATAAGCGGTATATCAAATGAACTGAACTCTCTCACTTATCTGTCGCATCAGGCCACAACAGCAAAAGATACAACTGCTGCAACCTAGTCACACATGGTAAATGGTGGCACATGCTGACATCCCCCAAAGCTTATTCCTAAGTGGATATCCTATTTAGAACAGAAACTTGTATGTTTATTCAATACTTTATATATCACCTCCACATAGCCAGACTGTGACTAAAGAAAGCTGTATGGGTAGAGGCAGAGAAGAACGTCTCTCCTAGGTGTTAAAACGCCCTTAAATTTTCACATACTTGTAGTATTATACTAATATTTTGCTCTTCGGTTTGCTGATGTCAACTCAGGACACAATGAGGCTTAAATAAACTACACAGTACAACACTAAAGAAACCCCAAAATTTTATACCTCATTAAAAATATGGATAGAAAGTTTCAGGTCACATAATCCAATTTGACTACAATTACTAACGCACTCTTACAAACTGATAAATTACCTGACTCTTTAAAGTTAGCGACTGTAAGACCTCTACTGAAAAAAATACTTTGTATCCAAATGTTTTAGCAAACTATTGAGCTGTGTTGACTCTGCCTACCCTTGCTAAAAGTAGTAGAAAGAGTTGTGTTATTTCACCTGTGTGAATTAATAGAAAAAGCAGACATTTTATATCATTTTCAATATGAATTTAGACGGGCCCAATATACAGAGTCGTTATTGATCTCTACTGTAGACATGCTACCCCAGGGTCTGGATCAAGGTAATAATTTCTTCTTAGTTATGTTGGCTACTTCTGCAGCCTTTGATACTATTGATCATGGTATTGTATTGAGATGAATGCATGCTTTTTGGATTACTGATTGTGTGCTTGAATAGTTTTGTTCACTTTTTGTTTGGAAGGATGAAGGAATTTCGTATCAGTGACTATTTTTCTAGTGTAAAGGTCCTTGTGGCAGGTGTTCCACAGGGATCATTATCTGCAGTTCTTTATAACATCTACTTTGTGCCACTCTGCTGGAAATGAAAATCATTGAACATTCAGTATAGAATCTATGCAGATGACATACAGTTCTTCCTTGCATTAGTTACTTCTGTTGGGGTAGCTGTAGATTTGTTAATTCTTATGGGGCCCTCTTACAGAACGGCAGTAAGCCCAACACAAGCTTACCAATTACCGGGAGGCCAATTTGGAGCTACCGCTGACCCAATGCGGGCGCCAGCAGTAGTTCCAGCCCTAATGTGCACTATTTCCCACGCTGGGGAAAACAGGGCTTGATGTTTTTGCGCAGCTGTTACCTGGTGGTAATCAGGCAGCGCCATACGCTACCCAGTTACTGCTGGGTTAGAGCGGTAAGTGTTACACCCCCCCCCCCCCCCCCGGTACGGCTACGCGGTAAGAGCAATCTTACCACATGGCCATGTATTTTTTCAGCCTTTTTTACCTGCTATGGTAAAAAGGGCCTCAGTGGGTGGCAAAAACCGCCACTACCGCAGGGCCCTTTTTAAAGGGCCCCTATATGAGTAGCATTGAGTGTAGCTACTGCAAAATAAGTTGGCTTTAAATGTGAGTAAGACTAAGGTGATGTTCCTGCACACATCAGAATAGGTGATCAGATGGTTAATACAGTGTAACAAGTGCAGAATCTGGGAGTTATTCTAGGTGCACGACTGACTTTCAAGCCCAAGCCTCAAATTTATTCAAAGGTGAAGTCCTCATTCTTTAAGTTACATTTATTGAATAAGCTGAAACCTATGATACCAAGTAGACTAATGTAATACTTTATATTTAGAACTTCCAAGCTGTAGGGGTATGTTTACTAAGGTGCGTTAGCGTTTCTAACGCGCCCTTAAATTTAAGACGCATTAAACGCTAATGTACCTATACATTTCTATGGGTGCATTAGCGTTTAATGCACATAAACCATTTACACGCATTAAAAATGCTAATGCACCCATTGTGTACCTCAGTAAACATAGACCTAGTTTTAAAAATAGCGCAGATTGTTGAAAATGCAGTAGCCCATTTGATTTAAGGGATGACTCACTCTCGGCATATAACTCCTTTTTTTTATCTAAGTTATATTTTTATTTATCACAAATTGTAATGTTTTATTTTTCATTTTTTTTAAATTACACAATTTCTATTTTCAAAGCCAACTTTTTGTTTAAAAAAATATGCATTTGAAAGAAACAGGCAATTGTTTAGAAAACTGGGCACCTTATAATCTTTTGAATTGAAGTGGTCCTGTCCTTGTTTGACTTTCTGTAGAGCTGTTTTTTTTTTATTTTTTTAAGTCTTTGGCAGGAAACCAGCTTCAAAAGCCATATCAGTTCCAGTACTGCCCCATTAACTTTAATGCTAAAATCTGCCAGTCTTCTAAGTAAATATTTGCTACCCTTCTTTCTTGATATTTTTTTGTTATAATCTTACAAATTCTGCTACTTAATGAAGGAAATTAGTCCGTATTTGCTTGCTGCTGTAACGAGTAAAGAGCACTGATTATTTTCACAGGTATTGGAGTTCATGAGTTGATTTTCATTATAAACTAATGAATTCTGCTGCATAATAAAGGAAATTGAGGTTGTAAGAGTAAATAAATATACTACTTTTTTTTTTTTTTTTTTTTTTTACAGTTTGGTCTGTATTTGGCTTGTTGCTGAGAGGAGTTTAGATCACTGCTTATTTTCACAGATTTTGGAGTTCATTTGTAATCCTAAGTATTTTCTATTGTAACGGCTGGCATTTACTTAGCTTTTGCATAATTGTTTTTGACATTAAGGGGTTATAAGAAGCCGCCTAGTTTAAGTTGAGAGAATAAATGTTAGCTGTATTCTAGACATTTATGCATGTAAAAGGCCACTCACACACATAAATGGCCTCTTAGATAACACTACCATAGAAAAGGGGGGGGGGGGAGAAATTCTAAGTACTCCAAAAGTCATGAAGATAAGAAAAGGGGTGTAGAAACAACGTGGCACCATAAAGCAAAATAAGTTTTGTATATATATATATATATATATATATATATATATATATATGTGTGTGTGTGTGTGTGTGTGTGTGTGTGTGTAGAAACAACAAGCAAGATGGCATCAGAAACTCATTAATAGGAGGCCATTGGACCTCTTATAGCAGAGGACTTCAGAAATTGCTCCCAGGTACCTTGTATGCTGAGCCCCCCAAAACCCACTACCCACAACTGTACACCACTATACGGGTGAAGGGAGGCACCTAGATGTGGGTACGGTGGGTTTTGGAGGGCTCACATTTACCACCACAAGTATAACAGGTAGGGGGGGATGGGCCTGGGTCCCCCTGCCTGAAGGGCACTGCACCCACTAAAACTGCTCCAGGGACCTGCATACTGCTGTGATGGACCTGAGTATGACATTTGAGGCTGGCACAAAATATTTTTAAAGATTTTTTTTTGGAGATTGGGAGGGGGTTAGTGATCACTGGGGGAGTAAGGGAAGGTCATCCCTGATTCTCTCTGGTGGTGATCTGGTCAGTTCGGGCACCTTTTGTGCCTTGGTCGTAAGAAAAACAGGACCAGGTAAAGTCGTCCAAGTGCTCGTCCATGTGTTAGGCACGTCCATGTGTTAGGCACGCCCAAGTCCCACCTTCGCTACGCCTCTGACACACCCCCGTGAACTTTGGTCATCCCTGCGACAGAAAGCAGTTGGGAACACCCAAAATCAGCTTTCGATTATACCGATTTGGGCAACCCTGTGAGAAGGACGCGCATTTTCCGATTTGTGTCGAAAGATGGGCGTCCTTCTTTTTCAAAAATGAGCCTAATAGTGTACTACTTTGTCATTTTGATCAAAAATGCCTGCTTCCGGGGGGGGGGGGGGGAGGGGAGGGGTTGTCAACAGGATCACTACAAACTAATAGAAGTTGCTTACAGTCCATATTTGGACAAGTGATGTCTTTTCCTGATGACAGCAATTTAAAAACTGTGGGCTTTTTTACTCAGTGTAAAAACCTCCTCTCACAATCTGTGCACATATATATAAATTATTTTGCTTTGCGGTGCCACATTGTTTCTATTCCCCCCTTTTCTTCTCTTATATAATACTGCCTAGTTGAAATGTATGAGTCATGATTTGGTGACATGTACTTTGCTGTGGGTGGAGTTTGGGCACAGCACACAGTTATGCGTGTAAAATTATAGAATTCTGTCATTTACAAGCGTATGTGTTAACAACTAGGAGGCCCTTTTACTAAGATGCATTGAAAAATGGGCTGCGCTAGCATAGGCGCGTGTTGTGGGCATGTGCAGATCCATTTTTCAGTGCGCCTGTAAAAAAAAAGCCTTTTTAAAAATATTTAGCCAAAAATGGCCCTGTGGCAAAATAAAAATTGGTGCCCGTCCATTTTGGGTCTGAGATCTTACCGCCAGACATTGACTAAGACGTAAGGTCTCACGCAGTAAGGTCACGTGCGTAGAATGACGATTACCACCCGGTTTCTGCCACGCCAGAAAATAAAAACTATTTTCCGGTGCGCGTAGCGGATGCACGTCAAAAATTAAGTTACCACAAGGGCCACGCGGTAGCTGGGCTGTAACTCCAAATTGGCATGCGTTGGGCACACGTAGGGGCCTACGCAGCTTAGTAAAAGGGCCCCTAGTTGTGGCCATTTACACAGCCATAGGGCTGGTTTAATTGATCATATTTGTTTTTTTAATATTTATTTTTATTGAAGATTTTTTTCAATAGAACAAACAATCAAATCTTTACAACTGAAACATGTGCTAAACAATAGTAGCACTATCCAAACCCGCCCCATTCCCCTTCCCTCCCCCTTCTTGTTCTATCATAACACAAAATCCAGAGGGTGGCTCACCCCTGCCCTTAAGAAAGCTTATGTTTCCGGCCAGTGAGTTAGACAGGCGATGCAATCAGCCGTGGAGCATCAAGATCTACCCCTGAGAGGAATCTCCAAGTGGTATATTTGTCCCATTGTATGTAAAAGTGCACAATTTGTCCAGACTGGATAGCAGTTAGCTTAGACATCTGGTACAAGTAACCCATCTTGTGAACGACTTTCTTCCCTGGAGGCGGGAGGGGGTTCTTCCAAGCTGAAGCCAGTGTGATCTTTCTAAGTGATCATACTTAACTGCATGCATTGAGGCCCAGATGCTCAAAAGTAAACATGGGCGCTAGAGGCTATTGGCGCCGTACTAGCACCCGCATTTAGTTGTGCAGAATGTTCAGAGGCCCGGAGAGCGTGGGAACAAATGAGCGCACAGACGAACAATGCAAGTAGCATGCTAGTCAAGCTCATGTTAATAAGGTCATTTTATATTCCTCCCCAATGATCAGAAAAGAGCGCCCAAAACAAAACTGCCTTACTGCTGCAAATAATAACGCCAGGTCTGAGCAGGTGTTAGGCTATTAGAAAAGAGGATTTCTCATGATTCTCATGTTTCTCTCGTGAATCTTTCTGCAAAACCTACCGGTTTTGATTGCTTTTGCAAGCCCTTAAGCGCTGGTCATGACAAACAGCAGGCTCAAGCGAAAGCACACACTGGTGCTTCCTGCGTCTAAATTTAAAGCATCCATGCTAAAAAAAAAATATTAAAAACGTCCAGAATGAAAACATACATTGGTATCTGTTTCCTGCATCTAAATATAAGCATCCAAGCTAAAAACAAATAAAAATGCTTATATTTAGGCTACAGGAAACAGACGCCAATGCGTGCTTCGCGTTCAGGTTTTACCAGGTGCATGCGCACAGGAGCAGAACTTACCGCAGAACTCTTCTGCACATGCACCAAGCACAATCCTCCCACCGAACTCCCTAATGCTCAATGGTATGAGCGCACCTATATTTGCATCTCATTAGCATTGAGCATGAGCGTTGTTATTCTGGTGGTATTTTTATAGCGCTATTCAGAACAGCGCCGGAGCTTTGAGCATCAGGGCCTAAGAACATAAGAATAGCAATATTGAGTCAGACCAATGGTCCATCTAGCCCATTATCCTGCTTCCAACAGTGGCCAATCCAGGTCACATGTACCTGGCAGAATCCCAAATAGTCAAGAGCTATAGGGGAACAAAACCCACTCCATAGATAACAGTATCAAACAAAAATAGGAGTAGTGAAACATGGCAACCAAAATAATAGCAAGATACCATGCTACCGATCCCAGGGGCAAGTTGTGGCTTCCCCCATGTCTATCTCAATAGCAGTTGTTTGCACTAGACTTATATCAAGAAAAGTAGGTGTCTAGTTTTCTTTATAGAATAAGCCTAAAACAAGTACTAGAACCAGTGCCTATAGTGGGTGCCCTGTTATAGAATTATAATCCCCAAGCCTCTAATACACCTGTGTACAAGAAGCCTGCCCAGGCATAAGGGCACTAAGTTTAGGCAACATGGCAGCAGGAAGGAAGCACTGGGACATAATTTGTCTGGCTGGTCGTCTCTTCCTAACATTTCTTCTGTTATCCTCTTTCTATTGCCTCATAGTTAAGGAAAAAGGTAAGACACTCAACCTGTGGTGGCGACTGTTCTTTTGATCTCTTGACCTGACCATTTTGTTACCGGTGGTGTTGAAGATTGCAGAGCAGTTGCCATGCTGCAAGGAAGCTGGAGGAAGGTATGCTGACAACTATGCTTGTGGCTGATATCTCTGAGCCTGGAGGAGCAGAGAGGTGCTGCAGATCCAATACTCCAGGACAGCATCTCTGTAGAACCAGTGCAGCCCAGAGTGGTGAAAGGAGACTCAGTAGAAGGGTCAACTCAACAGAGGGAAGTGCTATTACCAACCACCAGAATGGCAGGGGAGATCTTTACTGCTGAACCAGCACAAGTGGAAGAAGTGGCTGGAGCACTCTCAGCCTGAAGTGAGACCAAGGTGACACAGGAGATGCCTGACCAGAGGATATTCATGGTAAAAACTTTGATTACTCTTGACTCTTTTTGGGAGGCATTTCCTCTTTATCTATGCTGTTACAACCCTCAACTGTGGAATACCAGAGTTTGGAAAAAAGGATTTCTCATATGGGAAATAAAGTGGCACAATTAGAAGATTCTTTTAAGCTCAAACAAGACAGACGGCACCTTGGCACTCTCATTTCATCCCACACACCACATTCCAAAATATCAACACAGGATAAATCATCCAAGAAGAAGAATGGATTTATTATGGCCGCAGCATTGTAATACTTACATATGTTAAATGCATTTTACAGTATAATGCAATTACATACATGAATTTATCTAGATCATTTTTGGGCAGGGTGTCTAGCCCTTCAAGTCATACAGCTCCAACTATTTCTGCCTTTACTCACCAGCGAAGCACATTTCTGCCCTGTCTGGGCATAATCCGTAGACGTGCTGAAGCATTACCATTATTTCCCTCATCAGGGGTTGCCGTAAAAGCACATTCCCCTCCTTAACCGTTGACTCTTTCTTGATGCCTTCAGTCTCCCCATTTCATCAATGTCAGGGGTAGGCACTGCCATCCTTCTGTTTCTCTGGCACTGGCCCCCTCTGTAGAAGAGGGGGACTGCCCTAGGTCTTTGACATCATCCATATCACTGCTAGCATGTGACAAAACAGCTTTACATTTGACCACTGTTAAAGCTTGATTTGGTCTAAACATACTGCTGTGTGCTGTATCAGGCTAGGACCCACCACCACAGTCCAAGATGACGACACCTCACTTGTTATTGTCTCCCCAACACTCCTATTCATAGCTGCAGCCATTCCTTAATTCGGGTACTCAAAGTCCGGAGAAGTGACCTACATAGAGGTCAGCTTCGTAATACTATTTGTTTCGAAGGTAATAAAAATTTGACTCCCACATGCAGCAGCAAGAAGCCATCCTAGACTTGAACACTCTCTCCTGCAACAGCAACCCCAGTTATATATATCCCACACTAAATTGAAAATCCTTTCTAGGTAATAAGTGTAGTCATTTTGCTTAAACAATCCGGGGGGGGGGGGGGGGAGTCAGATCGCAGTACACTGAAGAATATATTTCTATATATTTATATTTATTGCATTTGTATCCCACATTTTCCCACCTATTTGCGGGCTCAGTACTCCACCCACAAAGGCTACTCATTATGCGGAATTTCAAAATTAAATAAACTTGGAAAGTTGGAGCGTGAATTTTGTTCATCTGTTGACACATGTTTAGGAGTTATTTCATACAGGCTCCATAAGAATCCAGTAAAGGAGAAATAATCAGCTATGATCTGCAGCCACACTTGTCTGGCAAATGAACTAAGAGTGGCACAAAAGTTATGCTAGGGCTTCAGTATCCTATGGGTTCAGCAGTGTTGGGAGGGGGGAGTGGTACTGTGGTGCTTCGCTCTATCAAAGAATCCTGGTCAGGATTGGCGACATACCTGACAGCGGCGCATCTCCCACTTCTCTGAGCTCCGGCGCTAACCCAGTAGTAACTGGGCAGTGTCACGCGTCAGAAATGGCGCGCACTGGGGGTGAAACTACCACCAGCACCCCTATTGGGCCGACGGTAGTTCCAGGTTGCCACGAGGCAACCCTTTAGTAAAAAGGCCCCTAAGTTTATACAGTTCAGGTGAGTGGACCCCTAAAATCTTTTTAGAGCTTTTTTAGAGCCACTTTGGTTTCAAATCTCGACTAATATTTCTTGTTTTTATTTCCATTTTTCTTCTCTAGCACTGTGTGATGTTTGTCATTGTTATTTTGTTAACAGTTTAGGCCTCTTTTACTAAACCATGCTAGCAATTCCCCCACATGGCAAATACGATGCAGCCCACTGAATGGGCTATGGAGCATTTGCTACCCTGGGAACTTACAGCGCGGTTTAGTAAAAGAAGCCCTTTATGTATATTCCTGACAAAAGTGTTATGCCAAAACATGGCCATGTCAGGTTTTGAATAGTAAATTTGGTCATATTGGTGTGTGTTTTAAAAGGTGATTAGCTTATTTATTGTTTTATTAAAGTTTTATGCATATAAATTTTTATTGTATTAATATTCTAAGTAATTACTGTATACTGATTTTTGAACATTAGCAGCCACTACACCCTCGTTTGTTCAGTTACAATAGAAAAATAACCACTGAACTGAAGGACTGTTCATTGTTTATTGTTACACGCTTTTCTTTCTTAGCAGCACACACCACAACAGCAGAAGCTAAACCTTCCCTCTTACCTACTGTCATCTGGAAAGAAACTCTTTATCTTTTAAGGCTCCTTGTGTTCATATGGACTCAAGGGGGATACTGGCTTCTCAGCAGGAAATGCTCTTTTTTGCTGTTCTATATATCAGCAGTTGATTCCAATAGCGCTTTCTTATTAGTCAATGGTCAGCATTCAAAGCAAAATAAATACATCAGATGATATCCCCTGCTGCTGCAGCTGTATATAGAGCAACTGATGTCACACCAAATATCTCAGCAATAAGAAAAGAAGCAATCACTGCCAAGAAAAGGAGCATACAGCATAAAAATAAGGACAATAAAGGAAAGAGATTTGATTTGACAGAAATCATATCAGAATCCAGCAAAAACCGCATGAAGGCATCTGGAAGCAGACGTTTTTTTCCATTAGCTTTCAAAAATAAATACAGCTCTTTTACAACTGGGTCAAGAGGTTAAAATTCACTCATTCTATTCTCAGAAGCACAGTATTCATTAAAGCCTGGTAGCAGAGGAAATAACAGGTGCTGTTACTCTGTGTCAAAGGAATGAAAAAAAACAGCCTACAGACAAATGTAAAGTGTGCAAGATAATTACCCATGTCTAATCCATCAAACTCTATACAAAAATAGACTACCTTGTTCAAAATATATTTAATCAATACCCAGTTCTGAGTGAAAATCCTAAAGTACACAACCTGCTAAAATTCAACCACTGTGCGTGTGGGATCTACACAATGCACCATGTATTGAAGGATGATGTATGGGACTGCTGAAGTTGCACAGTTGGTGAATCATTTTAAATTCAACTGATATTTAAAGTATAATGAGTTTGAAGGTCTCAGTCTAATGAGGAGAGCCATCAGGCAGTAAACTACTTTGCCCAAAATGCAAAGGTTGCTCAAAATGCTGAAAAAACATCCTCTCTGGGCCAGCACAGCAGGTAAAAAGGTTTAAAAAAAAAACCCCAAAACCTTTTTTTTCATGAGATACAGTATACAGTGTCCAACTTTACCTTTTTCAAAGATTATGGGAGCAATTCTATAACAGTGTGCCTCAAAGTAGGTGTGTCAATGGCAAGCGCTCAGCACCAATTCTGTAACCGCATGTGTGCACCAAAATGCCATTATAAAATACTAACGTAAATTGGCACTGATTCACCAAAAGTTAGGATCAAACAGTTACACCAAGTCAATGATAGGCAGTTTAAAAGAGTTCCAGTGACACCCTAAAAGTAGTCTCATAGTACCACCTCTAGCGGTCAGGCTGCCATATTAAGGTCCTTTTTTGTCCTTTTACGGCAGCTCAAAGAGGTCAGATAGCTGATCCTGCAATCCACTGGTTTCCAGAACTGCATTATCGTCAGACAGCAGATCCTTCAATCAAATGCGAGCCTCCACTAGCAGCTAATGCAAAGACTTCAGCTAACGAGTAACATGATCTCTCACTTTCAACCTTTTCAACCCTCAATTCATGCCTCAGAATTCTGAGCTAATTGCAACTGCTTAATGTATCAAGCCAGAATTCTTATGGAAGAAGAAAAACCTGGCAAAGGCTCGTGGATGATTGACAAAGATACATAAAGTGATAGTGTAGATACCATGCCATTCGATGAAGAAAGTGCTTGTGAACAACTTGCAATACTGAATGTGGACAAACCCATGGGACCAGATGAGAAACATCTCAGGATACTGAGGGATCTTAGAGAGGTTTTAGTGAGTTCTCTAAAGGATGCTCCAATAGATCCTTGAAGATCAAAGAAGTGCCACAGGACAGAAGAAAGACTGATATGGTCTCTCTTCACAAAGGCAGGAGCTGGGAAGAGTAGGGAAACTGCAGACTGGTGAGTCTTACTTTAGTAGTGCCTCCATTACCTTTCCCACCTCCAAAGAAAGGGATGGTCAACTTTCTATAATCCAATGAGTTACAAGATCCAAGGCAATTTGACTTTACCAAAGGCAAATCATGTCAAAAAAATTTGATTGATTTTTTGACCTAATTTGAATTCAGCAAAGTCTTTCACACTGTTCCTGATAGAAAGCTCATTACTAAACATAAGTAGCTTGATATTGGGACCTGAGGTAGTAACCTAGATCAGAAACTGGTGGACTGATAGGAAACACAGGGTGGTGGTAAATGCAATTCACTCAAAAGAAAGGTGAGTAGTACAGTGTCTCAGGCTTCATCCTGGACTGATTCTGTTCAACATATTTGTGAGTGATACTGCCCAAGGGTTAGAAGAAAAAAACCTGTCTTTTTGCAGATGGCACAAAGAGTGGCAACAGAGTGAATACTCCAGAGGGAATGGAATGCATGACTACAAAAATTAGAAGCTTGAGCGAATGCTTGGCAGTTAAGCTTTAATGTGAAAAAATGTATGGTGATGCCTTTCGAGTGTAGAAATTCAAAATTGCTGTATGCAATAGGAGGTGAGAGGCTCATGAGCACCGACCATGAAGTGCTAGTGTCTCTCAAAGTGGCAAAACAATGTGAGACAGCTGCATGGAGAGGGGCATAACCAGATGAAAGGAAGAGGTGATAATGGCTTCTATACAATTCATTTGGAATATTGTGTTCAGTTTTGGAGGACATATTATGCCAAGGATGTAAAGAGATTTGAAGCCATTCAGAAGAGAGCAACAAAAATGATATGAGATCTGTGCCAGAAGACGTATGAGAAGAGATGTGAATATCAATCCCTTGGAGGAGAGGAGGGATAGGGGAGATATAATACAGACTTTTAAAACCTTGAAAGATATTATGAAGTAAGACAACCTTTTCCAAAACTGAAGAGACAACTGAACTAGAGGACATGAAATGAAGCTGCAAGGAGGGAAACTTAAAACCAAAATGAAAAAGAAAATTTTCATGGAAGGAATGGAATAAGAAATGGCAGATGGCCGTCTTCAAATCTAAGCTAAAAGCCCACCTTTTTGACGCTGCTTTTAACTCCTAACCCTTGTTCAGAACACTTATTTTATCATCCTCACTTTAATATTCCCTTATCTCTTGTTTGTCCTGTTTGTCTGTCATAATTAGATTGTAAGCTCTGTCGAGCAGGGCCTGTCTCTTCATGTTGAAGTGTACAGCGCTGCGTACATATCGCGCCCCTCACCTGCTCCTCGCGGCTGACCCGCTCTCCGGCTCTGCCGCTGTAGAGGAGAGCGTTGGCCATACTGGCTGGGCCGCCGCTCCAACTCGCCTCGCCTGCTCCGCAGGCCGTCTTGGCGGCGCTTTTACCCCACAACTGTTGGGAACGCCGGCCATTTTGGCAGCGCTGGTGTCCCAAGGGGATCGCTTCTCTTCCGGGTGCGGGAACTCGAGCCATGTCTCCGACGCTCGGATTGGCCACCCACGGCTAGACTCCGCCTCCTCCTACTGGTTGGCCAATACGGGTGTCCTTGCCTGCTGATGCCTGTCGGCCTGCCTCCATGTCTCCCTGCCTCCTGCCAGCTGATTCTTGTCTCCCTGATGGTAGGGGCTATTTAAGGAGCAGTGTCTCCCCACAAGCTTTGCTTCAGCTTCTACTTTGGTAGATTTGCTTGTGCTCCTGTGTGACTTTGTCTACTATTGCTTGCTGCCTGACCTGATCTCTGCTGGAATCCTGACTACTCTCTGCCTGCTGCCTGACCTTTGCCTGAACACTGGATTACGCTCTGCTTGCTGCCTGACCTGACCTCTGCCTGAACAGCAGATTACGCTCTGCCTGCTGCCTGACCTTTGCCTGAACACCGGATTACGCTCTGCCTGCTGCCTGACCTTTGCCTGAACACCGGATTACGCTCTGCCTGCTGCCTGACCTTTGCCTGAATCCCAGATTCCTCTCCACCTGCTGCTTGACCTTTGCCTGAACACTGGATTACTCTCTGCCTGCTGCCTGACCTGACCCCTGCCTGATTCCTGACAACTTTCTGTTTGCCGCCTGACCTGATACCTGCTTGGATCCTGTTTGCGCTCTGCTCGCTGCCTAACCTGGTTCCTGCTAGATTCCTGACTACTCTCTGCTTGGTGCCTGACCTACTACTGCCTGTACCTAGCTGCTCTCTGCCTGTTGCCTGCGGCCGTCTGACCCCTGCCTGTCGGCTGCCTGCACCTGGAGGCTCAACCCTCGGGGAACGGCAGTCACCACAGGTGAAGCTGCAGGGTTGCTCGGCTGCCCAACGGAGTGCAGGTTTGAGTCTTCGCCTCTGTGCTCCCGTTGGGCACAAGAACTCACAAACGTGACAGTATGTCTAGTAGTGGCGCTTTAGAAATGATAAGTAGTAGCAGATAAAGGCCAGCATGGCCCATCCAATCTTCCCAGTCCATTTACCACTACCTTTTTGCTTTTACTACACTTAATGGGATTTTAGAGTTCTCCACCCAGGTGGATTTCTTCTGGAACTCATTTCTGGAAACGTGATGAACGACTGCTCCATTATACGGATTATCCCCAAGTGTATTTCAGTTCTAACGGGAGGTGCTAAGAAAAGAAAAGCAGCGATTATATTTCACAGAGATATCCCTTTCCAGATATCTAACTGCTTTAGGGATGAGGAGGGCAGGCTACTATTGCTAAATGGTGAGCTTTATAGGGAAACTGTTACTCTGGTAATTGTATACACTCCTAGAGACAATCAGAACAAGTTTAAAGAGGAAATTATATCCAATCAGATGGTTATTTACTAATTGCTGGAGATTTTAATCTTGAATCCAAAGCTGGATCGAACCTCTTATAGACAGGTTCAGAATATGGAGCCATGTAAGTCCTTTAAAAAGTTAATGAGGGATTTAAACATGACAGACCTTTGGAGAATACAAAATCCTACTTGCCCAAAAATACACTTTTTACTCTCCTGCCCATGACAGCAATTCTAGAATTGATGATATTGAGGGGAATGGTTTCTGGTTACCCAAACAGTTGAATAGTAAAATTGAGAACATTACATGTTCTGACCATGCTCCGATATGGGGTTTGATTTTCCTGGGGCCAACAATCACATTGCCCTTCCTTCTGGAGGCTAAATGAATCTTTATTTAAAGGAGGACATTCAAAAAAGAAGTAAAACAATATCTCCAATTTAGTGATACAATTCAATTCAATTCTTGTATACCACTAATATCCCCTTTCCAGGGTTCAGTGCATTTTATATTCTAGGTGAGATAAAAGCAGATAGTGTTAGTGTGAGGTATGAGGAACATTAGACACCACTGGTGTAATGAATGAGACTAAAAACATTAAAAGAAAGGATAATACTGTTTATTTTATTTATTTGGATTTTGCTCACACCTTTTTCAGTAGTGGCTCAAGGTGAGTTACATACATGAGGCAATGGAGGGTTAAGTGTCTTGCCCAAGATCACAAGGAGCAGCAGTGGGATCTGAACCGGCCACTAGGCTACTCCTCCACTACTAGGAAGTAGAAGTCATGATGAAGCAGTCTTTGGGAAGAGAAAGGTTTTTAGCCTCTTCCTGAAGTTGAGGTAGCTGTTTTCTGTTCTGGTGGGAATAAGTAGAAAGTTCCATATTTTGACTCCAAGTACAGGGAATAGACCATTGGACAAAGATATTGATGATGGTACCTCAACTCCCTGATTTCGAAACCACAGGATCTTGATTTTTTTGAACATTCAGTTTCAGTTTATTACTCAGGGCCCAGGTGCTAACAGCAGTCATGTTATTCGCTACAGACCAACTTCGATCTTTGTTTGATGCTATTACTGGTAAGAGAAGCAGGATGTCATCTACATAGGATAATAGTTCATTAAGTCCCAGGTGTATTGAGGCAAGGGATGACATAAAGAGGTTGAACAGGATCGGTGACAGAGGAGATCCCTGCTGGATCCCACAGTTAGTAGACCAGTAGTTGGAAGGTTGGTTTTTGCTTGACAGAATATCTTTGATTTGAAAGGAATTCACTGAACCATTTGAGCACAGTCCCTGTTATTCCTATCTGATTCAGGCATTTGAGTAGCAATATGTGGTCAACTGCATTGAATGCCGCCAATATATCGAATTGGAGAAGAATTACTTGGTCACCTTTCTATAGCTGTTGGACATATATAATTAAAACTAGCAGTAATGTTTCTGTACTATGTGACGATCTGAAGCCAAATTGTGACAGGTGTAAAATAGAAAATTTTTCCAGATAAAAAGGGAGTTGTTTACTAATGTAGGTTTCTAACGCTTTAGTAAAAAGGGGTACGCTTGCCACTGGGCAGTACTTTGCAGGCGATGTTACATCTAGCCCAGATCCCTTCAGTAGTGGAGTGAGAACAATTTTATCCAAATCAGGAGGAAGAGAGCCAGTTTTTAACAGCTCATTGAGATCATCGAGTAACCAGTTTACTGCTACCATAGAGATGGATTTGAGTAGGTGTTTTGGGCATTCATCCAGGGAGCAGTTGGCTCACGAGCATTTCAACAGTATTGATCTTACATCCTCAGCTGTCTGTGGTTGAAAAGATTCCCAGATTTGATCAGTTTTGAGTCCTTGGATTGTAGGATCTCCGGCAATTAAGGCTGAACTATGGCTTGGGTTATTTTCCTCTGTTGGAGTAGCCTTAGATAGTTCGGACCTAATTTGGAAGATCTTATTGGAAAAATGATTAGCGAGGTTTTGGGCAGTGGGATATGTTTTCTGAAAATGTTCATCCTTATCAGTGCAAGCTACTGTTTTAACTGAGGAGAAAAGTTTTTTGTTGTCAAGATCATCTTGACCTATTATTAAGCTGACACAGTATTGGCGTTTTGAGTCAGCTACCTTCTTTTTGTAGCGTCAGAAGGCTGACTTCCATTTGGATTTATCAGTAGTATCTTTGCTCTTTCTCCATTGCTTTTCAAGGCATCAACATTCCTTTTTTAGGATGGATAGTTCCTCTGTAAACCATGGCGAATTTCTAGATGTCTTGACCTTTTTAGTGGTAAATGGAGCAATTTTGTCTAGTATGGCTTTCACCTTGGTGTCCCAGCGGGATATGTGTGTAGGAGATGCGGTAGTGAGGGAATCTGTTAGCTCCGACCAGAAAGTGGCCTCGTTGATTTTACCTCTGGAGGAGATGAGTTTGGATGACTTGTGTCTGGTCAAACTTGACATATAGATATCAATGGTGAAATCCAGTTGGAAATGGTCAGACCATGGTACCGGCTTCCATTTGAATAAACTAATCATTCTATTAGGATAGGACGTCATGAAGTCTAACATATGTCCTTTTTCATGAGTTGCACCCTCGGAGAATGTAGTTAGTTCACAGTCCTTCAGGAATGATTTGAAGTTGTGGGCATTGGTGTCTGCATCATTTTCCAAAGGGTGAGTTTAAGTCTCCCAGGAAGATAATCCTTGAGAATTATGACAGAGCAGAGGAAGTAATCTCTACAAGTAATAGTTCTGCCCTGGACCAAGCTCCCAGAGGATGGTAAATGAGGAGTAGGGCAATTTGATTTGCCTCTTTTGCAGAATTTGCATAGCATGTATTCCAGTTCAGGGAAAACCCAAGAACTAACTAAAGACACGTGGGAAAAAACCTCTTAAAGATAAGAGTAAGTCCGCCTCCTTTTTTACCCTGTCTTGGAGAAAGAAGAATACTATAACCAGGTGGATAAACGTGGGGTAGTATCAGACTATCAACTCCTGTGAGTCATGTTTCTGAGATAAACAGAAAGCCCAGATCTGAAGATTTTAGCATATCCCTGAGTAAGAGAGCCATGTTCCCCTCAGATCTAGCGTTGATATAGATGGCTAGGACAGGAGTGAGTTGAGACTTGTGTTCCAAAGGGGAGAGTTGTTTGGTTAACTGCAAAAGGTAGCAAGGTTTTTTAGGCCATTGAATGTTAGCCATTTTGTTCTGGTCCGTAACCATAGTAGTATTTTGACAGTATATACAGTGGGGGAAATAAGTATTTGATCCCTTGCTGATTTTGTAAGTGTGCCCACTGACAAAGACATGAGCAGCCCATAATTGAAGGGTAGGTTATTGGTAACAGTGAGAGATAGCACATCACAAATTAAATCCGGAAAATCACATTGTGGAAAGTATATGAATTTATTTGCATTCTGCAGAGGGAAATAAGTATTTGATCCCCCACCAACAGTAAGAGATCTGGCCCCTACAGACCAGGTAGATGCTCCAAATCAACTCGTTACCTGCATGACAGACAGCTGTCGGCAATGGTCACCTGTATGAAAGACACCTGTCCACAGACTCAGTGAATCAGTCAGACTCTAACCTCTACAAAATGGCCAAGAGCAAGGAGCTGTCTAAGGATGTCAGGGACAAGATCATACACCTGCACAAGGCTGGAATGGGCTACAAAACCATCAGTAAGACGCTGGGCGAGAAGGAGACAACTGTTGGTGCCATAGTAAGAAAATGGAAGAAGTACAAAATGACTGTCAATCGACAAAGATCTGGGGCTCCACGCAAAATCTCACCTCGTGGGGTATCCTTGATCATGAGGAAGGTTAGAAATCAGCCTACATCTACAAGGGGGGAACTTGTCAATGATCTCAAGGCAGCTGGGACCACTGTCACCACGAAAACCATTGGTAACACATTACGACATAACGGATTGCAATCCTGCAGTGCCCGCAAGGTCCCCCTGCTCCGGAAGGCACATGTGACGGCCCGTCTGAAGTTTGCCAGTGAACACCTGGATGATGCCGAGAGTGATTGGGAGAAGGTGCTGTGGTCAGATGAGACAAAAATTGAGCTCTTTGGCATGAACTCAACTCGCCGTGTTTGGAGGAAGAGAAATGCTGCCTATGACCCAAAGAACACCGTCCCCACTGTCAAGCATGGAGGTGGAAATGTTATGTTTTGGGGGTGTTTCTCTGCTAAGGGCACAGGACTACTTCACCGCATCAATGGGAGAATGGATGGGGCCATGTACCGTACAATTCTGAGTGACAACCTCCTTCCCTCCGCCAGGGCCTTAAAAATGGGTCATGGCTGGGTCTTCCAGCACGACAATGACCCAAAACATACAGCCAAGGCAACAAAGGAGTGGCTCAGGAAGAAGCACATTAGGGTCATGGAGTGGCCTAGCCAGTCACCAGACCTTAATCCCATTGAAAACTTATGGAGGGAGCTGAAGCTGCGAGTTGCCAAGCGACAGCCCAGAACTCTTAATGATTTAGAGATGATCTGCAAAGAGGAGTGGACCAAAATTCCTCCTGACATGTGTGCAAACCTCATCATCAACTACAGAAGACGTCTGACCGCTGTGCTTGCCAACAAGGGTTTTGCCACCAAGTATTAGGTCTTGTTTGCCAGAGGGATTAAATACTTATTTCCCTCTGCAGAATGCAAATAAATTCATATACTTTCCACAATGTGATTTTCCGGATTTAATTTGTGATGTGCTATCTCTCACTGTTACCAATAACCTACCCTTCAATTATGGGCTGCTCATGTCTTTGTCAGTGGGCACACTTACAAAATCAGCAAGGGATCAAATACTTATTTCCCCCACTGTATTGGCATTGCCTAGCAGGTATATGACACTACAATTAGAGTGCGTCTTACAGGGTTTTCTAGACTGATTTTGGAATACCGGGATAGGATTAGGCATCAAGTTAGGTTGCCGCCCCAACATGCTCAAGAGGGCTAAGCAAATCCATGTGACCTACTTCATGGTGATAGCTTTTTGAGCTAGTTTAAGTCAGTCGGGTTTAGCGCCCTTTATCAGTTTTAAATGTGCGCTGTTAAAGATTTCAGAATTGAGTTCTCCTTAAAGGTAGAAGCTACCAATGGTGAGGATTGGTCATAGTGTCTCAGGAACTCATAAGGTGGGGAGGTGTGGATGTACCGGTATGGCAGACTTCAATATAACGCTATGACTTGCTGTAATTAGGTACGGTTCCTCATTTAAGCTGCCATTCTTCCAAAGTCAGTCAAGCAGCAGTAGGGAGAGTTTATATTGGGTGAGAGGCCACAGTGTAGCTCTCATGTTATAGAGTTGTTGATTTCCTTTGTTTGCTGTTTGAAGAATGGTTATACGTTCAGAGAAGAGCAGGTCAAGTATTTGGAGAGAATTGACCTTAAGCATTCCTTGGGTTCCTCTAACAGGCTGCCGTTCTTCCATAGTCATGCAGTTTTGAAGGGAGAGTTTATGGCGAACACCGGGCCACAGTATGGCTCTCATGGTTACAAATTCAGATAGTTCTCGTATTCACTCAGGAAAAAATGTCAGGAAGATATTAGTGGGGAGTTGGGGCAAGGAGAAAATGAGACTAGCTATCAAAAATACCTTGCAGCAACACTTGGAAGCATTGGAGAGGGACTACCCAAGAAATAAAATATGTGGCATCAGAAGAGAAATTGACAGAATCAGGAAGGCTCTGCAAGCTCATCAAATGGAGTCTATAGCATTTAAACTTAGGACACTCCAGCAGCAATATTACAAATTCGGAAATAAATCAGGCAGGATGCTAGCATAACAATTAAAAAAGAGACAACTAGATGCTAGCATTTTCGAAATTAGAGGTGAAAAAGGGGATTCACTCACCAAAGCAGATCAGATTAATAGACATTTCTTGGTTTCTATGGTAAATTATTTTCTAAAGATGATACTATTAAAACAGAAATGATTGCACAGTGTCTGCAAGAGGTAGGTTTTTCCTCTAACAGAAGACTCTCCTATCTTGGTAGGGGAAGTAACTTATGTAATAAAAGATCTCTCAGCTGGTAAATCTCCAGGCCTGAAGCTTCTACAAGGTGTTTGACGAGTCATTGCTGAGCCTTCCTATCAGAGCTTTTAATTCACTGCAATACAGAGAGGGTCTCCCTGAATCCATGAACACAGCAGGAATCACTATTCTTTGCAAACCGTGGAGAGTAATACATGCCGCAGGTACTTCCATCCAATGTCTCTAATTAAGATAGATCTTAACATTTTGGCAAAGATATTTGCTAACAGGTTGGCCCCGCAACTCCCTAATTTAATTAATACAGGTTTGTCCCTGGATGACAGACAACAAAAGAGAATATTCCATCAATGTTGTCAGCGGTAGATGCTGAAAAAGTGTTTGACCAGGTTCATTGGGAGTTTAATTGCTATTTTGGAGAAGATAGGGGTCGGTCCTGGTTGTCCACCTTCTATATCAAGATACTCTGGGGATTGAATTGACCGGTTTCCTGTTTATTATAGGATATATATTTTCTAGAAACCTATTCAATTATATATTTAAATTGATACATTCTATACTCTGAATTAGCAGTGTGTAACATTGTATAGTTGTGCTCAGGTTGCCATGCATGTAGCTCAGCTATAGAGTAGCTTATAACATGCCAACAGGGCCCACCATCATAGCACAGCCCTCCCTCCCTACCAATTAATCAAGGTACAGTTCAAAATGATGGTACTTAGCTTTATGGGGTGCTGAACACCATATGCTAGATCTATGCAGCCTATTTTCCACAGGGACACCGAGATCTAGCACATGGTATTCAGCACCCCATAAAGCTAAGTACCATCATTTTGAACTGTACCTTGATTAACTGGCAGGGAGGGAGGGCTGTGCTATGATGGTGGGCCCTGTTGGCATGTTATAAGCTACTCTATAGCTGAGCTACATGCATGGCAACCTGAGCACAACTATACAATGTTACACACTGCTAATTCAGAGTATAGAATGTATCAATTTAAATATATAATTGGATAGGTTTCTAGAAAATATATGTCCACCTTCTATGCCAATCCAAAAGCCCACATTAAAATTAATGTCACTTACTAACAGTTTTCTGCTGGGCATGGGTACCATGCAGGGGTGCCCACTGTTGCCTCTTATTTGCACTACTGATATAACTTTTTGCCCAGTGCATTAGGAACAAAACCTCATAAAATCTCGCTACTTGTGGACAATGTTATTCTGACACTGACCAAACCTCATTGTTTGCTCCCAATTATTCTGAAAGAAATTAAGCTTTATGGTGATGTGTCAGGCTTCAAGGCCAATCTAGACAAAACTGAAGCTCTTAATATTACTGAAGAGGAATGGGCATGAACAAAGGGAAACTTTCCATTCAAATGGGTGTTTTTCCCCACTTAAAGTGTCAAGGTGGGCCTCTTTCAACTTAATTATGTTCCTTTGATTTTAAAAATATAGGAAGATCTCAGAGAATGGAGAAAAGGCACTTTTCCTTGGCTGAGAAAAATTGCCATTATTAAAATAAATATATTGCTTAGGTTATTATACCTTTTCGAAACAATTCTCATTAGTGAGACTCTACTATAAAAACGGCAAAAGATGATTCATACTTATTTATTTATTTACAGCCTTTTTGAAGGAATTCACTCAAGGTGGTGTACAGTAAGAATAGATCAAACATGAGCAGTAGGCAATTATAGCAGTAAAAATATTCGAACAACAATACAAAGTATGGCATGGTATACTACTTGCAATGACTTGACTTCATCAGAGGAGGAAGGCGGCTTCAGATTGCCAGAGCAATCCTTTTTAATCATAAAGAATTAGTGAGGGGGGGGGGACTAGGCATACCAGACCTTCAAAGCTATTACCTTGCAGCTCAAGTTAAGCATGTCTGGGATCGGAGGGGAGGTGTCAAAGGGAAACCTTACACTCAGATAGAACAATACATATCTCAAACATGAGACTTCACAACCTCCTATGGGTGTCCAGCTCTGATAGAAGAAATATTCCCCTCTATTTTAATCCCATATTATTAAACAGTAGAGGAAACTTAAGAAGACATTGTGGGGAACCAACAGGAGCTCACTTCTGGCACCTTTGATAGTTTAGTTTCCAGCTGATCAGTGCATAAATGCCCCTTTCTTCTGTATTTTATATCAGCAGATTCTGTTCTAAAATCCTGACCCAGTCAATTTCAACTTCTGTGTCCTTTCTAAAATGGGACTGAAACAAAACTATACAATTACAAGGACGCTTTAATAGAAAAATCACATCAAGGCAATAAGCCTTGGCTTGTATGTCAAGAAGCCTTGCCTCCTTTTCTGTGTGGCTTTAGAAAAATCAGGAAAAATATGAATAATCAAATCCTACATAGGCTTTATATGCAAGAAAATGCTTTTAAAAATTACCCCATTCAGGTACATATTTCGTGAAATGCAATTTAAAAAAAATAATTTCCTTCTTGAGTGTAATTTTAATTCCCTAATCATTAGTGTAACAATGAATGAAATGTGAGACCGGCAACAAGCAGAAGGTACAATTCAGGGTATAAAGACTTGGGCGCAGCAAACTGCAAGCACTAAAATGCGAGATACTAAAAATCATATCCTTGTAAAACGATGGCTACAACTTTCAGTGAACGTTCTTACCCTCTTCTGGCTCTTCCTCCTCCTGTGGTGACACTGGAACTCCTCCACTTGTTGGACTGCTAGATGCTTCATCTCTCTTGGATTCACGGTGTAGGCTCACAATCTCATAAATTGCATCCCCTGCACTAATGTGGCCTTTTCCTTCTGACTAAAAGAAGAATACGAAACGATGTTACAAAAGAAGTCTACTCGTTTTTATTAGTTTCAACAAATGTGAAAATACTTCTGCAATAATCAGGAATACATCTTTCCTCTTCCTTTTGTTTTTTTAAGCTAAGCCATTTTTACTATACAATCTATTTCATTTCCTTATTTATTTAACCTTTGATTGCTCGACTTTCCTTGGAATATTTCATGGCAGAGTACGGCCATCACAAAATAGCCCTATATAGCCTAATGATTAGAGCAGTCTCTCTGTGGCTCCTTGTTATCTTGGGCAAGTCACTTAACCCTCAATTGCCTCAAGAGGTCTGGGACTCCCTGATTTTGATGTATATTGTAAAGCTGGTCATCTTAGACAAATTACAGACTAGCAAAAATCTACCGACTGCTATAACCCTTACTACTACTACTCATCATTTCTATAGAGCTACTAGACGTATGCAGCACTGTACACTATAAGGCCCTTTTACTGAGCCCTGTGCTAGTGATGGGAGCTGTTCTGACACATGCTGAGGCCCTTTTTACCGCAGCAGGTAAAAAGACTGAAAAAAGACATGGCAATGCGCTAACACTGCTCTTACCATGTGGCCATGAAGGGGAGAGCACTTACTGCCACCCACTGAGGTAGCGATAAGAGCTCCTGCGCAAACCCAGCAATAAATGGGTAGCGCACAACGCTGTCCGATTACTGCCAGGTAATCCCCTACGGAAATATTTTTTGAATATTTCTGCTAAAGCCAGAAATGCCACACACTGGGGATTGAAACTACCACCGGCACCCGAATTGGACCGGCGGTGGCTCCAGATTGTCATGGCTTACTGCCACTTAGTGAAAGGACCCCTATATCAGCAGGTTTTCCTTTCCCCATTATCAACTAGTTATGTGTTACATGCCTCAGTTAAACAAACTGCCTAAACATATCAAAGCTAGCAGTTTGGCAGCTCTGCTTCACAAAGTCTGGGCCTGGCTTTGTAAAAGTAAGCATATAGAAAAAGACGTTACACCTTAGTTGCCACTGCGAGGTAATTTAGATTTTCCAGTTGGGATGACGAGTAAAGCCTTTAAGACCTAGGCTGCTAAGGGAGCTACAATCTTCAAATACTGTTTAGACATAGAAGGGAGGCTCTTGACTCCTGCTCATTTTAAAGAACAATATTAATGATCTACTGTTGACCTTCTGACATATTTACAAATGAGACACTATCCAGCCGATATTAAGCCGGCAGCAGGGTGCGTTTTTTAATCCGCTACTGGTGCTAAAACCAGAAATTCAACGCTGGGCCCTGTGCAGGCTTTGGCACAGAATTTCCTTTTTTTTTTATTTTTTTTTTTTTAAAGCTGGCTAGCACATGCCCAGTTAAGTCAATATTCAGACTTAACTGGCCATGGGCTAGCACATAAAGATAGGACAGTTATTTATATAGTCCTAAGAACATAAGTGTTGCCTTTCCGGGACAGACCAAAGATCCATGAAGCCTAGTATCCTGTTACTAACTGTGGCCAATCCAGTTCACAAGTACCTGGCAAGATTCCAGAACAGTAAAACAGATTTTATGCTGCTTATCCTAGAAATAAGCAGTGGATTTTCCCAAGTATACCTCAATAATGGCTTATGGACTTTTCTTTTAGGAAATTATCCAAACCTTTTTTAAGCCCTGATAAGCTAACTGTTTTTACCACATTCTCTGGCAACGAATTCCAGAGTTGAATTACACATTGAATGAAGAAATATTTTCTCTGGTTTGTTTTAAATTTATTACTTAGTAGCTTCATTGTGTGCCCTCTAATTCTAGTATTTTTGCAAAGAGAAAACAAGTGATTCACGGCTACTCATTCCACTCCACTCAGCCCATATCTCCTCTCAGCCCTCTTCTCCAAGCTGAAGAGCCCTAGCCACTTTAGCCTTTTCTCACAGGGAAGTCATCCTATCCCCTAGGGGTCAATCTACCTGGAGATGGGGACTCTGATTTAGAGGGGTTTCATTGTGAGGGCTTAGTGCTGGTTGGAGGGGGGAGTACTATCAGGGGGGCGGTGCAGTCTCTGGAGCCTTAATCGGGGACGAGGTGTTTGTAGAGGGAATGCTACTGGTGAGGATGATGTTCATCCTGCACCAGCACCACAGGGTTCATGCCTTGGCAGGTAACACAAGTACACCTATGCTATCGACCAATGCATAGAACATGGGCCAGTATGGTGTCTGTCCAGTGCAATAAAACTGCAGGGCAGATGAAAGCATACCCCCTTATTTATTTATCACATTTATTTATGACATTTATATCCCACATTATCCCAAACCAGTTTGTGTTCAATGTGGCTTACAATAAACTGTATTGGATACATAACAAAGAATAATGCATAGGAAAGTAATTTGTTGTAAGAATCCAATTTTACAATACAGTATCATAAACATACTGGGATAGCTATGGATGTTTAACATTTAGAAAATCTATTATGAATGAGAAATTTTATATGAAGCAAAGAGAAATTAATGGTAAATAGAGTAATAACCAAATTCAGGTAATAATTAATTGTTTGAGATATGGTTCTTCTTTGTGAGGGTTTGAATAGGAAAGGAATGGAAAACAAAAATAAAGACGTTATAATGACTTTGTATCATTCCATGGTGTGATCGCACCTCGAATATTGTGTGCAATTCTGGTCACCGCATCTCAAAAAAGATATAGTGGAATTAGAAAAGGTACAGAGAAGGGCGATAAAATGATATAGGGGATGGGATGACTTCCCTATGAAGAAAGGCTGAAGCGGCTAGGGCTCTTCAGCTTGGAGAAAGGACGGCTGAGGGGAGATATGATAGAGGTCTATAAAATAATGAGTGGAGTGGCATGGGTAGACGTGAATCGCTTGTTTACTCTTTCCAAAAATACTAGGACTAGGGGGCATGCAATGAAGCTACAAAGTAGTAAATTTAACACGAATCGGAGAACATTTTTCTTCACTCAACGTGTAATTAAACTCTGGAATTCATTGTCAGAGAATGTGGTAAAAGCAGTTAGTTTAGCAAGGTTTAAAAAAGATTTGGATAGCTTCCTTAAGGAAAAGTCCATAGACCGTTATTAAAATGGACTTGGCGAAAATCCACTTCTTATTTCTAGGATAAGCAGCATAAAATGTATTGTACTACTTGAATTACTGCACAGGCTTTGCACATACCACACCTTAAACTTTGTACTTTAGGTGTGGTAAGTGCAAACTTACCACATTTTGGTGCACAGGCCCCTAACTATCAATATTGTTTTAACTTTATCATGAGATATGTACCAAAAAACTGATTTCTATATTACTACTACTACTATTATTAGCATGGACCATTAATACAAGATAATTAACATAAATACTGGCCTATGATATTGTACTTTAGCACATGGCCTCTACTAGCTCTTATATGCACCCAAAAGGTGGTGTGCATGGATTCATTTACTCCACTGGAGATGTGCTCTTTATCTAAACAAGCAAATTCATGAACCCTCAATCTGTATAGAAATGCCAACATTACTACCAGGCATTTCATAAACACTTGCAGTACAGATATTAGGTCAAAGGCAATGAATAATAATATCAAAGATGGCGCTCTATACTACAAATTTGACACAAAACTCAGTCACAGAAGTATTTCTACGTTGGTACATCTATCCTTGCACTCCAAATCATCTTGTACCTTTTTGTTCAAGCCCTTAGGTCTAAGATGTGGAGGAGGAGTGGCCTAGTGGTTAGGGTGGTGGACTTTGGTCCTGGGGAACTGAGGAACTGAGTTCAATTCCCAGCACAGGCAGCTCCTTGCCACATAGAGCCTGCCATGAGTGGGAAAGTGTGGGGTACAAATGTAACAAAAAATAAAAAAAGATGTGACAGAATACTCTAGCCTTCTTTGATACAAGAAGTACTTGGAGTAAAATCTCTGCCCTCCGTAAAAGTGCAGACCATGTTTGTGGCTGCCTTTTGCCTTCTACCCTCCCTCACCAATCTATCGTTTTGTATTGTATTTGTTCTTGTTTATTTTTATTCAAGTATTTATATACTGCCTTTTCAAAAACAGTCAAAGCGGTTTACAATCTCAAACAAAAACAAAAAGGAACTACAATAAGTAGTTAGGACAGTAAAAAAAAAAAAATAGTAGATAGGACATTTGAGTGCCACTGCTAACAGGTAGGTATTGACCCAGGAATCTGCTTAGTCGGCAATGGGAAGAAAGAAATGACTTGATAAAGTGTTCAAAAATGGGGACGGAACAGCTCAGCCCGGATATCCAAAGGCAAAGGATTCCGATGGAAAGGGACAACTGCAAAAAAGGCTGAATGGCATGTGGATTCAAGCCTTGTTAAATATAAAGAGGATGTTGAGCGCTGATGGCCCAAAGAAGAATGGAGTGTCCTAGCAGGGCAATATTACGACTACTACTATTTAGCATTTCTATAGCGCTACAAGACGTACGCAGCGCTGCACAAACATAGAAGAAAGACAGTCCCTGCTCAAAGAGCTTACAATCTAATAGATGCAGTGAAAAAATAAGGCAAGTACAAAAGGGTACCACGGTGAGGGGTTTTAAATGCTAAGTTCAAAAGCTTGTGAATTATGCAGTACTTTATTGGCAACCAATGATGCCAATTGAGAAAGGGAGTTACATGATCATAACGACGAGCACCAGTGAGTAAACAAATCGCTGTGTTCTGGACTGTTTAAAGTTTCTTAGGAAGACCAGTACAGACAGTAACCCAATTTGGAAGCAACCAGAGTATGCATAAAGTGACACAGTTATCCTCATCCAGATATGGCCTAATGGTCCGACTCATGCATAAAGAGTAGAAACAAGATTTAGTAACTGCTGAGATTTGAAAGTGAAAAGTGAGTGCTGAATCAATAAATATTAAGAGTATCCACCAACTGAATAGGCTCACCCTGCAGAAAATGGACAGAAGAGGGAGATGACTGATGTCCAGTAACCCAAAGGGCACCTGTTTTCTTACTGTTTAAGATCAGCCGGTGGGGCAATCTTATCCAATGAAGATTGAAGCAAAGATAAATTAGGACTTGCAGGGTCCTGAGGTGAGACCAATAAAATATCATCTGCCTAATTATAACAGCGAGTCTGGGATTCCTGAATAAGCAAAGCAAGTGGGCTTAGAAAAATACTGAACAGAAAAGGAGACAGCACGGAACCTTGATGAACACCACATGTCAAAGGCTGGACAGTAGAAAAGGAGGTGGAGAGAGACATATGAAAAGACCTGTTAGTAAGAAAAGTAAGCCACATTGAGCCTGCAAAAAGGTGGGAAAATGTGGGATACAAATGTAACAAATAATAATAATAATAATGTGTGCCGGTAAGATGGCTGCAAGCTGAGTCTGAGCCTGTGATAAAAGGCTGGGCAAGAATGCCTGTACTTTTTGGAAGGTGGTATGCCTACACTGGACCATATAAAGCTGATGAGCTGCTATGTCCCCAGAAATCATGGCCTCTTGAAATATTTTCTTGCCCAAGAGTTCTATGAGCCAAGGATCCTTTATCAGGAGATATACTAGATAACTCTCTGCAAGTTAAGGCTTTCTGAATGGCTGCATTAACTATAACAGAGGTGCATGAGAGCTCGACTCCGTTGAAACTTGGGGCCAACTGGACTTTATATTTCACTTCCATTTTCTAGCAGATAAGCTGATCTTATAGGATGCCATGAATAGGTTACTGCAACTATAGCTCTTCGGGATATTATGGGGCTCATTTTCAAAGCACTTAGACTTACTAAGTTCCATAGGTTGCCCTGTAACTTTATAAGTCTAAGTGCTTTGAAAATATGCCTCTATGTATATTAGAAAGCAAAAAACATCTGTTTGGGGTTCTGCTTCTTATTGTGGCCAAAACATTACCTTTCTTGCCATGCAGTGGACAAATCTCAGGTAAGAGATGATCTTATTAGGAGCTTTGTTTCTCACTGGGGGAGAACAGAGATCAGAAATGGTATCTGTGGAATATTCCTCCACATACATGGAAAATCCCAGAGGGATAAAGTCCACATTTAAGAACTCTTCTAGGCCACTTTATGAGATATCGGATCCTAGAGAAGAGGGAAACAATGAACGTGCTGCTTTTGGCTCTGAATCCAAAGTAGATAATGAGACTATAGGATCTTGAGAAGAACATACATCTCTCTGCCCAGCTGCACTGGGCTGTTGGCTCTGTACACTTTGAAGAATTCATTAACAAACTAATTAATCATCTTCTGCAAGAACAAATGTTGTTGGTCTAGAATAGGTAGTGAAATACAGTATATGCCCCCTAATTCTATACAAGTTGCTAAAAATTGTGCATTCAAATTTGGGCATGCCCAATTTGTGCACACAAATTAATTGAACAGCGAGCTAATTAGTGCTAATAATTAGCTTTTTAAGAAGCAACTATTGGCAATAATTAGATTTAATTGGAATTTACGCATGAGTTTTTAAAAAGGGGCACGGAAATGGGAGGGTCATGGGAAGAACAGGGACGTTCCTAGCATTTCCATGCATTGTTATAGAATAAGAGGGATACATGCCCAATTTAGGTGTGTACACTTGCATTGTTTCAGTTGATGTGGATGAGTGGTTAGTGCAGTGAGCTGAGAACCTGAGGAACTGGTTTCAAATCCCTCTGCAACCTAATGGTTAGTGCAGTGGGTTGAGATCCTGGGAAACTGGGTTCGATTCCCACTGCGGCACCTTGTGACCCTAGGCAAGTCACTTAGCCCTCCACTGCCCCAGATACAAATAACCTTAGACTGTGAGCCCATTAGGGACAGAAAAGTACCTGCAAAAATAGTACATGTAAACTGCTTTGACTGTATGTACAGAAAGGCAGTATATCAAGTGCAGAATAAACATAACCAAATGGCTGTGTCTAAAATTAGGTGCAATCCCTGGGTGTCAGCATTTATAATCCACTTAACCATCAAGTTCAAGAACAATCTCACACTATAAGCAGGTACTATCTCTGTCCCTAGAGGGCTCACAATCTTAGGCAATAGAGGGTTGAGTTGACTTGCCCAGGGTCACAAGGAGCTGCAGAATGCCAGGATCAAAGCCCACTGCACTAACCATTAGACCACTCCTCCAATAGCAAGTGCTATTCTATAAACTTCAGCAAACTTTAAGCGTGGTTTACAGAACAGCCATATATAGCCAGTCTCCCTTCTTTAGGAATGGTGGAATATGAGGAGGAACAGTCATCTTGACATCTATAATTTCTCCTTGCAGAGAAAAAAGTCAGGGGTCTCCAAGGTCCAAGATAAGATGTAAGAAAATACCTGGAATAAAAGCCAGCTCCATGATGTTAGAATGAAGGTGGTTAGCAATCAGGTATAGGTGTGGGGCAGGTGAGTCTAAAGTAAGGGTCAATCTCAGGAAAGAGAAGTTTAGGGTCATGCATTTGATATACCTCCTTTCTGAGGTACCACTAAAGCAGTTTAACATGTATTATATGTATATGTATATGTATATGTCCATAGAGGGCTTACAATCTAAGCTTAAGTTTTGTCCTTAAGGTGTTCAGATGGAAGTTACAGTTGAGTTTAAGAAGATCTTTTTTTTTTTTGCAAGTACCCTGGAAAGGTCAGGAATGTGAAGACTGGGTTCCTTCTGGCTCTCCCCCCAGACTCTTCTGCTCTGTTTCCTTGAAGAGCAACCCCATGCCAGGCCGAAGACTTTCCCTTTGAGGTTGGAGAGGAAACTGATCCGGAACACTGTTTTTAGTATGCTGAGGACCCAAAAATCTGTCGTGAGTTTGTTCCAGAAAGGAAGTAAGAAGTGAAACAGGACCTCCCCCTCCTCCACATTCACACACACAGGAAGGGTAAGCTGTTATGTTGGGTTCACATACTGGATGTGATGGATGACCAAAGTCAAAAAGACAAATGCTGTTTTTGATGCAAAGGTGTAG
The DNA here is from genome assembly GCF_901765095.1 of Microcaecilia unicolor. Taxonomy (NCBI): domain Eukaryota; kingdom Metazoa; phylum Chordata; class Amphibia; order Gymnophiona; family Siphonopidae; genus Microcaecilia; species Microcaecilia unicolor. The sequence continues at coordinate 84,651,363 of NC_044036.1, forward strand.
CCTGCTGTGTTTGAGCTCTTTCTTGCTGATGAGATTTGACAAATACAGGACCCTGCACCAGTTGAGATTGTCTTTGGTAAAAGTTAAAACATAAGAACATAATTGTTGCCAAACTGGGACAGACCGAAGGGCCATCAAGCCCAGTATTCTGTTTCTAACACTGACCAATCCAGTTCACAAGCAACTGGAAGTATCCCAGAACAGTAAAACAGATTTTATGCTGCTTATCCTAGAAATAAGCAGTGGATCTTTCCAAGTCCATCTTAATAATGGTTTATGGACTTTTCTTTTAGGAAATTATCCAAACCTTTTTTAAGCCCTGATAATCTAACTGCTTTTACCACAATCTCTAGCAACGAATTCCAGAGTTTAATCACATGTTGCGTGAACAAATATTTCTCTGGTTTGTTTTAAATTTACTACTTAGAAACTTCATTGCATGCCACCTAGTCCTAGTATGTTTGGAAAGAGTAAACAAGCGATTCACATCCACCCATTCCATTCCACTAATTATTTTATTGACCTTTTGTCATATCTGCCCTCAGCCCTCTCTTCTCCAAGCTGAAGAGCCCTAGCCACTTTAGCCTTTCCTCATAGGGAAGTCATCCCATCCCCTTTATCATTTTTGTCACCCTTCTCTGTACCTTTTCTAATTTCACTATATCTTTTTTGAGATGTAGTGACCAGAATTGCACACAGTATTCAAGGTGCAGTTGCACCATGGAGCGATACAAAGGCATTATAACATTCTCATTTTGTTTTCCATTCCATTCCTAATAATTCCTAACATTCTATTTGCTTTCTTAGCCGCCTTAGCAAAATGAGCAGAGGGTTTCAACATATCATCAACGATGACACCTAGATCCTTTTCCTGATTGGTGACTTCTAACGTGGAACCTTGCATCACGTAGTTATGCCTTTTCCTCCAGGAAGCCGTCCAACCCTTTTTAAAAATCCACTAAGTCAACCGCCTTAACCACTTTTTCCAGCAACGAATTCCAGAGTCTAACTATGCGTTGAGTAAAGAAAATTTCCTCCAATTCATTTTAAATTTACTACACTGCAGCTTCATCACATGCCCCCTTGTCCTAGTATTTTTGGAAAGTGTAAACAAATGCTCCACATCGACCCTTTCCATTCCACTCATTATCTTATAGACCTCTACCATATCTCTCCTCAGTCGCCTTTTCTCCAAGCTGAAGAGCCCCAGCCCCAGCACCTTTTCTAATTCCACTATATCTTTTTTGAGGTGCGGCGACCAGAATTGAACACAATACTCGAGGTGCGGTCGCACCATGGAGTGATACAACGGCAGAATAATATCCTCATTTTTGTTTTCCACCCCTTTCCTAATAATACCCAACATTCTATTTGCTTTCCTAGCCGCAGCAGCACATTGAGCAGAAGGTTTCAACGTATCATCAACGATGACAACTTTCTTGGTCCGTGACTCCTAACGCTGAACGCTGCATGACGTAGTTATAGTTTGGGTTCCTCTTTCCCACATGCATACTTTGCACTTGTTCACATTAAACATCATCTGCCATTTAGACGCCCAGTCTCCCAGTCTCGTAAGGTCCTCTTGTAATTTTTCACAATCTTCTTGCAATTTGACGACTTTGAATAACTTTGTGTCATCAGCAAATTGGATTACCTCACTAGTTACCCCCATCTCTAAGTCCACTGCAGTGCCCCCTAGGGTGCCCAGTTGGTGTCCTAGCATGTCAGGGGGACCAGTGCACTACTGTCAGGTTCTCAGGTTCAGAGCCCGCGGGGACGGGCTCTGGAGCAAACGTGAGCTCTTGGGCTGCTGACGAGGAGCAACAGCAGCAGGCAAAACCCGCCAACCAACACTGGGTTAGCACACCGGCATGGGCAAAGACCGCAGGCGCCGCCCAGCGAGCCGGAACACACGGACTGGAACCCCCTGGACTGGAGGGCACCGGACTGGTCTGCACTGGACTGGAACACACAGGACCGGAACACTCTGGACTGGAGTACACCGGACTGGTCCGCACAGCTTCACCTGCACTTAGTCACTGACCCCCCCAGGAGTTGAGCTCCTGGGTTCGAGCGGCCGGCAGGACTTACCGGATACAGGATAACACAGGAACCAGGATACTAGAACAAGCTTGAAACAGGAGTGCTCCTAAGTACTGAACTAACAGAAGTGCTCCTAACAGTAAACCAACAGAAGTGCTACTAAGCACTACACAAACAGCAGTGCTACTAAGCACTACACAAACAGAAGTGCTACTAAGCACTACACAAACAGCAGTGCTACTAAGCACTACACAAACAGCAATGCTACTAAGCACTACACAAACAGCAGTGCTACTAAGCACTAAAAGGGAAAGCAGGGAAGCCACAAGGGAAAAGCAGGAATGCTAAACACAAGTCAAAAGTGCACACTGCACCCACACTAACCTGGACCTTTAGCAAATGCAAGCAGGGAAGCTAGACACAAAGTTAGAAGTGCACACTGCACCACCCCTACCTAAAGCAAACGCAAACGTTGCAAAGGCCCTGAAGGGAAGAACACCACTTCCTTATCAAGGCCCTGCCTGATGATGTCACAACTACCAGACACAGGCAGCCACACTGAAACCCAGAGAGGCTTAACCCACACAGCTGCCATATTGTGAAGCAATCAGAGTCATGCTGCTGGAAGCAGCCAGCACAGAGAGACAGAGCTAGCTCAGAAAAGACAGACAGAGGAAACAGAAGCCAGCACAGAAGCTGACCCCCAGAAATAAGGTAAGTCTGGGGGGATGTCACGGCCACAATCATGACAACTATGAATGCTGGCTCCTCTCACGACTATAGGGCTTGCATTTGGTCGTTTCTGAGATGGGCGTCCTTGGCTTCCATTATCGCCAAATATCACAAACAACCAAGTCTTGGACGACCATCTCTAAGGACAACCTAAATTTCAGGATTTGGGCATCCCCGACCGTATTATCAAAACGAAAGATGGATGTCCATTTTGTCCTCAGCAAAACTTGGGCGTCCCTTTCGATTATGCCCCTCCTGGTGTACTATGGTCTCTATTGCAACCTCGCTATCGAGATGTCCTATCTTCCCTGTTTGGGGATCTCTTTTAAAGATATCTTGTTCTGAACCATGCATTTTTGAGCGACTATCAGCCTTCCCCCAGTTTCTGGTTTAAAGTTGTTCTATCATAGACCAGAAACTTTGAATAATAAAATGAATATTATTATAGTTGATTAATATCGAGATTATTGTTTTTCTCAGAGTTCCGGGTATGACGCCTAAAGTTTTCCTCAGAAATATTTCCTCAATTATTACTTTAAAAGGAGTGAAGCCTGTGAAAACTGGGATTACTTTAATCAGTGGGATTTGAATTAGAGACTTAAGTATATGTATTGTTAAATAACTTCTGGTTTTTAAAAGAGAAAGAATGTAAATCAGATGTATTATTTCTAACTAATATTGGACGATAAGTATGTTTTCAATGAAATGATTTGACTTTACACCGTATTGGCCTTGAAGAAGCCAACCAGATGATCAATGTGGAATAATGAATTAGACGAGTAATATCTGGGGATAATCATGTTAATACCACGTTTTTTTTCTGTTTATTGTTTAATTGATCTCCTTGTCTTGTTTCACTCTCCCTATTTAGTGGCTTAAGAAAGAGAATAGAATTACCTGACTGAAATAATTCCTATATATTACTTTCTCTGTATTTCCAACAAGTTGTTTTATTGCTTGTAAAAATTTAAATGGTTATTATTATTATTATTATTACATTTGTACCCCGCGCTTTCCCACACAATGCAGGCTCAGTGCGGCTTACATAGTAATTTGAAATACAAAGTTAATAGAATTTTAATAAAACAGTAGTAAAACAATGTAAAGTTGGGCTTAGTAGTGTATGATAAGTTGAGCTAGATAATATATGACTAGGATAAAAGAGGGTAGACAGTTATAAATAAAAATTTTTAACGTTGTTCTATCTCTCTTTTAAATGTTGATGCCAGCAGCCTGGTTCCACCATGGTTAAGGTGGAGCCCATATTTCTGGAACAGACTCCCCCTTCTGCAGAAAATTGCACAGTTTCTGACAAATCTAAACCCCTCCTCCCTGCACCATCGCCTCATCCACACATTGAGACTCTTGAGCTCCACCTGTCTCTTGGGTCCTGCATGTGGAACTGGTAGCACTTCTGAAAATGCAACCCTGGAGGTTCTGGATTGAGCTTTCTACCTAAGAGCCTCAATTTAGCTTCCAGAACCTCCCTCCCACATTTTCCTGTGTCATTAGTACCCACATGTACCAAGACAGCAGGCTCTTCCTCAGCACTGTCTAAAATCTTATCTAGGTGCCACATGTGGTCCGCCACCTTCGCACCAGGCAGGCAACTGACCAAGTGGTCCTCACGTCCACCAGCCACCCAGCTACTAGTGATCGAATCTCCAACTACAACAGCTGTTCTAAACCTTCCCTCCTGGGCAGAAGCCCCGGGAGACACACCCTCGGTGCGAGAAGATACTGCATTCCCTGGAGAGCAGGTCTTGGCTACAAGATCACTTCCTGCCTCTCCACAGTGATGCTCTCCCTTGAGGAACCATTCTCCTCCATGGAGGAAGAGAGTTGCAGGACTGGAGGTGGGACTTCTCTGTAGACCTCCTCCATAAACATCTCTGTCTGCCTCAACTCCTCCAAGTCTGCTATTCTAGCCTTCAGGGATTGGACCCACTTCTTGAGTGCTAGCAGCTCTATTAACTAAGTACACACATACGACTTCTCACCAACTGGGAGATAATCAAACATGTGACACTCAGTGCAAAAGACTGGATAACCCCTATCTCATAGCTGGACTGCTGCCTACATCTTATTATTGGTGATTTCTTAATTAAGTTGCTAATAGAGTGGGAATACATAAACTAAAGTCCCCTAAGATTGCTAGTTATATGCTAGGCTATGTTAATATTTAGTTCTTATTAACATTATTTTAATGTTATTATTAAGTTCTCCTCTATGGAACTAAGTAGACCATTTCTAAGAGCTAATTACTGGCTGATAGAGATGCCCTAATTAAATCTGTAGCCTCCTAATTGGTTCAAGGCCCTATAAATCAGAGATCAGGCCAGGAGTGGGTAGAAGTTGGGGTCTAAATTGAGGCTTCCTGTGCCTATTAGCAGTGCTTTATTCTGCTACTACAGTAACTGTAAAACAACCCGCTTAAATGCTAGCCTATGGAGCTGTAACAGAGACTTTATATGCTAAGAAAAACTATTCCTTAAATGTCTTTGCTAAGTGAGCAGAGTAACTTAAAATAAAGTCCCTGAGTTTACCTATTAATTCCAAGTCTACCTTTCCCCAAGATTAAAAGCAATCTCCCAGCAAATTCTCATCAGTGAAGATCTCTCCCTCTCTGGAAGTCTTCTCACAGCATCTCTTCTGCAGGAATAAAAACCTTTGCAGTACTCTGCTCAGCTGGCACTTGAACAGCAGAGAGCTGCTGAAGAGTGGAAGAGAGATTTGTTTAATATCAAATGTCTCCTTCACTTTCTCTCCAGATAACAAGTCTCCTGTGCAAACAGTATCTGCTAATTTGGTATGGACAATGTCGTACAATCCAGATGTGCAAAACCAAGCTAAGCAATTGGCAACAATGGCAGAAGCAGAAATTCTGGAAGAAATTTCAAAGGCTCCAGCAAAAATCCACCTGGGCGGAGAACTCTATGGTCCTACGGAGTAAACAGATAGATGGGGAGATAGTGGGAAACTGACCACAGACTCTAGAGACAAGAAGGACAATCTTAATGCTTGAGAAGATTTATTAATCAAAGGCTTGACACAGCACTATGTTTAAGCCCAACAGCCTGCGTCAGGAGTTTTTTAACGAAAGGATCTCAAAATCTCCAGATGTGAAACTTTTCAAATTGAGTCAATGAGTTGGTCTGACATTTTATCAATCAGATTTGAAGGCTCGCATTGTTAAAACAAAGGTCTTTTTTAAGACCAACTCATTGACTCAGTTTGAAAAGTTTCTTCTTGTCTCTGGAGTCAATGGTCAATTTCCAACTATCTCCCCTTCTATCAGAAATTTCAGAGGTGTTATATGCTGTCTATATAAGATGGTTACCTGCGACTTAACGAAACCAAAACGAGTAATGGACACAGCCTAACATTTCCTCTTCCTCTCTAACTTGCTCTCTAAGTTCACCCACGCATATACCAGACTTGTACCTTATTCTACCACAATACCACCTTGTATTTCTTCATTCCGGAACTGGCAAACGCCGTTACGGTACTATGTAAGCCACATTGAGCCTGCAAAAAGGTGGGAAAATGTGGGATACAAATGTAACAAATAATAATAATAATAATGTGTGCCGGTAAGATGGCTGCAAGCTGAGTCTGAGCCTGTGATAAAAGGCTGGGCAAGAATGCCTGTACTTTTTGGAAGGTGGTATGCCTACACTGGACCATATAAAGCTGATGAGCTGCTATGTCCCCAGAAATCATGGCCTCTTGAAATATTTTCTTGCCCAAGAGTTCTATGAGCCAAGGATCCTTTATCAGGAGATATACTAGATAACTCTCTGCAAGTTAAGGCTTTCTGAATGGCTGCATTAACTATAACAGAGGTGCATGAGAGCTCGACTCCGTTGAAACTTGGGGCCAACTGGACTTTATATTTCACTTCCATTTTCTAGCAGATAAGCTGATCTTATAGGATGCCATGAATAGGTTACTGCAACTATAGCTCTTCGGGATATTATGGGGCTCATTTTCAAAGCACTTAGACTTACTAAGTTCCATAGGTTGCCCTGTAACTTTATAAGTCTAAGTGCTTTGAAAATATGCCTCTATGTATATTAGAAAGCAAAAAACATCTGTTTGGGGTTCTGCTTCTTATTGTGGCCAAAACATTACCTTTCTTGCCATGCAGTGGACAAATCTCAGGTAAGAGATGATCTTATTAGGAGCTTTGTTTCTCACTGGGGGAGAACAGAGATCAGAAATGGTATCTGTGGAATATTCCTCCACATACATGGAAAATCCCAGAGGGATAAAGTCCACATTTAAGAACTCTTCTAGGCCACTTTATGAGATAACGGATCCTAGAGAAGAGGGAAACAATGAACGTGCTGCTTTTGGCTCTGAATCCAAAGTAGATAATGAGACTATAGGATCTTGAGAAGAACATACATCTCTCTGCCCAGCTGCACTGGGCTGTTGGCTCTGTACACTTTGAAGAATTCATTAACAAACTAATTAATCATCTTCTGCAAGAACAAATGTTGTTGGTCTAGAATAGGTAGTGAAATATATACCCCCTAATTCTATACAAGTTGCTAAAAATTGTGCATTCAAATTTGGGCATGCCCAATTTGTACACACAAATTAATTGAATAGCGAGCTAATTAGTGCTGATAATTAGCTTTTTAAGAAGCAACTATTGGCAATAATTAGATTTAATTGGAATTTACGCATGAGTTTTTAAAAAGGGGCACGGAAATGGGAGGGTCATGGGAAGAACAGGGACGTTCCTAGCATTTCCATGCATTGTTATAGAATAAGAGGGATACATGCCCAATTTAGGTGTGTACACTTGCATTGTTTCAGTTGATGTGGATGAGTGGTTAGTGCAGTGAGCTGAGAACCTGAGGAACTGGTTTCAAATCCCTCTGCAACCTAATGGTTAGTGCAGTGGGTTGAGATCCTGGGAAACTGGGTTCGATTCCCACTGCGGCACCTTGTGACCCTAGGCAAGTCACTTAGCCCTCCACTGCCCCAGATACAAATAACCTTAGACTGTGAGCCCATTAGGGACAGAAAAGTACCTGCAAAAATAGTACATGTAAACTGCTTTGACTGTATGTACAGAAAGGCAGTATATCAAGTGCAGAATAAACATAACCAAATGGCTGTGTCTAAAATTAGGTGCAATCCCTGGGTGTCAGCATTTATAATCCACTTAACCATCAAGTTCAAGAACAATCTCACACTATAAGCAGGTACTATCTCTGTCCCTAGAGGGCTCACAATCTTAGGCAATAGAGGGTTGAGTTGACTTGCCCAGGGTCACAAGGAGCTGCAGAATGCCAGGATCAAAGCCCACTGCACTAACCATTAGACCACTCCTCCAATAGCAAGTGCTATTCTATAAACTTCAGCAAACTTTAAGCGTGGTTTACAGAACAGCCATTTCTTTCAGTGCCATATATAGAATTCAACCCATAGTAAACATATATCCACTATTGACACTAGTACCAGAGCTGATGATAAAGACTGCAGCTCAGAGATGAAGAATAGGGGATAAGTACTCTGGAACAGCACTATTTTAACTGAAGAGCCCCTGTGCTGGGTCAGTGATCTCTGAGTTGTCTACACTAGATTTGCACTGGAAGGGTTGCAGAGAAATAGAGTTTAGCCATTGGCACTTGAAGGAAGTAACTTGCACAGAAGAATTTCACCAAGAAGTTTCAGTGCTGATGTGCTTTTATTTCGGAAACAGTCAAAAATGACATCTTCCCTTCAAGCCTATGCAAGCGCTCTGAAGGTCCCCAAACCAGATGAAGCATTATCTGGTGGTCAATATGTGCAACAGGACATTTGAAGCCACTGCCCTGGGAGGTTGAAGGTAGTTCTACTAACTATTCTCTTCTCAAATGTGATTTATGAACAGAGAAGATCCTCTTCTCATCTTTCCGTAGCTCAGCAGTCTTTTTTCAACTTGGTAGAGGCTGTGAAGGTGGAGGAGTAGCCTAGTGGTTAATGCAGCAGACTCTGAAACTGGGGAAGTGGGTTTGATTCCCACTGCAGCTTCTTGTGACTCTGGGCAAGTCACTTAACCCTCTATTGCTCCAGGTACAAATAAGTACCTGTATACTCTATGTAAACTGCTTTGAGCTTAGTTGCAAAAACCACTTAAAGGCAGTATATCAAGTCCAAATTCCCTCATTTAATTGATCCTTTTGGGCTCAAAAAAAATGGGAGCACAATACTAACATTCTGCCTGGTCTGCTCCCAAGCAAAGCAGACATGTTAAGAGTGTGCCAAAGCTGTGGATTTTTCTGCCATAACTGAGCATGATTTAAACCTTGAATCTGGGAAAATACATGACGAGCAATATTAGCATACAACCTAAGTTGAAGAAAATTGTTTAGTAAAAACACAACTAAACCAGCTGAGACCATTGCATGCAGAAAAGGACTGCGCTTGCTCATAACTTTTACATTCTGAGCTCTGGGAAAGCAGTTCCATCCAAATAACATGCCACAATTTCACCCATTTGAGCGCCTGACTAAATCCTGCTTGTTGATGAAAAAATCATGTTTCTTCTGTCATAGCTACACTAGCTCCCTATTCAACTTTGTTAATATTTTAAAATATTAAACTTAACTTTTAAAGCCTTGAGAAATCTTGCACCAGCCTACTTTGTGGAATGTGTTTCTTGGCACAGGGGAACTTGCATATTACAATCCTTTAATAGGCATCTTTTATCTGTGCCTCTACCTGTAATCATTAAAAAGAGGGTCTTTTCTGAGTTCTGTCCTTAACTTATAGAATGCCTTGCCCAAAGAGAGATGATTAATAACTCCTTAGGAGCCAGCTGAAAACTTGATTAACCCAAGTTGCTTATAATTTATACATTTTATTATTTTTCATTCCTGTTTATTTTGACTTGGCTTCCCGAGCTTATTAAAGAATTTGAAATCAATTTCCATTATGATTTCGTTGCAAAAACAATTAACATCTGTGACTTGCTGCATCCTTTGATGGCTTTTGGAGTTAATTCTGCTAGTTAAATTGGTAACTAGTTTTACTTTTGACTAATCTACGAGCTGGCAATTTTATTTGCATATTGGAAATGCCTAACTAGGCTTTATTAAATTGTTTCATCATTGGTACTATTGGTTTTGCTGTAGCCTATGATAGTTTAATGCTGTAAAAGCTAATGGTTGTATTAATGCACCTATGTGAAAAGTCCAAAAATAGGCTTCAGCTACTACTGACTGTTAGGGAAGCTGGTGTTAATCATGCCCAGCTGCTGTTAACAGTCTGTATGTCAGTTCCAGACATCTTGAAGTGGGCTGTATGGGTTTCTATATAGATAAATGAAATTCCTGGAAAAGTTCAAGCACTGTCAGGGTTATGACTTCTTTAGCTGCAGCGCAAGATTGAAAAATGGATCTGAAGTCTTTTTTTTTTAAATTACCAAGGCTCTGAGATGGTTCCAGAGAAAGAGCTCTGAAAATTTATTGAACAAATTTTGGATAAGAAAACTCTTCAAGAACATCTTGCTCTTTCTGCTCTTGTGGGAGAGAAGTATTTGGCCTAGAGACAGTATTTGCTATGGGGATTAGGACCCCACTGGTGGGAACATGCTGATGCGAATGTCTCCTTTCTGGTGGCAGAGGGGTCTATGGGTTGAGACCAGACAGTATGCTGTATAGAGAGAGCTCTAAAAGCTCATTTGAAATTGCTCTCTATGAGAAGGCTGTTACTGTAGAGACAGAGCAGTTTCTGAGGCTTGTAAAATTGTGGTGCTGTCTGGGACAAAGCATTTAAGAGGCTGAATTAAGGTAGTGTTTGCTTCCCTCTGAGAAGCAGCGTTAGAAAACATCAGGAGGGGCATATTATTATTATTATTATTACTGTCATGACTGTTTTTTTGTTTTTGCTGTTTGAGAAGGGTGGGATGTCCTCATGAAGAAGAAGAGTTTTAGAGGTTGACTAGAACTCTCTGTGTATGGTTCCCTCAGTTTTATTGCTGGCAACAGAGGCAATGTGTTTTTGTTTATTTAATGCTGACCCAGACAGTTTAGAACAAAGCTTCTTTTTTTCCCCCTTGAGTTAGACGCACTGTGTTTATTCCAAGCAACATTGCTAACCCACAGCCAAGCAGGCAAGAAGTTGAGCAGGGCAGGAGAAGGTGAAAAGGAGATCAACAGTCCCGGTTCTGTGGGCCATGCACTCCAGAGCTCCCCACTTATAAGGGCAAGATAATAGCTTGCTGAGCAGCATTTTTATCTGAAGTACCCCCCCCCCCCAGTCTCTGATGCCAACATTTTAGAAGAGTAGCTGAGAATGAGGTTGTTTGTGGGAGTACGGACATGATGTGAGAGAATTACGAAAGTAAAAGTTTATACGGTACCAAATATACTGAGGTGAAAATAATAAATTTCAGCTAAGAGAAATATTGTAAAGAAAACAGGAGCTGCAGATGAGAGCTGCCTGACACATCCGCAAATGAAAAGGACTGAAGAGGGAGGGCACCAAGGCGGTGTAGAAATCCCAACATATGTTCAAAGAGGTCTAAATTTAGACTTTTTCTGAGGTAAAGAATGTGCCTGCATCCTCCTGTTTGTCTGTGGAGAAAAGAGAAGTACCTCTGCAAAAAAGAGAGGAGGATTTAAAAGGTCAACAAAATGGGTGTGAGGCATGTACCCACAATATGCCATGCATGGAGAGATTGAAGAAATTAAAGATATGCCTTCTTAAAAAAAAGACAGAATGTAGTCTTTTCCATACAGTAATAGGGAGAAAAGCTCAGAAGGAATGTGGAACAGATTTCCAATGGAAGCCACATACAAGCCAAAAGAATGACAAAATTTCAAGCATGTATATTCTCATTCTTTAACAGGGCACTTAAATTTAAGTGCCATTTGTGTGCTTACATTTATAGAATACTAGTACTTATGTGCATAAGTGCTAGTAGAACACTCTATAATTTAAGCACCCAAATTGTTAAGTGTCAAAAGGCAATGCTATGTTACACGCATAAGTGCTGTATTTAAGTATTCTCACTCATGCCAACCATAGACCTGTCATAAGTGGGAACACCTAAATGCAGGCACGGTGATGCAGTCTTATGCTAGTGAATATTGGCATCTTGGCACACAGACGCCATAATAGAATTGGCGCTCAGTGTGCGGCATTGGCACATCTAAATTGTGGTGCTCCATTAGTGGTGGAGAATGGGAGAAGATCCCAACTCAAGTAAGCCCTATGACAGCATAATAGGTAGTCACAAATGGGTGAACTGGATTAAACATCAACTGTGTTTCCGTAGTTTAGTACCACTCTTCAAAGCCAGCAGGAGTTTCCATAGGAGCAGCAGCAGCAATATTTTCTCCCTCTCCAAGGATCAGTGCATCAACTGCTTTTACAAATATTTGCAGATTTACAAATGATTTGCTTTTCTATTAGTCACTTACTGTCATCCATTTCCAAGATTTTAGCTATTCTCTTCTCAATGATTTCCAACTAACTAGTGCTTCCAATTTTCTATCCTTCATGCATGCTTCCTCCAAACTGCCATGATTTGAAATGCATAATAACAGTTTGAGCTTCTTGTAAATAGAGATGGTAATAACATACGGAGATTATTTTAATGCATAACTGCTTATTCCCTACCTGTTTTAGCTTTAAGTAAAAGGTCTCTGTGAATGTTTTTCTGCTGAAATACCAGAAGCGTTCATTGGCTGGGTACACACGCACAACGGTCTCCAGCAAAAAGCGCACTGGTTCCACCACCTCAGTCACCACCATATCTACAGCCACAGTCATATGTACTCGTTTATCTGGAATGCAAAAAGGAAGACCAGGTCAAAAATGGTAAAATATGAAATCCAAAAACACACACAGCTTTTCACAAGGATTATTTGTGTTCCTTAGAAGTAACTGAATCAGTATGCATAGTAATTCCATAAACTAATCATTACAATCAATATACATAGTTTAAATTTTAGCATCATATGAAATATACTCAGACTAACTATACACTACTAGTTGAGCCATAGAGTTTGAGAGTTGTTTCTGCCACATGACTAAACATCTTTCACCAAGATCACCGACAGCCACCAAACTAATCATAAGTAAACTCCCAACACAGACTGATAAAGAAGAGAAGGGCACACATCCTTGCAATATATCCAGCTGCAAGCTATGCCAAAACATTTCACAGGACCCCACAGTCATTCACAAAGGAAAAATATTCAACATAAAAGAATCTTTCACATGCTGATCTTCCAATGTGGTATATATATCATTCAGTGTAAAAAATGTAACGAAGGATGCTATATTGGAGAAACGGGCCAGATGCTAAAGACAAGATTTAATTTACATAGACATCACATGAAGAATGCTGGTGCCAGCCTGGTTCCCACCCCTGAGGGGCAGCACTTTACAAAACCAGATCACTGTACCAGTGACTTCACAGTAAGAATCCTGAAAGGTAACTTTAAAACAATACAGGAACGTAAGACGTTTGAAGTCAGAATGATTGAATATTTTGACACCCAACAGACAGGACTTAACAAAGATCTGGGTTTTCTAGCCCATTATAAACCATAAAGTTGTACTGCTCTGTTTATCATCCTGCTCTCATCTATCCACCCCCATCCTGTTAGACTATCTCTGAAATGCTTTGATGTTCCCATGCATACCTCCTACCCACCCCCACCCTGTTAGACTGTCAATGAAATGCTTGGATGTTTCACTTATATATACTGTCATCTACCACCTTTGTTTATTTCCGATCTGACAAAGAAGGGCAACCTTCAAAAGCTAATCAAGAAATGTATTAAGTTATGTCCAATAAAAAAGGTATCATCTTATTTTCGTTTCCATGATTTATTTTGTTTTATTTCTGTTGATTACCTTTAAAAGTGGACTAACAAGGCTACCACACCTCTCTAACCAAGATCATAAAATGTGATGAAAATGGAACTTGCAAATTTTTTTAAATTATATTTTGCAACTAATCATTCAAAGAGTTTTAAAATTTAGGACCCTGTTTACTAAGCCGTGCTGTAGGCATGCTATTGTTTTTAGCGTGTGCTAATTCTAGAGACACCCATAGTAAACAGGTTCCTTAATCTAGAAAACAAAAATATCTTCAATATCAAATCAGTAGGCATTATTTCTATATTCATAGCCAATGTGCCCAGCAACATACATGTGTGTGCACATGCAAGTGACACAAAGTACAAATGAAACAAGAATCAAACTGTCCAACCGTGAAAGAATGCTCAAGAACATGGGTTCTTAACTTTTTTTGGTTCCTATACCCCTGTTTGCACCACCTTCCAAAACCATGTGTCCACTAATGACAGTAACATATGTCACTAAACTGTTAGCCACTAACAGTGCTAACTGCTAACATGTCACTAAAATTACAGTAGTACACAGTTACTCTACCAATAACTGTCCTAATAGCTGCCTTCACTTCACTCTGTCTAGAAAGTTTCAATAAATTGCCTCAAATTTCAAGACCCTTCTCTGCACTCCATTTGACCTCTTCCAGCACTCCCACTAGTCAAGAACCCCTGGATCTAGAAGTCTAGCTACAAGTGTTTAGAAACAAAAACAAAGAAATAGGCAGTGGTGTGCTGGAGCAGGCTCTCACAGGCTCACAAGAGCCGGTTGTTAAGTTTTTAAGAATTTTGAGAGCCGGTTGTTAATGTAAGGCCCTCCATGGCTACTTTAACAACTGGCTCTCAAAATGTGGGCTTGGGCCCCCTGCTGAATTCTCTTTTACTTTGCTGGTGGGGATGCTGAGCCCTGCCAGCCAAGTAAATAGACTACTGCTGCTCCCCGCTCCTTGTTTCCAGCTCTGTACAGCAGGCTGGGACTTCTCGAGCATATGAGAGAAGTACCAGCATGCTGCTCACAGCAATACGTTGGGAGTGGTGGCAGTCCATTTATTGGCTGCCAGCAAAGGTATGCCTAGCGTGCCCGCATGAAAGGAGGGAAGAGAGAGAGCCGCCCCTGGCCCTTCCAACTGCAGACCTGGCTACGTCCGGAGAAAGAGCCTGTTAAAAATTTACCAGCACAACTCTGGAAATAGGTATGATGATACATAACAATGAGTACATGAAATGAGGATGATTTTGGCAAGTGAAAGAAGAGAGATTAAAAGAAAAAAATGACCCAGATTACAAATACACCACCAAGGAACTACATTTATTCTAAGATTTGAGATGAAGATACAGGTTTGGTGAACCAAAAAGATGACCGAGTTCTAGAGATAAGGTGGTACAAAAAGGCTCATTTTTTGCTGTTAAAATTAGATGCTTTAAGAGTACAGAACAAAATCAGTCTAAAAAGTAATAAGAGAAATTGAGCCATGTACTCTCTTCCCTCTCTCTGATTCCTCATCTCTGTCATTTTCAAGAGAAAAAGACAGGAATAAGGTTTGTAAGTGGTTTGCCTACGTCAGATAAACAGCTAACATTTCTTTTTGTTTACTGATGTCAGATAAAGCCTTCTGTATCCAAAAGGGCTTAGTTCAAATAACACCTATGCACAGTAATATTTGCTGTGCATCCAGAATAAAGGGCTTTTAATTAGAGCACGGATGGGCAACTTGAGGTCCACCACTGAATTTCATAGAGCCCTTGAGACCATGGGAAGTATACATTAAAAACCCCATTAACCAGAGTTATCACAATAGCCACTCTAGCAATTTGTTTCCATCATTTATAGTTCTTTTGTTACTTATTTATCACAGGTGGTCTATACAGCTCTGTGTATTTTCAGTTCCAACGTTACATAATTTGTGCAACTCGCCAGAGATAATACTGACATTCATGCAGCCCTCTGTGTATAATGGTTGTCCACTCTTGAATTAGAGCTTCTGATCTTAGGGGCTTTTTTACTTGGAATTATAGGGGTTTATTTTTGAGGCAATTAGGTGCTGTCACAGAATAAGAAAAAAAGGGTTCATGTGTATTTGCATCACCATGGTGAAGTAGGAAGTAATCCTGTAGCTAGGACCTGCCCACCAGGGGATGCAACATCCTCTCGAACTGAGGATGTGTCTCCAGGAGCTTCTGCTCAGGAGGGAAGGGTTAGGACACCTGTTGTAGTTGGTGATTTGATCATTAGGCACAAAGGTAGCTGGGTGCCTGGTGAACATGAGGATCACCTGGTCACTTGCCTGCCTTGTGCAAAGGTGGCGGACCTCATGCTTCACCTAGACAGGATTTTTAGATAAAGCTAGGGAGGAGCCAGCTGTCTTGGTCCAATGACATAGGAAAATGTGAGAGGGAAGTTCTGGGAGCCAAATGTAGAGTCTTAGGTAGAAAGCTGAAATCCAGATCCACCAGGATAGCATTTTTGAAAATGCTTGCCATTCCACATGCAGGACCCAAGAGCCAGGCAGAGCTCTGAAGTCTCAATGCATAGTTGAGACGATAGTACAGGGATGATGGATTTAAGATTTGTTAGGAACTGGACAACATTCCGGGAAAAGGAGAGCCTATTCTGAAAGGATGGACTCCATCTTAACCAGGATGGAACTAGGCTGCAGGCAATAACATTTTAAAAGGAGATAAAATAGCTTTTAAACTAAAATGGAGGGGAGGACATGGTTCAGGGTGGACTATCCTTGAAGGATACTACTGGAACAGGTGCACATTTGGGGTTTTTTTTTGTGTGTGTGTTTTCTCACAAGCCCAGGCGCCTATCATTTGAGTCCGCATACCCTACCTAGGACACCGTTTATCGCTTCTGATTCTGGTTGGTTGTGGTTCTTGAATTTTTTTTGGTCCGTTTCAAATAGATGCTGCATTCCACAGCCTGGAACAAGGCTAATGGGGCTCCCTCAATTGCTGTACCCACAAGTTGAGAAGGATTAAAAATAACAACATGAGACCACATTACAAATCTCTAGAGAAATGATCGTTTATGCTGTATTTCGGTATTTGGAAACTCCCGCACTTATTCTCAGGCATTTAAAAAGCATTAACACCTGCTTTTAGCAGAACTACAGTGTAGTAAAAGGCTTCTGAAAGACACCCACTGCTTAAAAGTCAGGGGATGACGTACCTGTGTACATTTATCAAAGGCACCTTTTGTTGGTAGAACTGTTACATATGCAGGCCCTAAATTTAAATGGATATCTTATCCTTTTAAAGACAGGGTTGCTGTTTGTGTTGACCTTCTAAACAGATTTATATATTTCTCCAACATTTGGATAGAATTAATAATCTACATACGGTGAGAAGACTCCTGACGCAGGCCTGTATGGCCGAAACACAGCTGTGTCGAGTCCCTTTCTCCCTGCTATCTTATGACTAATAAAGTTCATTTTTTAATTTTCACAACCAAAGTGTCGTCTTTTTAATGTATTTATATTTTTAAATACATATGATGTGATTATTTTTACATTTTGATAATTTTTATTTTTTTATTTTTATTTTTCTGTACTATTTTAGTTTTATTTCTGTTCCTGTGAGTCATCTTCACTGTTTTTGTTTTTTTACTACTGGAACAGGGCATTTAGGGAATCCCAATAGAGACGTTTCAACAATGGTGAAAGAAAGCCAGGCAAGTTTAAGGGAAGCACTGAGTAACGGATGCAAATTATCCCAGTCAACCTATAAGCAGCTTGCAAATACAAAGAAAAAAACACAATTTGAAGTGTCTGTGTATAAATGTTAGAAGCCGACAAAATAAGTTGGGAGAGTTAGAGTATATAGCACTAAATGAAGAGGTAAATATAATAGGCATCTCATAGACCTGATAGAATGAGGACAATCAATGGGACACTGTGTTATCAGGGTACAAATTATATCGCAATGATAGAGTGGATCAAATTGGAAGGGGGGGGTTGCACTATATGTTAAAGAGGGAAAATAAACATTCAACATCAAACAGCAGTGTGGAATCCTTGTGGATAGAAATTCCATGTGTGAAGAGAAGGAGTATACTGGTAGGGCTGTATTACTGTCCACCAGGCCAGAATGAACAGACAGATGAAGAAATGTTTACAGAAATTAGGAAAGCTGGCAAATTGGGCAACAGTATAATAATGAATGATTTCAATTACCCAATATTAACTGGATAAATGCTAAATCAGGGAGTGCTAGAAAGATAAAATTCCTAGATGTAATAAATGGCTCCTTCTTGGAGCAACTGGTCCAGGAACCGAAAAGAGGGGGAGCTATTTTAGATTTAGTCCTTAGTGGAATGCTGGGCATAGTACAAGAGATAACACTGTTGGATCGTTGGGAAACAGTGATCATAACACGATCAAATCTGAGCTAATATCTGGAGTGAAGTCACAAAGGAAATCTACTGTAGCAGCATTTAATTTTAAAAAGGGCAACTATGATAAAATGAGGAAAATGGTTAAAAAGAAGCTAAAAGGATCATCTGCTAAGGTTAAAGACTTTAAATCAGGCTTGGACGTTGTTTAGAAATACTACCTTAGAGGCCCAGAACAGACGTATTCCACATATTTACAAAGGAAGAAAGAAGAGAAAATAACAGCCAGCATGGTTAAAAGGTGAAGTGAAAGAAGTTATTACAGCCAAAAGAACATCCTTCAAAGAATGGGAAAAGGATCCGAATGAAGAAAATAAGAATCTACATATGCACTGGCAAGTTAGACACAAAGCATTAATAAAGAAGGCTAAAATAGAATGCAAAGAGTAACTTGCCGCTGAGGCAAAAACTCACAGTAAAAACTTTTTTAGGTACATCAAAAGCAAAAAGCCTGTGAGGGAATTTGTGGAACTGTCAGTTCATGAAGGAGAAAAAGGGGCCCTCAGGGAGGACAAGGCCAAAACAGCATATGACCACCTAAACTTCCGGAAACTCCTAAAGCCTCTATTGTACTATGTAAGCCACATTGAACCTGCAAATAGGTGGGAAAATGTGGGATACAAATGTAACAAATAAATAAATAACAGATACACTGAATGAATCCTTAGCTTCAGTCTTTATGTAAGATGATGTAAGAGATCTACCTGTACCAGAGATTGTTTTCAAGGGTGATGATATGGAGGAACTGAAAGAAATCTCAGAGAACCTGGAAGATGTACTGAGCCAAATTGATAAATTAAAGAGGTACTGAAAGAACTCAAACATGAAATTGTTGATGTGCTGTTAGTGATCGATAACCTATGATTAAAATCTTCTGTAGTACCTGAAGATTGGAGGGTGGCCAATGTAACACCAATTTTTAAAAGTGTTCTAAGGGAAATTACAGAACAGTAAGCATGACTTCTGTGCCGGGCAAAATAGTACAAACTATTATAAAGAATAAAATTACGGAACACAGACAAACATGGTTTAATGGGACAGAGTCAGCATGGATTCACCCAAGGGAAGTCTTGCCTCACCAATTTGCTTAATTTCTTTGAAGGCATGAATAAACATGCCACTAAAGGTGAGCCGGATGATGCAGTGTTATCAAGATTTTCAGAAAGCTTTTGACAAGTTCCTCATGTGAGACTCCAAACAAAATTAAAGAGTCATTGAATAGAAGGTAATGTTCTGTTACGGCTTAGGAACTGGTTATTGGACAGAAAACAGGGTAGGGTTAAGTGGCCATTTTTCTCAATGGAGGAGAGTGAACAATGGAGCGCAGCAGGGGTACTTAGACTGGTGCTATTTAAACATAAATGATCTGGAAATCAGAATGACAAGTGAGGTGATTAAATCTGCAGATGACACAAAACAATTCAAAGTTGTTAAAAGACATGAAGACTGTGCAAAATTGCACGAAGACCTTAGGAAATTGGAAGACTGGGCATTCAAATGGCTGATGAAATTTAATGTGGACAAATGCAAAGTGATACACATTGGGAAGAATAATCCAGATCACTGTTACCTGATGCTAGGGTCCACCTTGGGAGTCAGCACCCAAGAAAAAGTTCTAGGTGTCATTGCAGGCAATAGGCTTAATCTTCTGCCCAGTGTGGGGCAGTGGTCAAAAAAGCAAACAAGATGCTAGGAATTATTAGGAAAGGGATGGTAAATAAGACCAAGAATACTAAAATGCCTCTGTATCACTCTATGGGGCGACCTGACCTTGAATGTTGCGTTTAATTCTGGTCACCATATCTCGTGAACATACTACTAGACATCACCTTGGTCACCACAACCAGTACAGACATCCCATCTGCAGACAACCTTGCTAAATACTTCAATGAAAAAATTGCAAACCTACGTAACACGCTACCTCAGGACAACACTGATATCAAAAATTTTATCACTGGCTTGGACCCAACCCCTGGTGAATACCCAGAGGACCGAACCTGGTCAAACTTCACTCTCCTCACCGCGGAAACAGTCACCCAGGCGATTAACAGGTTCTCCAACTCTCACTGTAAATTGGATACCTGCCTCAGCTACCTAATAAAATCCACCCCCCATCGCTTCATAGCAGACCTTACATCCCACTTAAACGACATGCTTCAACAAGGTCTCTTCCCTAAGGAAAATGGCAACATCCAATACCAAAAGATCCCAAGAAAAAATCAAACGAAATCACTAACTACCGCCCAGTAGCATCAATCCCACACCCCTCAGCAAAAATTAAAACCCCAATTACACACCCCAGAACAGCACATCCCCACTCACACTCACCCCTCAGTACCACACCCCCACTGACACCAGTTTTCACACACCCCAGAGTAGCACACCTCCACGCACACTTACCCCTCAGCAGTACACCCCCCATTCACACACCACAGAATAGCACATCCCCACTCACATTCATTCATTCTCACATACCCCTCAGCAAAACACCCCCACTCACACTTACCCATTCTCACACACCTTTCAGCAGAAATCCCCCACTCAAACCCTCTTCACCAGTACATCCCCATTCACACTCCTTCATCCTCACACTCACCCCTCAGCAGTACACCCCCACTTACTCATTTTCACCCCACTCAGTACCACCCCCCCATTCACATTCACCCATTCTCACACCTCCCCTCAACAGTACAAATCCTCAGTAGCACACCCTCACTCACACTCTCCCATTCTAACATACTCATTCACACTCAATCTCAGCAGTAGACCCCCCACTAAGTCATTTTCATACACCCCTCAGCACTGTCAATGTTTAAGGCTTGCCTCAAATAAGTCTTTATACATAAAATCGAAAAACAAAAAATGTCTATCAAAATGCGCTCGAATGAGAACTTAATACAAATTATATTAAACATGGTGTGTCGTACAATCGAGGGTGTCTTAGAACTGAGTGTTTCCCCCTTGTATGCAAAAAGGGGGGGGGGTGCGTCTTAGAATCGAGGAAACACAGTATATTTTAGAACCATTCACTGTCCTCCCACAGTGAGACACTGACATTTTCTACTGTAAGCATGCATGAGTCATCAAGACGGCAGCTCAGCCAACATACTCATTTTATTCTCTGCACATTCTTATCAATCCTTATCACTGTGTAATAAAACTAAACACAAAATCTATGCTGTTATATAAAGCTATATAATCATATAAATCCCAGCAAAGAAATCGTTTCTTTCAATCACTTTGTTAGCTGGTCACTACACATTCAAACATATATCACTATGGAGCTCATTTTCAAAACAGAAAAACGTCCAAAATGTGGCATAAACCTGCATTTGGACATTTTTCTTACAAAAACGTGCAAATTGGTATTTTCAAAACCAATTTTTACACGTTTTTCTATTACGTCCATCAGAAGTGCGTTCAAATCACAAGGAGGCATATCAGGGGTGTGTTAAGGGCAGGATCTGGGCGTTCCTAACACTTGGACGTTTTTCAGCTATAATGGAACAAAACAAAATCACTCAGGACTAAAACTAAGATGTTTTGAATTAGACCTGTTTTTATAAGAAATAAGGCAGAAAAAGATGCCCTAAATGACCACTGGAGGAAATGAGGGATGACCTCTCCTTACTCCCCCAGTGGTCACTCTAACCACCTCCTACCCCCCCCCCCCCCCCCAAAAATGTGATTTAAATCATTACTTGACAGCCTATATGACAACCTCAGGTGTTATACTCAGGTCCATTAGAACAGCATGCAGGTCCCTGGAGTAGTCTAGTGGTGGTACAGTGTACTGCAGACAGGTGGACCCAGGCCCATACATCCCCCTACCTTTTACACTCTGGGAGGAAACTGTGAGGCCTCCAAAACTCACCAGAAACCCACTGTACCCACATATTGGTGCCCCCTCCACCCGTAAGGGCTATGATACTGGTGTACAGTTGGGGGTAGTGGGTTTTGGGTAGGTTTTGGGGAACTCAGAAGACAAGATAAGGGAACAGTGGTGAGATGTGTACCTGGCAGCAGTGCCCCTTAGGGTACCCTATTGTTTTCTTGGGGTGTCTAGGAACCAGTCTACTAAAAATGCTGGTTCCTCCTACATCCCAATGGCTTGATTTTGCATTTTTTGCACTTGGACTTTTGTTTTTTCGAAAATGGACCAAATCACAAAATGTCCAAATCACAAAACCTTGTTCAAAACAGTATTTTCAATTAAAAAAAAAAGATAGAAGTTTTTCTTTTTTGAAAATGACCTTCTTTCCTATTTTTTTGAGACTGTCAGAATAGGACAGACTTAAACCGTTTCACTTTTTTTATGCAGTAGATACCACATTGTGTGTTTAAGTGATTTATGGAAAGAAAAATTATAAAATAAGACCGAAGACAATTTGGCAGCTTGCATAAAAAAAGTGAAACGCTTTAAGTCTGCCCTATTCTGACAGTCTCAAAAAATATTTATGATACTATGCTATATGGGGCCCTGTTTCTTAAGGTGCACTAGAATACACTAAAAACGTTAGCACGCCTACAGCGTGGCTTAATATGCAGGGCTCATAGTGATATATGTTTAAATGTATAGTGACCAGCTAATAAAAGTGATTGAAATAAATGATTTCTTTGCTGGGATTTATATGATTATATTGATTTGATATTCCTGCATTTTGAAAACTATCCATATAATTTGATTTATAATTATGTTGTATAAAGCTGGGCAGGAAACACATGAACAAGCAATCCCACTTCTTCAGAAACAAAAGGAGTTGCTATCCTTCATTCTATGAAGTTTATACACTTTGCAAGGAAAAAGGGTTTCCATTTTTCTTTATCTGTATCATATACCCCGTTTTCAGTCTTCTTAACTTTCAACATAAACATACAATTGCATAAATTAACATGAAACTACAATAGAAAATAAGAACATGTGTTCTCCTTCAAGGATCTGAACTACAATACTGCCAAGTGCTTTCTGAGTTTTATTCTTAATTGTTTCAATTGTTTAGCTATAGGTTTAGCTACCTGATAACTTGCATTCTAGACTTTAATTGCTCAGTTAATTTGTGCTGACTATATTTCTACATAGTTGGCTGTGCTGCTGTCTACTAACCAAGAACAAAACACACACAAAAAAAAACAAGCTGGCAAGCTCTGCGAGGTTTATTTTGACCCATTACCATTCCCAGGTTCAAGGTTTTTCTAGCTTTTTAGATTGTAAATGATTATATCACAAAAAGAACAAACTCAAGGACTTCTTACCAACAAATAGGGAGGATCGACCAACAGTACCTGCTCAGCATTCCCCAGCTAACGCGACTTTTTCCAGGCCCTGATCTTTCAGCCCTTACCTCTAAGTGGTGAAGATCTCCACCGTTCCACAATCCCTCTCACAATTACAGTGGGGGAAATAAGTATTTGATCCCTTGCTGATTTTGTAAGTTTGCCCACTGACAAAGACATGAGCAGCCCATAATTGAAGGGTAGGTTAT